>NC_050190.1:2471506-2826506 GCF_008315115.2 Sander lucioperca | reverse complement strand
ACAAAAGAAATAGTGAACTCTGTGGTTAAAAAGCAGTCTGTGCATAAACACTGCAGATTTGAGAACTGTCACATTACTCCTTTTCAAATCAAACTTTAAAAAAATTAAGTTTCTGCATAAAGCCTTTTCCCCTCCCTCGGCCTCTTCGTCCTGGAGCAGTTTGAGGAGCTAAATGGTCTCACCTGACACACACACACACACACACACACACACACACACACACACACACACACACACACACACACACACACACAGTAAGTGACTGTTTGAGCTGAGTTGTGTTATGTTAGCTCTTCTTGGATGGGCTAGCTTGGATTTTAAATATAGTCCCATAGAAAACAGGTAGGATCATTTTTTAAAAAGGGTCCCGAAGGAGCTAAAAGGTTTAATGGTCATGCACTTTATATGAACTCTCTCTGTAGGAAGCCACAGTTTGCACCAGTGATACTTTTCTTGGTGATTTCATTTCATTTGATGTGAGCCAAATTACACACATCACTTAAAATACAAGCTTTTCCAAGTCAATACCAACTCATGCTGTGCAGCCCAACATTGTTCCAAGGATTTGATTTGAAACTTGAGTGGCGACCCCAAAGTTTTCCAGAGATACCAAATATGCCAGGCTGAATTTGGGAAAATGTGTATGAAATGATGCACGAGCAGCACAACCAGACTTTTTCAATTTGATTGAATGGAGCAGCCATTGAAACAAAAGTCTTGGGTAATTCTGTTACTGAACTATTCAGTTCAGTCATTGTAAATATCATACAGCTTTAATGATGAGCTGAAGAAGGAATATATACATGATTATCGCAGATATTGTGTAACAAGATGATTTTTACAACCTTAAAAGATATTAAAGGGTACCACATGTTAAGGCGTTAAAAATGGGTCTAAAAGTAAGAAAAAGTTGGTTGACAGTGTCATGCGCTCTTACTGTGCACTTTATATGAATCTCTGCACCAGCGATATCTTGAAATGACTTCCCAGGGTCATTTAAGTTCAAGCCAGATAAAAGAAAACTTGAATACAAGTTTTAAAAAACATTTTCAGCAAAGATGTTAATGATCTTGGAGATTTCCTCTGTCATGTTTTTGCCATACTAAAAACATTACCTACACAGAACTACAAAGTAAAGTACTTTCACACAGGGAATAGGGTCAAATAAAAAGCAGATAAAGAGCAGAAGCAGCTTATTTTAACAGGTAAATGTTTGATCCAGACTTGAGTCCCGTCTGGTTTAGTGTATGACAGCCAGCAGACTAACCTTGAGGCAGAGTTCCTCCCACTGACAGTGCAGGTGCTCCGCCTGCTCCTGCAGCAGCAGGACGTCGTCAGCAATGATGTACTGGGACAGATCCGTCTTCATGGTGCTCAGCTCCGTCAGGCTCTCAGCCCAGTCATCCAGGGAGTCCTCGTTCTCCTGCATACCATAACACACCAACCGCCACAACAAACCGTCAACGACCCCCCCGTCCACTCACAGCTCGCTGTCTCACAGCTACACCCCTAATGTCTCTTTCTGCCAGGCCCCTTTCTCTCTCTCTCTCTCTTTTTCCCCGCCCAGAGAGAGGATTAAGGGCCACAGGCTGCAGGCCGGGCCAGGGGGGAGGGGGGAGTGTGGAGGGGGAGGGGATTGAGGGAGGGGTTGGAGGATAAAGGCTGGGATGGGTCACAGAGGATGAGTTGAGTCAAACCTGTTTTAAACTTGGCTTTCTTTGCTCTCTTGGGACTTTAAGTGATTATTTCCACTCAAACTCAAACTGCCTGAAGGCACCAAGTCTGTTTGTAGTTATTCCACTGTCTGCTGATGTCCTTACACTGTCTACATCTCTGTACCTGTAGTTTATATATTTTGAAAAGGGGCGTTTAGGGCTGCTAACTGCTATGAAAAGTTACATGAATGTGAGCCTGTCATATATGATTCCATAGATAAGACTCTTGTCTTTTTGTCTTGACGTGGTCAGTTCAGAAAGAATGATCGGTTATGAAAATAACCACAGTACAATGCACAGCAAAGTATAAACCTGAATCCTTAAAGGAGTACTTCCATATTTTGTGAAATGTGTTTATTCAGGGGGTCAGGGTTGAAATGGGTTTCAAATGATTCCATTCTTTGAAAATGTTCTTAACCATGTTTGAGACTGCTTCAAACAGTGGATACATCTCTCCACCAGTGCAGCCATTGGAAATTCCTCCTAAATTCAAAACTTGAGGTTTCTCTGAATGAGCAAAGCCCAAAACAGACGGTACAGAGGGAGTCCTGGTCAAAATATATATAAAAAATGTATTATCAGTGACATATTCTGTCCCAAGTTACTCAGCCGGAAAATCAGCCTTTGGCTCCACCCACTGAGGTTTACCCAGCCAATGAGATTACTGCTGCCGGCAGAGTGGCTCTGTCTCTCCACTGTATGTTCTGTAGAAATAAAACTCTGCCAGTGGACGGAACCATTCAAAATATACTTCAGCATTATGGGACATTGTAATTTGGGTGACCAGCTGTTTGCAGATGTACCTTGTTGTATTTCTCGGCACTCTGCAGCTCATCGTCAAACTCTGGCATCGACTGGTTCAGTCTGTTCTTCAGTTCCTTCAGCTGCAGCATGCTGCCTGCTAGCCCGGCCTCGCAGCGCTTCCAGTTCTGAGACACAATATAAAAAAACATTGATCATCCAAATCAATGCAGTGGGTTCTTAAACAGCTGATTGGCTTAGAGAATGAGCAGAGAGCTATTTGGACTAAAAGTGGATTGCTCCTTTTTTACATATATACCTGGACAGATAATCTCATGTCCCGTGATAAGTACCTATATACCTATAAGTCCTTCTTGTTGCAAGCAAGAAAGCCATCACACGGAAGTGGCTGTGGATAAACCCGCCATCTAAGGATGATTGGATTGTAATTGACAGCCTAATAAACTGTATGGAGAGAATGACCTTTTCCTTAAGGTTACAATTTGACCACTATATTAAGGTCTCGAGAAAATTGTAAGGAATTTAACCCACTCTAATTGTAAATCCCTGTTTTTTTCCCAGTGTGTTTTGCCTGCACTGTAGTATGGCCCATGTCTCTTTTTTTCCTATTACCCTCTTTTCTTTCTTTACTGTTCTTGTTTAAACCTGAAAAAAACAATAAAAAGAAAGTTTAAAAAAAGAGAGAGAATGAGCAGAGAGCTATTACATTCCTTTATCTCGGACTTCCTAAACATGTCCACTGTCTTTAATAACCATTAATTAGAGCAGATTGGATTAACTCGGCCGCTCTCAGGCAAACAGAGACGGCTGTCAGAGGCTACAGGGGACATTTGCAGGATTGAGATGTTTCCACAGAGACAAGACAGGTGTCTGTCCAGGTTGAATAAACAAAGACTCAACTCTTACAATCAGACTCTACTGTATTGTAGCTACCTGCAGCTGATTGATGGCAGCAGGACACTGAAAAGGTGGCTGTACTGTACTTTGTTCCTGTTCCCTCTTTTTAAGCTGTAATGAGCCTTTCCTGCAACATGCTTTAACATGGGTTTGCCTACATTTAGTGGGTGCACTATAGTACTGTAAAACGACGGGGAACTGAAGCCGGTATCTCTGCTCTCTTCAAAGCCACCAGACTCCTTTGACAAAAACAGTCATTTTACCTCACAGAACACGGGAGTTGCTGCTCTACTGCTGCCTCTATCAGTTACTTTGTTTGTGGTATTGTGTGACTTTGGTGGGTTTTTGTTTTGTTTTTTTGAAACATTTTATTAAAAACAGAATCAAGTTTATAAAATAGATATTTTGTACAGTTTAGATTTTAAACAGAAAAAAGACACAAACAACAAAGTGACAGAGCACAACAAATTATACACAAAAGGCAAAGAAATAAAAATACAAAATATAAACAAAAAAAGCACACAACGCACCCACCCCACTTAGTTGGAATCATATGCATACATACAAGTCTGCAAAATATGATAGAAACAGCTGCCATATATGAAAAAACTTGTCAGTGTTTACTCTCATTGTGTACTTAATTTACTCAAGTTTCAAGAAAAACATTACATCTTTAAGCCGACTTTGGTGTTTTAAAGGGTTAGTTCGGAGTCACCAAAGTCACACATTTCAGAGAATTGGCCGACTGAGATCAAAACTGTGCAGTGAAATACATCAACAAGATGTTCCTGACAGCATCACTTTATCTCCTGCTAAACCACAATAACAACTTGACACGGAGCGACAGATTACCTTGACGATCGCCTCGGTGAGTTCCATCCTCCGGCCCAGCGAGCCGTGGATGTTGTCCCACTCCTCCTGCAGGGATCCCAGATCCGTCTGCAGCCGAGCCTGGGTCTCCTCGTCCCCCATGGAGAAGAGCTGCCGGCCGACTTCCAGAGTGTGGATGAAACTGCACTGATACCTCTGGAACAAAAGCTCTGTGTGCTGAGGAGCAAGATGGAGGATAGAGAAGGTTAAAGATGATTCTTTTTTTTTGTTTTAAAGGAAAAGGGAGGAGACAGAGAGAAATCAAGAGAGAAGGTTAGCCAATGAGCTGTTCTGTGGTCTTTACAGTGAAGGGCTTACTGGTCCCTTTTAGTGAGAAGCTGTTTATTGTATCTTCACTCAAAATCAATTTAAATCCCATCTCTTCTTTTCATGGTAATCAAAGCATCAGAATGGAAACGCTCTTCCTCGTCTGTTTTTAAATGTAAATGTAATCAGCATCAGTTGTTTCCTCTTCCTAAATCTCAAAATCAGCCCTCAGACAGCTGTTTTTTTCTGTCTGAATAAACAACTGTTCTATAGACCATCAACTCTCTGCAGGAGTCTTTGACAGTCCTGAAAATGTACCATAAAACTGTTTGGTTGTTTCTGGAAAGCCTGACAAGTGCACAGAGTGCTTTCTAAAAAAATAGGGCCAGAGGTAAAAGGTAGCCTTTAGTCAAGCACTGTACTTACTGTAAGTACAATTTTGAGGTTCTTGTAGTTTACTTTAGTAAACACTTACAGTGGGGCTCGGAAGTTTGGGCACCCCAGGTAAAAATTTGTATTAATGTGCATAAAGAAGCCAAGAAAAGATGTAAAAATCTCCAAAAGGCATCAAATGACAGATTAGACATTCTTATAATATGTCAAAAAAGATAGATTTTATTTCCATCATTTACACTTTCAAAATAACAGAAAACAAAAAAATGGCGAGAGTTTATAGCATGCACCGCCCCCTTTGGAAAGCTGAGACCTGACAGTGTCATGGATTGTTCTCAATCATCGTCTGGAAAGACCAGGTGATGTCAATCTCAAAGGTTTTAAATGCCCAGACTCATCTGACCTTGCCCCAACAATCAGCACCATGGGTTCTTCTAAGCAGTTGTCTAGAAAACTGAAACTGAAAATAGTTGACGCTCACAAAGCAGGAGAAGGCTATAAGAAGATAGCAAAGCGTTTTCAGATGCCAATATCCTCTGTTCGGAATGTAATTAAGAAATGGCAGTCATCAGGAACAGTGGAAGTTAAAGCAAGATCTGGAAGACCAAGAAAAATATCAGACAGAACAGCTCACAGGATTGTGAGAAAAGCAAGTCAAAACCCACGTTTGACTGCACGATCCATCCAGAAAGATCTGGCAGACACTGGAGTTGTGGTACACCATTCCACTATAAAGAGATACTTGTACAAATATGGTCTTCATGGAAGAGTCATCAGAAGAAAACCTCTTCTACATCCTCACCACACAAATCAGCGTTTTAAGTTTGCAAATGAACATATAGACAAGCCTGATGCATTGTGGAAACAAGTTCTGTGGACCGATGAGGTTAAAATAGAACTTTTTGGCCGGAATGAGCAAAGGTACGTTTGGAGAAGAAAGGACACAGAATTTAATGAAAAGAATCTCTGTCCAACTGTTAAGCATGGGGGTGGATCAATCATGCTTTGGGGTTGTATTGCAGCCAGTGGCACAGGGAACATTTCACGAGTAGAAGGAAAAATGGATTCAATAAAATTTCAGCAAATTTTGGATGCTAACTTGATGCCATCTGTGAAAAAGCTGAAGTTAAAGAGAGGATGGCTTCTACAAATGGATAATGATCCTAAACACACCTCAAAATCCACAGTGGATTACATCAAGAGGCGTAAACTGAAGGTTTTGCCATGGCCTTCACAATCTCCTGACCTCAACATAATTGAAAATCTATGGATAGACCTTAAAAGAGCAGTGCGTGACAGACAGCCCAGAAATCTCAAAGAACTGGAAGACTTTTGTAAGGAAGAATGGGCGAAGATACCTCAAACAAAAATTTAAAGACTCTTGGCTGGCTACAAAAAGCGTTTACAAGCTGCGATACTTGCCAAAGGGGGCAGTACAAGGTATTAACTCTGCAGGGTGCCCAAACTTTTGCAGACGCCATTTTTTTGTTTTCTGTTATTTTGAAAGTATAAATGATGGAAATAAAATCTGACTTATTTTGACATATTATAAGAATGTCTAATCTATCATTTGATGCCTTTTGGAGATTTTTCCATCTTTTCTTGGCTTCTTTATGCACATTAATACAAATGTTTACCTGGGGTGCCCAAATTTTCGAGCCCCACTGTAAAGGGGTGGTTCAGAATTTTGGACATAGGACCTAATTTCCAAGTTAGCCAGTGTGTTATTTATCAGTGGAGACCATTTTCAACACTTTTCATCCAGTCCTTCCAGTTGCAGAGTTCACTGGTGCTAGGCTAGCGCAAGTCAACAGTATCTGCTAGCCTGCCACTAAAAACAGTCTTACCCAAGGCAAATAAATTATAACGCCAGACTATCGATGTAAATGTCTGTGTTGATAGAATAATGTTAGAAATAAAACTACCCTTGCATCTCAATGATTTTTGACATTTTGAGGGACTAGTTTCTCTGCAGCGGCAGAATTTTACTTTGCTCCAGTTCGTAGTACTGTGCCGAAAAGTAAACAGAGAAGCGCACTACAGTCGGGATACCTAGTAGTAGCCTAGTACAGTGGTATTGAAGCATTGGATTGGAAACTAAAGACTAGGCAACATGGTGTTTCAGTGTGCATTTAGAAATTGTAAAAATAAACCAAACAGATGGGCACCACAAAGTTTCCACAAATTTCCATTGGGAGATCCAGAAAGGAACCAACTGTGGCTTCTTGCTGCTGGCTTGGACATCAAGGCGGAGACTCTACTCAAGTGGCAAATGTGTAGTGATCATTTTAGACCAGACGACTTTGAAAAACCCAGCAATCTAAAGGACCACAAGTCACTGACAACGAATGCGGTTCCATCCGTCTGTCCAGATGCACCAACAGCTACTGATGAACAGGTAATAAGTTTTGGTAGGCTACTCTAGCTAATAAAGCTAGCCCCTTTCATAATGTTAGCCTAGCTGCTACTGATAGATTGACCATAGCTGAAGAATAAAATCAGTTTTATGTCTGTGGTACAATCTGAAAGAGACTTGCACCAATCTCACGAAAGCTGATTGGCTGCAATATAAGTTGCATGTTGGTCTCATTTGTAGTCGTAATACAGCAAAATTATATTTGGACTAGCGATAGAAAGAACAGCAAATTTAAGACTTTTTAAGGCCTACAATTTTGATTTGAAGTTTTAGACTTTTTAATACCCCGCAGAAACCCTGCCACTAACTTCCTCACAAAATGTAGAAAATTACCATAGTTTCCGTGTCTGTAATAACTGATTCCCTGATATTCCAGCCCTGCGGCTGTCCGTCTCACCTGGAGGTCCTGGAGGGAGCGTGGCAGCTGCTGCAGGCTGCAGCGGGCCGGTCCGGCTGGGGGGAGGAGGGTATTTTTCTCGGACAGGAACCTCTGCAGCTTCCTCAGGCTGCGCCCGTACAGATGCCAGTGTTTCACCAGCCCCTCCACGAGGGAGCACCGCTGGTCCACCCGCTGCACCACCCCCTGCCAGTGCTCCCTGAGCTGGGCCAGCTTCAGGAGGAAGTCACTCCTGGGCACATTAACACAGTAAGGAAGCATTGTGTGGGTTTATATTATATTGACACCAATCCAGTACCATTTTGTTCATAGGACTTGTCTGACCTCTCGCAAGCTGTATTTAATGAAAGTTATTGGTGATGCCTCATGCACTTTATGTTTGCTGAAGATCTTGGGCACGCTTTTAACTTCGGGCTTAAGATGACTTTTTTGGCATTTTAGGCATATATTTGATAGGACAGCTTAGACATGAAATGGGAGAGAGAGGGGGAATAACATGCAGCAAAGGGCCGCAGGTCGGCATTCAACCCGCAGCCGCTGCAAGGACTGAGCCTCTGTACACAACTGGAAAGTGACTTTTAGTAAAATAAAGAGGGTGAGGCAAACACACCTTCCTTTTTCCTTCCTTTTATCATTTTTGGGGGGTATTTTAGGCCTTTATTAGAGAGGACAGCTGAAGACATGAAAGGGGGAGAGAGAGGGGGAGTGACATGCAGCAAAGGGCCATGGGTTAGAATTGAACCAATGGCTGCTGTAACGAGGACTAAGCCGCTGCAAATGGGGCAGGGTGCATGCTCAACCAGGTGAGCCACCTCCCTGGGAACGTTTCTTTATATGTTCTGGGAGTGCGCCCCCTTCTGCACGGTTCTGGCAGAGTGTTGCCTCCGACCTGATGTCATTCATATTGGGGACAGCCGCACAGAAAATGGTTGGAGTGTGCTGGAAGCCCCCCCACACACTTGGCTTTTTTTTTCTCGACATTGTTTATATGGAACTTTCAACAGGCCGCAATAATGGAGCTTAAGACGAGAATGTGGACATGTGGCTTCTAGCAGCTGAGTCGTTAAAAGATGAACTAAACTGGAATTTGAGTAAAGGTGATATAACAGATGTATTTTATTTCTTCTCATTGGTACAATGATTAAAATGGCTGAATTTGTTAAAAGGGATAAAATGGTACATTGAAAGTGTTGTTGTTGTTACACGGGCGCCGCCATGTTGGAATTCCACAATCGGCTACGTCACTGGCATGGTAAGCAGCCATGGAATGTAAACAGTCTGAGGCTAACGGACATGGCTGAGGAAACGGAAACCAACAGGTCTAGGGGGGGGTTCATACTGTATTGCCCCTGGCTGCAGTAATGAATTGTATAGGGCTAAGGCAGCTGGGGTTACGATACATTTCCACAGGCTACCTTTGACAAGGAAACCAGTCCTCAACTCATGGCTAGCTGCCTTAAAACTGGCTAGCCCTCCGACAGCCCCTAGATTTCGAGTCTGTAACGAGCATTTTTTAGCGACAGACTATTTAGAGAGCTGTAATTTTGATTCAACAGGGTCACTGGTGAGGGTTAAGTCCAACAGACTGTACAAAGGCAAAGGGCTGGATGTAACGTTGTTGTGACATACACAAAACACGTACATTTTCACTTACACGCACAAATAAAGCCTGACGTGTAGGCTTTATAACGTTCAACAAAACTGAGACTGACACACTGGGCATTCATTGAAACTGAGTCACAAAACCAAGATAGATACCAAACGATCCAAGCACTTATGTCAAACTCCACAAGCTAGCGCTCCGACCATAGACTGTATAAATAAACCATGACTCCAATGATATCACAGATCAATAATAACGCGTTACTAGCTGCTAACTAAACCACAGCGGGTCTGTAAACAGAATCCAATGTCCCTTTCTACTCACCCTGAAGCTAGCTGATGTCTCAGGGCACATTGTTGATGCAGAGGGAGTTCAACTCACAGAAAAAGCTGCTAGTTCCATTATAAGAGGTATCTGTGCAGTATCCATTTGTGCAATATCCATCAACGACCACAAGGAAAAAATCTGCCAACTCTGCACTAGCCTAAAGTAAACGGCAAAACTCGTGAATCCTCCGTGCATCCGTCAACCTGGGGTGACTCTCCTACGTGCAGCAAACTGTTTTTTTTTTTTTTACTTTATTAGGGGTCCAAGCCCGAGTCTGTAAGAACCGGCAATAGCAAAGCTATGCCGTTCATACAGCAGGGCTGTAGAACCCTATTGTTTTTCTGCTGATTATTCATCATCATTATTATTCTTCTCCGCCTAAAACTCCGACTACAGCCTAAACCGTACATGGTGGGGGGTTGCCGTTTTCAGGACTGGTCCCAATCTCCGCAAGGACCTCAGGCGCAAAAATTGACCCACTACCACCACTAGGTGGCGCTATGGCAGAAAAAACGCGTTTGGCCCTATAACTCCCGCACCGTACACCTCACATTTAAAATCCATATATCCACGTGTTCCCTGGATCCAACTGAATCACGTGATATAGGCCACGCCCATTTCCGCCTAGACTTTTATGCGTGAAAAATCGCGATTTATCAAAAACCTACTTTTTCGAACTCCTCCTAGACTGTGCGACCGATCTGCACGAAACTTGGACCGTAGCATCTTCAGACCGACCTGACAAAAAGTTAATAAAAAGATTTTTTATAGGATAAAAATTGCGCATATTACGCACAAACAAATTTGTGTAGCTAACTATGAAAACACCAACTTTGCCATATCTCAGCCAAAATGAAGGCTATCAACGCCAAACTTTAGATTCTTGTTTGCCATGACCCTCTGGAGGTCCCCCATGCGTTTTACGAAAATTGGTCACTAGGGGGCGCTCCAAGTACAAAAAGTTTATATCTCATGAACGGCTAATTAGATTTTTACAAAATTTGATGGGTACCATCTAGAGACACTCCTGAGGCCATGTCTAGAGTGGGGTACTGAGGGGTCAAAGTGGGCGTGGCCAATGGGACCCAAGTCTAGATTCACCACTTACACTAATGTGAACAACTTTAAATTTACAGGGTAGATAAAGAATGGGTAATGGACCACACCTACCAAAAAGTACACATGTGGACCACTAGGTGGCGCTATAATGGTTTTTTGCCTTTAACTCCCACATTACACATCACACATTAGAAAACCATATATTCACGTGTTCCTTGAATCAAGCTGAATCACATGATATAGGCCACGCCCATTTTTGCTTAAAATCTTTTAAAAACCAACTTTTTCGAACTCGTCCTAGGCCGTGCGACGGATCAGCTCGAAACCTGGTAGGTAGCATCTCCAGATGGACCTGACCAAAAGTTACTCAAGGAATTTTGCTACGTTAAAGTATGCGCATTTGACGACCAAACAAATTTAAATAGCTAGCTACCACACACGTATCATATCATATCTCAGCCAAATTAAAAGTTATCAGCAAGGAACTTGGGATCCTTGTTCAACATGCCACTATGATGCTCTGTACCAAATTTGGCGAAGATCGGCCTTTAGGGGGCGCTATAAGCAACGTTTATTTGTTTTGGCCAATGACTCAATGCATTTAAATGGGAAATTTGCATATGCAATATCTCTGCCACGGTAAAAGCAATCACCACGAAACTTGTGGTGCTCGTTCGGCATGTGGCTCTGAGGCGCTGTACCAAATTTGGCGAAGATCGGCCATTAGGGGGCGCTATAATCAACGTAGACCAGTTTTGGCCCTTTTACTCAATTGTAATGGGATATTTGCAATGGAAATATACCACAGACCTTGCAGCTCACACTTCTCAATATTTACTGATGTTTGCCTCCTACCGTTAGGTTTTGGTTTTCATTTTTGCGTGCTCCTTTGGTTTTTTACAATAAACAAACTTCTTAACCCACCTGACAAAGTTTCTACAACCTTCACAGTGGACAAATGCAACTCTTTTCTCTCACTTTTTAAATCCAAAATCAACACCATTCAAAGGCGGCGACACCGTGCAATTAAACATTGCAGTTGGTGCTAAGTGGAGCACCTGTCATAGCGTGATTGGTTACGTCGGTGGCATTGATGCTTAATTTCCCACGAAGCACCCACGGAGGAAAACATAAATCGGTGCCTATGACGCCATTTGCAACAACTTGACCACCTCCCCTGCTCCTTCAACCACCACGCCTGCCTCCCCCCTCCACCCTCTCGGTCACTCTCTCATTTTTCTCTGCTGTCTCCCGCGGTCAGAGGGGTTAAGAAGTTTGTTTATTGTAGAAAATTCTTAAAGGTGGTCCGTATACGCGTGGAGGTGAACTGTTGACCGCTACGTTTGCAACGGCGACGTACCGCAGACGTCGCGGCTCGCGCCTCTCGATATTTAGCGACGTTTGCCTCCCCGCCCCCCGGCTTCGGGTTCCGCTTTTGCGCGCTCCCCCGGGCGTCGGGGGCGACTGGCGTGGGTGGCGCCAGTCATAACTGCTTGCAGTTCTAGTTTATTTTGGTTTTAACATTTTGCGTGCAGCTAACTTAACAAGCGATCCCATTGGATGAATTCGTCCAATCACATTTTCCATTTATCTGCCTCGATTTTCTAAAACGCACAGGACCTTTTCTATTTTCTCTAAATGTACACGATATATAAGCAGTCTCTATTCCCTAAAACGCATAATGTGCTTGGATACAATAAATGAGAGTGCATGACAGGTAAATGGTCCAGGTTGACCTCTCTGCAACAGATGGATTCAGTTGCAGTTTCCATGCTCCGGCAGCGCCCACACACACACACACACACACACACACACCAGTCACTTCCCCCCAAACGATCCGAAGGTGGCAAGTATATCTCGCTGCAGTCTGCGGGACCACATCCAAGTCAGCCATTTTTTTTTGATTACGTCATTCCCCATACGCTCTAACGGACCAAGACCGTTCTCTTAATACATCCATGACCATGACAGCCTGGTAGAATTTTTTTACTATGAAGAAAATTATTTGGATAAATGCCATGTTTTTTATTTTGAATCTTTTAATTTTATTTGAAAATTTTATATCTATAAATGTAAATGATCTGAAAGAAAACCAAATAGGCTAGTCACCAATTTAAAAATGACATGAAATTATATTTTAAAACTTTAAAAAAAGACTGACAAATAAGAAAGGCATCTGGACTCTGAACATTTACAATGCCTTACAACCTCTTTAATGTAAATTTAATGCGCCCCTTTTTCGTGCATGTATGTATGCATTTAATGTTTTCAATGTGTTTATGGATCTGTACTTGAATAATAAAGTTTTTTGAAGACAAAAAAAAAAAAAAAAAAGAGCCTGGTAGCGAAGCTGATATAGCCTCTTGATTCACATTAGATAGAAACTGATGATGTAGGCTAAACACAAACGACATTTCATGCAACAGTGAAGTTTTCATGTAGTTACTACTGATTTCTGATTTTGAAATGATATCCAAATTTGAAAAATGGGTCATTTTAAACCTTGTTAATATTGATGATAATGCGTTTAAACGGAAAACGAGCCATATTTCATTTAATTTAGCCCTCAAAAGTAGAATGGTGTGTTGTTTAGTTATGGACTTTAATATTAACAGCAAGAATTCAGTCACAACCAAATGTACAAAGGGGCGATTTTGCTTTAACAATTAACGGGTGAACCAGAAGCATACAGGGGAAACTCGAAAAATTAGAATATTGTGCAAAAGTTCATTTATTTCAGTAATTCAACTTCAAAGGTAAAACTAATTATATAGACTTATTACATGCAAAGCGAGATATTTCAAGCCTGTATTTGTTATAATTTTGATGACTATGGCTTACAGTTTATGAAAACAGAAAATTTGAATATTGTGAAAAGGTTCAATATTTTAGGCTCAAAGTGTCCCACTCTAATCAGCTAATTAATCCAAAACACCTGCAAGGGTTCCTGAGTCTTTAAATGGTCTCTCAGTCTGGTTCAGTAGAATTCACAATCATGTGAGATGCTCCTCGGATATTACCTGCACAGTAACACACCTAATCTAAGTATTTCAAAAGGTCGAACACACATACAGATGTTTAGATACAGTAAAATCGCTACGTGATTACCGTTATATCCGAGGGTTGAAGTTGCATTTTAACGGGGCAGTGCAAGTTGCGGCTGTGGTTTAGCTGAAGCTAACGCAGCCTGAACTTTCACGTTACAATATAAAAGGTGTTGACCGTTGACTTAGCTAGCACGCAAACAGTTCATTTACATGTCTCCGAGCATGTTAGCAAACTACACCAAAAGACAAATACTGAGGAATATTGATAGAAAGCAGGGGAAACTAGTACTTCCATACCTTTTAGCATTGGCTAATTAGCAACCTGCCTGCCATCAGCTGTAGCAAAGAATTTCTAATAAGGGAAGAAGTTCCACTCTCTCGTTACTTCCAGCTTCTGAACTGGTTGCAGTTCCACCAGAGTTCCAAATAGGGGGCGCTCACAGGCCAGTGCAGAATGAATGGGACTCTATGGAGCTATACCCCTCAAAATCCACTTTTCTCAGGATATAATTTTTTGTCTAGTAATTTGAATGTTGCATTTGAAAGGGGAGGCTAAGAAAATACACACTGCTGGGTGTTAGATTTTTTTAAAGTGGCTTTTTTGTTCTAAAAAGCCTTTTAAAATGTCAATGACGTCATACACATATACGGCCAGAGATTCTGCTTTACGGCAAGCTTTGAGTCGCTTCCTTTTTTCTCTTGAGGCATCGACAACACAGCTGACAGATTAGGCTCTCCCTGTCAATACACGTGCTAGAAAGAGGTTTGCTAATGTTTTAAAGACCACGCCGAAATATTCACTCTGGCATTCTGGTTCTGCTTCGGATGCCGTCAAGCGGGATCTCCAATCGTAATCTGTCCTTCACTGACCAATCAGCATTCATTAGCAGAATGCTAGCGTGTTATGGGCAACAATGACTCAACCTGTAACAAATCGAAAGGGCATAAGTACTTGTTCATTCAACTTTCGACCTATAATCCATGTTGAACTTGCAAAAACTACAATCCAATCTGAGATTTCTCATCGATAATCAGGCAAAAGAGACAAATTTAGCCGTCTAGCTCCATAGGGTCCAATTCATTTTGCACTGGACCGTGATCACCCCCAGTGGAACTCTGGTGGAACTGCAACCAAAGTAGGTACAATGGGGCTTAATAGGGAGTGGAACGGCTTTCCGTAGACGGGCTTTGGCTGTAGCTTCCGAGCTAGCTAGCAGCTAGCCCCAAAAGCTCATGAAAACGAGGCTTTCACCGGAGCAGTCTTACGTTATTTCCGAACCACTCTTTTCGTTTCAAAGTCGGAAATCAAATGAACGAAAAAGTACACGGGCCCAATTACAGTTTGTGTTTAGCTTACATCAGTTTCTGTCATCTAATGTGAAACAAGAGGATATCAGCTTTGCTACCGTCTTGGTCCGTTCGAGCGTATGGGGAGACGACGTAGGTTAAAAAAAAAAAAAAAAAGACTGACTTGGATGTGCCTTCCCGCAGACTGCAGCGAGATGCTCCTCCAAGGTGGAGCCTGAAACAGATTGTCCTCCATGTGGTGGTAGTCAGACACTACAGGCCTGTCCCTCACAGGCTCAAATGTGTAACCCATGCCATTAAAATTACTCATTTTCATGTGTATTTAATATGCTGCACTGTAGCCTATATACCTTCGCAGGTCCTACCATGCCAGTGACGTCATCGAAATTGTCAGCGTTCTAATACTAACAAACGTAATTTTTGTGTTGCTTAAAAAAAGCTATATTGATTTTTTTTTTATTAAAATTTTTAGTGTAATTTATTTTTATTTGTCATAACCAACACGTTATCAACGTTTATTCTTTCAGTTCAGTTCATCTTAAAGGGGTGATAGAATGCAAAACCGAGTTTACCTCGTCATAGTTGAATTACAACAGTTCGGTGGGTAAAATAGGCATACATAGTACCTCAAAGTCCCATTGACATCCCTTTCCTATGCAAATCTCACAATTTGAAACTGCTGCTGAAAACGGGCGAATCAACAAACAACAAAGCTCATAGTCAACTCTGTGGCTGTACCTTATTTGGCTCTAGTCTCTACCTTTGTCACACCCCAAAATTTACATACACCACTGACCTGAGATCAGCTTCTGAATAGGTCGCGCAGATCTCAGAAATGTTATAGATTGTTTGTCTGCTATTTCATTACTAAACTCACTTCTGAGACTTTTTTTATGCGAGAAATCAACTATGTAAAGCTCAAATATGGGCCGTTTTACGAAAATTGATGGCTAATTGCAAATTTGGTAAGACGGTGTCGGACTTCAGGAGCTCCACACAGTCTGACGAGACAGCGGCACTCCATACCCAGGGCAAAGTCACCGTTTCTGGGTTACTGGACTACCAAATGCCGGGGCTGCCGGCCTCGGAGCTCCGCGGGCCACGGCATTTGGTTGTCCAGTAACCCAGAAATGGTGACTTTACTGTACTTTACTGGACTACCAAATGCCGGTGGCCACAGAGCTCGCTCGGCCCGCTTAGCTCGCTCAGCCTGCGGGGCTCTGCGGCCTGACGGCCACGGGCTGCCGGCATTTGGTAGTCCAGTAACCCATAAATGGTGACTTTGCCCTGGGTATGGAGCGCAGCGGGCTGCCCTGTCTCGTCAGACTGTGTCCTGCTGTCTCGTCTCCACTGTGTGTGTATGTGCTTCGCTCAACCAATCAGCTCATCTAAATATTCATGAGCATACCATATTTGGAAGAAAAGCTCTCGTTCCAAAATCGGCCATTCCACAGGGTAGCATTAGGGCCCATAGAATAGCACTCTGGCCATTTTCAGCCCAACCAGTGTTACATACCCTATTAGGAGACCTTAAGGAACAGTGTGAAATACCCTATATAATCATTCTATCACCCCTTTAAAGAAATGGCAATAAACCAGAGCACGTTTTTCTCCTATCCCAGAAAGTCACTTTCCAGTTGGATCTTCTCACCTGTCCTCCACCTCTCCTTTCTGCAGCAGATGAAGAGCTTCAGTGACCACTGAATGAAGGATCTGGTGACTGGTGGACAGCTCTGCCTGAAACCGCTGAAAACACCAGGAGAGATCAGCTGATTACATCTCCGTGTGTCTGTAGTGTTTGTGTGAAGTCTTGTGAGTGAGTGTGTTAGTCATGTGTGATACCTTGTGTGTGCAGAGTTGCTGTCTGAGGCCGATGTAGGAGCCGGCCACATCCACAGTCAGGCTGTCCTCCATCTTCTGCAGGAAAGACATCCAGCTCTCACACTTCTGCTCAAAGCTCTGCCGCCTCAGTGCCTCCGTCTGCAGCTCGCTACACACCCAACAACAAAAACAACACTTCATCTGAAAGCTGCATATGTACTGTACATAGTAGTACATTTTATTTCATGTATATTAACGGTATCTTAAACAATGAATTTCCAATTAAATGCCTGTCAGTTTGGGCCCTTTCTTTTCCAGTTATTTCGTTGAGTTTCTTTTGTTATATTAAGATTTATTAATTTTGCTATTTGTAACCAAAATTTAAAACTTTATTTTAAAAAAATATTCTTTTTTACACTGTTGTCTTGCCAGTCTTGCTTGGTCCCTGACAGCCTACTTAAATGGCTTTTGGGGTAAGAAAAAAGATTGCTTTAAATGTTTAATTTTCCTCAAATCAAACCTTGAGTGTTGTGAATTGTTACACAACTTCTGCTTTTGCATTTTCTTTTTAGCATGACAACAAAGTTTTTAGCCTTTGAACGTGGTATTTATTGAGATCTGGGTTATTGGGAGTATTGAGTAGAGTTTGGTTACAAAATGTAGGACCAGAGAGTTTCTAGAGCAAGCAATCATGACACCATTGTCACTGATCAATATCCTTATTTTAAACTACGCAGGTAGTGTACAATCACCACCACCAAATATGCACACTAAGTCTTCAACTTCCCTTCAACCCTAGGGAAAACACTGAAAATATCATGCAGCTATATTCATTCTTTAGTCCACAGTTTGGCATATTCATGCCCAGACCTGGGATCTGACCTGCAGGCCTCCTCGGCTCTGGCGGAGACGTCGGCCCAGCTGTGGTTGAGGCGTTGCAGGCGGCGTGCTGCAGCGTTGCCCAGCGTCAGGCTGCAGCTCTGCTCATTCAGCACATCCAGGTCAGCAGTCAGGCCACTCAGCTCCAGGAGGCCAGACTGGAAACATATATGGTGGCATCAGATCACAAGAGGCTGGACGACTGCACGCATGGCATCACAGCTGAGGAACACTACATGCTACACATGGTCTGTGTTCTTTCTGTCACCATTTAGTCTCAGACATTTTTTTGTACTTCTTGACTAATTTTTCTGGTGAGATCCCCTTTCATATACCAAATTTAACATTCATTCTGTATGTCCTTTGGTTGTGGTTTTTATATAAGATGTTACAAGTTTCTACCACAACCTCACATGTAATTTTGTATTTCTTCAAAGTAATTTGTATTTTATGTTCTGTGAAACAAATAAACTAAAACTAAAATAAATAATCTCCATTTAACACATCTTTAAGTATGTCGGTGAGTACTAAATATATTGTTTTCCTAAAACAAATTTGTCATCATTTCAACCTTTTTTTCAAACCTGAAATTTGAGATTGAAATTGCAGTCTTTACACCAACATATATACGAGAAGTTGTTTAAGTACTCACAATTAAAAGGAAAATTTAACATCTACAATTACATGAAAACTGAGCAAACTCCATCTGCTGAAGATCTTGTGATACCATCAAAAGCTCCAGTATAGCTACAATACGGACTCGAAGCCTTGAGAAACAATTTTTTTCCAGAAATGACACAAGACAGAATTAGACACTGGAATCATCAAAAAAATGTCTAAAAACAAGTTGGTTTGTACTAAAAATAGTTTGAAAAATAAAATATCTCAATCTTTCTGCCAACTCATTTTATTTGCTTGTTTTCAATTTAACAATTCCAGACATCTTTATTTCAAAGTAAAGCACTACAGTCATTCATAAACTCCATTCCGCACCTTACTCATCTGTATATCTGTGTTTATATACTGTCTGTTTATATAAGGGTGTTTATTGTGTAAATATGTTTGTTTTATTACTATTATTATTATTATTATTATAACAAATTCTATTTTTTCTATTTCTTATACTTTATGTATTTTTTCTCCTATGTCTACTTAATGTGTATTTGTGTTATTCTGATGTGTATACATTTCTTTCTTTTGAGCTGCTGTAGCACAGGAATTTTCCCAGTGTGGAATTAATAAAGTCTATCTTATCATGCCGTCTCACCTGGTCTGCTGTCTGATCCACAGTGTGCAGACGCGCCTGCCAAAGCTCCAGGTTTCCCTCCAGTGACTCCAGGACGCTTTCAAACTCCTGCAGACGCTGGAGCTCCTCCTACATGCAGACATGACAAAGGACCGTCCGTGTCTTAAATTTATAGCCATAGGCGTAGATGTCGGGGGGGATGCAGGGGACACGTCCCCTCCAATATTTAGAAGAGGTACATTTGTCCCCCTCAAAATATATGAAAGACAACCCACTCCCAAAAAAGAGGTGAAATAACCATTCAGGGGGCTCAAAACATGTATGGAAAACAAGAACTGTTGTCTACCTTGTGCTACATTGGGGGGATAAAGAACACAACAGGAGCGTAAAAAATAAATGTATGTTTTCTTGTGATTTCATGTCTTTTATGTAGATTTAAACAGTGGAGCTTCTGGCTTTAACAGATTTGTTGTTGAGATGTTCATGATTCCTAAAAACAAAAGCATCCTGACACACGTATGATGTTTTGAATATGCAGAAAGTTTTGAACAATACAGAATAATATTTCAGTTCACATAAATAAAGACATTTGCACAATACATTGTTGCATACTCAAAAAATTTAATCAGGGGGGGTTGTGCACTTTAAATAGTTGTTTAATGTTCAGTTTACTTAAAATGTTATTTTCAAGTAAAGTCCATGTAATTGTGTCTATTGTTACCGTAAAAAATATTAATGTGTTGATAAATCCCAAAACATTTAATTAAAGTGAATTAGGATTGCAATACTTGTTACATCCTGAAGACGGCAGTATAACACACCAGCTGCCATTTAAACCAAAAAAGGAGAAGACTGAGCGTCAGACTGCGCATGCGTATAGCTTTGAACTCCTGACCTGATCCCGCCTGACCCTCCGGTTAATTTCGGTAACGGAAAAGTTGCAGTTGGTGTTTGGTGTCTGATTTGGAAAAGGTAGGAGGACATTTTCTTTCACTCGAACCTGTTTTGTAATATTTTCATGTTGAGCATGATTGTACTTTGTGTTTGTGATGCAAACTGCTGTAAAAGCTAGCTAGCTAGCTAACGTTAGCTGTATGACCCAGGTCGGTTTGCTGTTTATCCAGCAGGGCGCCGCTTAGCTATATCTAACGTGTGTTGTAGTGTTTCTAAACTTGAATTTAGTGCTGGTGGCCCAATGTAATTAGCTCAGGTTAGTGGTTAGCTCCGGTCAGCTCGAGTGGAGCAGAGGGAGAGGGTGAACAACCAGAAAAATGACGTTCGGGGTCGCTTCCACAGTGGTGTGGCCACAGCGCTTTCGCGGTTTATTAGAACAGGTAATCCGGCAGGCCACAACACCACAAGCAGCATGCTGCTACTAACGTTAGCCTCTGAGCCTGAAGTGAATGTTGTGGCTGTGTCATGCTCGCTGCGCGCTAAACTTTCTGCATTTAGCTCATACAGATAAACAATAGAAAAGGTGCCCATTTGTGGAGTTGACCCATCCACTTATTTGTGGTGAATTTGAAAGTTTACTTTGCACGTTTATTTAGAGTATAAAATATATAGCCCCCCCAGCCAAATCATTAGTTATTTTTTCATTATTTTTTTAATTGGGTTGAGTGTGTGAAAGTCATGCTAAGGAATGATGTAAAAGCAGGCTTTAAGGACATTATGATATTGTAGCTCAGCAACACTATGTAACTACAGCTCGCGCTACCCGGTCCCCCTACAGGTTGTCTCATTGGAACTACAGCTGCAGCTAAAAGTTGCATAGTGTTGCTTTAAGAACCATGTAAAATGTGCCCCAATAATTGATCTTTTAACATCTTTATACATTTATTTGTCTCTTTTAGTAATCATTATGTTGCAACATTTCAGATCCTGAACAATTGCTTCGTTGATGATTCGTGCTCCTGTCTGGACCTACTCATAAAAGGTAAGATCATAACTAGCTTCCTAATTACTGCAAAATCGGGTTTTGCATATTTTTAGGAACATTTATTAGATGACAGCTTCATTATCTTGTTCTGAACAGATTTTTATTTTTTTATTTTAAGGTATAGAGCTCTCTTAAATGCAAGTAATGCATTTCAGTAGTTGATGGCTTCTGTTAATATGTTGAATTTCAGATCCTGGCTGGGATAGCCTTTGTCAGCTCCCTCCTTATTGATGTGTTATAGCTGGACTGCGGAGCTTGCATGTGGTACGTTATGGCAGAACATAGAAAAACCTTTTTATGAGTTATTACTAAAATAATGAATGTTGACTGTTTTAGTAGTAGGTACCATTAATATAATTTGTTTGTGGACATGTTTTCAGATGGAGGCAGAATTTGTCTTACTACTACTACTCCCCTCTCTCAAAGTTCCTTACACAACTTGACCAACGCACTGAGCCGCTCATGAAAGTGTTGAAGAACAAAGGAGGCTCTGCAGGGAGGAAAATCAGGATCATTATGGCCCCAATGACACAGGTATGTTTTGCTGTTGGTAGAAAATATTATGGAATTATAAGTTGATGTTGACTAGTGAATCTGACTGACTAGACAGTATCTGTGAATGCACCCTTTAGAGTAGGCTATAAAGTTGGGTTTTGATAGTTGCCTGAACAGCAACTCTTGTGCTTCTTTCAAATAACTTTTTATTTGCAGCCACCTCTGAATATAAACACAGATCAGTCACTGTAGCTGTGTTTAGGGATCAAATGTATTGAAATTTGGAATGAGAAACAGAAGTTTGCTTCTCAACATACAGCACTGATCACACAAACAATTGAGGCCGGTTTTCGGGTTTATCTATTAGTGAGTGTTGTGAGAAGGTAAGGGACAAAAACTTCAGTTTTCGTACGTGAAAGAGATTTAAAACAAACAAGATTCTTTACTGTTTTTTTCTTTTCCTTCCCTGTTAAATATGGACATCTACAAAGTGGTGGTAACCTTGTT
Organism: Sander lucioperca; assembly: GCF_008315115.2. Taxonomy (NCBI): domain Eukaryota; kingdom Metazoa; phylum Chordata; class Actinopteri; order Perciformes; family Percidae; genus Sander; species Sander lucioperca. Next base: position 2,804,558 of record NC_050190.1, on the reverse strand, counting down.
TGAGATGTCATCCAATTAACATGTTTATAGAAATGTGAAGTGTGGGTTTGTGTATGCATTATTGTTTTAAACTTGTCTTTTTTTTTAAACATCTAGAGTTTTTTTCGGACATTAACAGTAAGGTGATAATTTTACTTCCAGTTAATTAGTGAGGTTGTAGTGGGTGTTGGCGGTGTACAGTTTTAATGTACAAATGTTTTAGTATTATTGTCTACCTACATGAGAATATTAGGAACACAATGTAAACAAAAACGATGAAGATGAAAATATCTAAGTATAGTTAAAGAGAATCTATAGCAGAGCTGTTGGATTGCATTAGATTGCCCTACCTAATAAAGTGCTTAGTCAGTGTTTATTAAATGTAAATGATAAAAATGATCTCTAGTTTGTTACAATCACCCAGCATGACTTCATCTTATTATTTATACACATACTGTTGGGTGATGCTATTAAAATTATTATATACAGGAAATCTGAATTGCGTAGGTAAAACATTTTCTAATATTGTTTTTCTCCTTGCTCTTTCTCCTCTGTAAAGGAAGCCGATGCTACAGCTGTTGACAGGGAGCTTGAGAAGTCACCTTTGGTATCTACAGCATCAATGTTAAGGGAGGTGATACCACCACTCCTCCAACCGATGTTTGAATTGTGATTGAGGGTGTTGAAGTTCTGCACGACTTGGGAGACTTTGCCTCTGCATGTGCCCTCAGTTATCCTAACAGACTGAAAGCCTTCTTTGAAGTACTTCAAAAGCTCTTCCTTCAAATGGATGCGTGCAGACTTTCAACCAAGGTACAGCTGCTCAATAACTAACTGTACGAATGAGACAATCACTGATGTGGATGCTGAATGTTCCATAGAACAGGAGAAATATTTTGGGCCGAAACTGAATAAAATTATTACCTGTTTGAAAATAGAGCAGAGAAACTTCACTTGAGGAAAACAACCAATTGTTTTGCAAACTTTTGAAAAACTTTTACCATACATGAAAAGTGGTAGTTGAGTGGCACTACTAGAGAAGTGATGTAGAATTGAGAGACCATGCTGCGCAAAAACGGGATATGTAACTATGGATATTTTGTGGATGTTTTAACAGCTGCATCAAAAACAACTGCAAGGAAGTTCAATCATCAGACCATCTTTCATATACCCGTTAACATCTAAAATAAAGTTTCCAGTGGAAAAGCTGTTAGATGGAGAGACTATTTTTTTGTAAACAAATTTGAAAATTGTAAAAAGTATTAATTATTTATTAAACTGTAAAAAGTATGTTATTTATTAAAAAGTGTGAATTATTTATTAATTTGCTATCAATCAATTGATTTGCAGCTGTAATTCCATGTTACAAATGTGTACATGCATTTAAATGTTACTTTATTGTATACAATGTTACTGTAGTGTACAGAATTGCACCAAAATGTTACTGAATCACTGCTGTGCTGGTGAATAAAGGAAATAAGAAAACTATGTTGGGTGTACCAAATTCATTTGTGTGGAACCTGTTGACAAACTTGAATTATGTCAAAGTAAATAGTAAAACTTATAGTAGATGAAAACAATGTTTTCATTAACTGAAATTAAATGTATTATTTAATGACTACAAATAAGATATATGCTTAATTGACAAATATAAAATATGTAGCCTGTACATATATTATTTAGGTTAATATAACATAACTGACTTAATTTGGTTAAGCTTAAATATCTCGATCAGAAGTAAAACATTTTAATTAGCTGAATTTACAATCATTGTTACTGTAACATAAGTTAGTTAAATTAAATGACCTTAATATTTTTGCTTTTAACTAACCGAATAAAAATACGTGGAACCTGTTGACATAATAAATTTAATTAAAGTCAATGATTCAATTTTTTCAGTGCAGAATGTAGGAAATGAAGTGTTTGTTGCTCTACATTTTATTGGGGAGGAACCCCAGACCACCCGGTTATGTGTGTGTGTGTGTCTCTTCCCCCCCCCCCCATGTTGAAACTAAACCTGCGCCCTTGTTCTTGGCTCACCCTGGACATCCCATAAATAGACTCATTCATTCATTAAGTCTTACCTGCAGCTGACCCAGCTTCCCTGTCACCGTCTGGCTGAGCTGCTGAACACCACAGGACAGCAGCCGGCTCTTTGATTGGACCAGACTGGCAGCTGAAGGTTCCAGGTGGCCACTGACGTCCTTGGAGGCCTCCAGCACAGCCTGCAGGTCAGACTGCAGAGCGCCCGTTCTCTCCAGGACACTCTGGAGCACAGGTGGACAGGGACAAACAGGGATACAAATTTAGGTGAATAAATAAGAGGACTGGAGAGCTTCTATAGCATGTAGAGTTGGTCAAGTGACTAGTGAGGTTGTTTTGCAACTGGAGGGCTGGATTTATTTATTTAATGTGAATGAATGAGTCAAGATAGATTGTAGCCGATCCCTCTTGCCCCAGTTACAAACTGTTTGAACCCCACCCTCTGGCAGGAGGCTGCAGTCCGAAACCGTTTACAGACTAAACAGACTATCCATCTGCCCATACTATATATTTTTTACATTCTGCACTCAACCCATTCCACCTCCTTTAACTTGTGCTTAACAGCTATTTTGTGTGTATATATATATACATATATATATATGGGGGGAGGGGGGGGGGGACTAGAGACCGGTCCGCATACAGTAAAGGCTGTGTTACTTTATTTGACTGAAATCTATGCATTTACCTGTTATATCTGACAAAAACAAAATGTATATTATGCTTGAGTTAATAAAACCCCAGTTAACAAAACTGGTTAAAAAATGATATTTAAATAAATAACCCTGAGAGTCCGGTACAGCCAGATTCTCCTATTCAAGTTTTTGTTCTGCTAGTTCAACGGTTGTTTGATGAATTACTCTAAGCACATTTAAAGAGGATTTGAATTGCTATTTTTATGAGTTCTTACCATTTTGGTGCTGGTGATTTCCCTTTGGGGCTGGCTAAAAACCTTTTTGGAGGGTGCCAAAAGTTTCTCTACGCAGGAAAAACCCTATGTGTTTGTTTATATTTGCACATTCCACATAAGTGTACTTATTGTGGCAATAAAACCTTTTCTGCTTCTGATTCCATCTGTTTCTGTATTTATTGTTTATTCTTATTAATGTTCAATATGTATATTTGTTTATGTATGCACCAAATACCAAGACAAATTCCATGTAAGTGTAACTTACTGTGGCATTAAACTCTTCTCTGATTCTGATTCACAAATGGAATTCAATCACATTACACGTTTTGTTAGTTAAATGCTTTCATATTAACTTTGCACTGTACAAATGTACAAGTGCAATTTGAAAAAACAAACAAAAACAAATGTGTGACAAAGTGGCTGATGCACTCACTACTTGTCCCTTGGTGCTTATGTACATTCTTCCATATTTATTTTACACATTGCTTTAGTTGTTGTATATGGTATTCATTTCACACACAACCACCATTTAGTTTCAGTTTGATTTATTAAGTTGCAGGTTTAAACGGTTAATTGCTTGTTTCTTTATACTCACCTTTTCTTTCCTCCTTTGTTTGGTTCACAATGCAGAAATGTTTGGGGAGGAGCCGCCTGGCAGCATGGTGTATTTGTGATGATGATCGTCGGACAGAACCAAGTCATGGGGGGTTTCTGTATTTAGGCTATTTTTATGTATTTGTTTTATGCATTTGAAGGGCAACTGATTAAGGTCGACCGATACGGTTTTTCTCTGGCCGATGCCGATGCCGATCTTTAGAAATCAGGGTCAGCCGATGGCCGATTAATGCTGCCGATTTATTTTGGCCGATATTTGGCCGATATGTGCTTGTTTTTAAACCTCTATTTGAAAGATAAAATGTAACACTAATATACACAGAATTTCTCAACAAAAACATTTATTGAATACTTCACCAATCTACACGTATAGGCTACTTCAACTAAAAATGTATAATGTAAAAACATACTGTATATTGTATAAATAATGTATGAAAAATATATTAAATAAACGAAACAGGTAAGAAGAAAATAAACTGTCAAATAAACCTTTCAATGAAAAAATAAAGTTTAGTGCACTTAGCAGCATGTAGCCTATTAAACTTCTGTGAATACAAATCTGCTTCACAGAAAGTTAATTAATCTCAACACTATTTCCTTCTAACTCCTGTTGAATCACATCTAAAGTCAGTTCTTGTTCACCTTGTTTGTTAGATCATTGTTCATTTGTTGAAGTGTTTTATCTGTGTTTTGGGGATCCTACTGTTAGCCTATATGTCCTGTTGATTTCCAGATTTCTGTCATTCAAACAACTCTTAGTTGTAATTTAAAACTCATCCAGCCAATTTAATAAAATTAAGGGTTTTATTCGTGCTCGAGTCCATAGATGCAGTTAATGGATACAGGCAAGGAGGACTGAAGGCTCTGTTAGCAACGATTAGCTCCGTTAGCGGTTAGCTCCGTTAGCGGTTAGCTAGCTCCAGTTAGCTCCGTTATAGGAGTGGATGAGACTGCCACGGACAGGGGTAACAACCAGACTCTGATAAATGACATTCGGGGAGCTTCCACAGCGGTGTGGCCGCGATGTTTTGTACGGTTTTATTAGTACAGTTAATCCCAAGGCAAGAACACCAGCAACATGCTACTACTAACGGTAGTGTCTGAACCTGAAGTGGCTGTGCGAGACACACTGCGCAAGAATTCACGAGGGGAGGGGCTGGAGGCAGCTGGTCTGGGCCAGAGTGGCGACACTCCCATTGGACTCAAGCCCCCAGGAAGAGCGCCGAGTCTAAAAGCCACCATGGGCTTAGCGGATAACGGTGGTACTGCACCCCATGGCCCAGAAAGACTTTTCACATAGACTTTGCATAGCGAAAGAAACGTCTGTATTTCAGCGGATAATTTGTTTCTGGGTATATCAACTTACCAGCCCGAACACTGAAAGGGTCCTTGTTTAAAACGTTACGTTTTTAACATTTTTAACATTCACTAGAAGCGAATCCAGAATTATTAAATTTGACATGATGAACGCGCATAGTGGACGCGAGCAGAGCCGCGGGACTGCGCCCGCCCGCTCACATGACTGTTCTCCCTAGCTCATGTAGCTAGCTGTAATAATGGATATAGCTAATGGTTGTAATTCACCATGTGTTCTATTAATACGTCCATGGTATTATCTTATGAAGTCATGATACATACATCCCAGGGGTGTATGTAGCTGCTGTAAAAGCCTGTTAGCTACGTGGATGTAACATCATTAGCGTTTGTTGGATTACTAGGATCATTAAGGTTGATTAAGGACGGATTTTATTTAGGTTTTATCTGCTGAACCTGACGGTGTTAGCTAGTCAGCTGAGTACTGTGTCTAGAAATAAGGTTGCGTTTGTTTAATTATACCCTTGAAAGGGCTGTTGGATTACATGTATGAATACAAATTGTTCCACACAAAAAATATCAGTAAGTGACATGACAATGACATAAGTTTAAATATGAAAAAGTATTAAGGCAAATTTCACAGTTGTGTTTTTTTTTTTTTTTAACTGTTGATTTATTTAACGTGTTCCACTGTTTAAGTTCAATAATTGCAACATCTTTCCAGAAGTCAGCGAGTAATCGTGTTAAATTATCGTGATTTCAGTATTGACCGAAATAATTATGATCATATTTCTTTCCATATACGAGCAGCCCTAGCTAGTGCTGGCGACGGCTGCTGAAATATGAGGCGACTGGAGGCTGCAGACGGTGTGCCGGGGATGGAGAGGCCAAAGACATCCATGGCAACCAGTAAGGTGTTTGGCAGTGGACTAGATGTTATGACCTTAGTTGAGGAAGTCTGCTGGGTTGAAATTGCCTTCTTAGTCTGACTTTTGCTGCCAAGGTACCCCTTATCACGGTTATTTACCTTCCTCTCAGCCCTGATGCACTTTGATTGTCATCACATGTTTATATTTGACAGTGTCAGTATTTCTGTTTTAGTCTGTGCACTTTGCTTGGATCCTTAACCTCAGCCTGATATATGTGGAGGATTTTTTTTGTTAATTAATCACTTATACTATTCCCCCGTTCCTTCACTTTGTCACTCAAGTAAGATACACAGCACACCTGTTCACACATTTGTTGTTCTTTTTCCACTCATGACTAACTTTGTTTTATTTATTGATACCCCTTGGCTCTACTTTGTTGCTCTTATTCATGCTATTTCCCACTTGTTTTTTATTCCACAAACCTCAGCCTGATATATGTGGAGAGGATTTGTTTTATTAAACACTCAGCATCACAAACACTAACCCCCAAAACTCCTGGCTCCAGCTTTACATGCTGCGTCCTCCTTTGCAGCGTGCGGATGTTAGGCAGTAGAATCTGCATTTGCTGAAGGGTTTTATAACCAGTGGTGCCAGCAGTAAATCTTATTTGTATTGTTTTTTTTTTAATTGTCTCCTTTATCCACTGTATTCCTTTTTTCTGTACTTGTTCTTGTTGTGTCACTCATTGTTTAATAAAAAAAATACATTTCATTTATTCATCCAAGTGTAATGAGTTGTTATTTTTTAATATATGTGATACTTTGTGTATGGCTTAGTCTTAAAATGATCATGGTTGTGTGGTCAACTCAACCTCATCAGAAAAAGTGGGCTGGACACTAAATGCTGAATGGACTGTTGCTACTCTGCTTTCTCAATCGCTCTGACCACGGGTAAGTGAATCGGAATTACAAGCAAAATCATGGAAAATACAATAGTCCAGATGTGCAAAAAAGAACATCTTGAATCATCTTTGATTTAAAAAAAGATGTAGTAAGGTTAAGGTTAACCCTTGTGTTGTCCTTTGGGTCCCCGGGACTTAGTTTATTTTTCACGTTTTTGCATTGGCCTGGCATTGAGCTTCGGGTCCCCCGGTGACCCTCGCATACTATGTGATGTCATTTAACGTGAACTGGCACGGGGGGGGGGGTCCCCAGACATATCAGAACGAACGCGTTTGGACATGCTAATACAAAATGTAAATAAACTAAACAAGCCCCGTGACACGAAGGACAATACAAGACAGTAGCCTAGTGCTACTCATGCTAACACGGACGTGAAGCTTTCCCTCCAAAACTTAAAAACGTATCTATACACAGCTTTCAGTTGTCACCCTACCACTCCAAATATAAAACTGGCCTTTACAAATATGCAATAACAATCAAACAAGTACATGGGTATGTGTTTTTATTTATATTTACCATTCAATATAGCAATCGCTGCTGTCAGTCCCATAGTAGAACATGACAGCGCTGCGTGTGTTTGGAACTATACAGGCTTACATGAACCACGTGACCACCCCGCTAGCGAGATCGAGTGTCGCAACTCTTACTATCTCTATGGCTCTGGTCTGGGCGCACTGTAAAAAATGTCGCCTATTCATGTTTTTAACACTAGGCTGCCCGCAGATGCGCCTGCTTATTAATCGGCTTGATATTGGCCGATGCCGATTATGTAAAGAAATGCCAAAAATCGGCCGGTCGATTGTAGGCTGTAGTCAGGTCTTCTCTAGATCAGTCAGGTTTCTGGGCTGTCGCTGAGAAACACGGAGTTTGAGCTCCCTCCAAAGATTCTCTATTGGGTTTAGGTCTGGAGACTGGCTAGGCCACGCCAGAACCTTGATATGCTTCTTACAGAGCCACTCCTTGGTTATCCTGGCTGTGTGCTTCGGGTCATTGTCATGTTGGAAGACCCAGCCTCGACCCATCTTCAATGCTCTAACTGAGGGAAGGAGGTTGTTCCCCAAAATCTCGCAATACATGGCCCCGGTCATCCTCTCCTTAATACAGTGCAGTCGCCCTGTCCCATGTGCAGAAAAACACCCCCAAAGCATGATGCTACCACCCCCATGCTTCACAGTAGGGATGGTGTTCTTGGGATGGTACTCATCATTCTTCTTCCTCCAAACACGGTTAGTGGAATTATGACCAACAAGTTCTATTTTGGTTTCATCTGACCACATAACTTTCTCCCATGACTCCTCTGGATCATCCAAATGGTCATTGGCAAACTTAAGACGGGCCTTGACATGTGCTGGTTTAAGCAGGGGAACCTTCTGTGCCATGCATGATTTCAAACCATGACGTCTTAGTGTATTACCAAAAGTAACCTTGGAAACGGTGGTCCCAGCTCTTTTCAGGTCATTGACCAGCTCCTCCCGTGTAGTTCTGGGCTGATTTCTCACCTTTCTTAGGATCATTGAGACCCCACGAGGTGAGATCTTTATGGAGCCCCAGTCCGAGGGAGATTGACAGTCATGTTTAGCTTCTTCCATTTTCTAATGATTGCTCCAACAGTGGACCTTTTTTCACCAAGTTGCTTGGCAATTTCCCCGTAGCCCTTTCCAGCCTTGTGGAGGGGTACAATTTTGTCTCTAGTGTCTTTGGACAGCTCTTTGGTCTTGGCCATGTTAGTAGTTGGATTCTTACTGATTGTATGGGGTGGACAGGTGTCTTTATGCAGCTAACGACCTCAAACAGGTGCATCTAATTTAGGATAATAAATGGAGTGGAGGTGGACATTTTAAAGGCAGACTAACAGGTCTTTGAGGGTCAGAATTCTAGCTGATAGACAGGTGTTCAAATACTTATTTGCAGCTGTATCATACAAATAAATAGTTAAAAAATCATATATTGTGATTTCTGGATTTTTTTTTTTAGATTACATCTCTCACAGCACTACGATGACAATTTCAGACCCCTCCATGATTTCTAAGGAGAACTTGCAATATAGCAGGGTGTTCAAATACTTATTTTCCTCACTGTACATATTTTCACAGTCTTATACTTCAACAGTTTAACTGAGACTTTCTTCTCAAACGTCTTTTTATTAAAGCATACGATTTGACATACAATTCACTTGTACATTCTAAGAATTTTTTTATAAGTAATTCAATAAATCAAATAAACAGTAAACTTGAAGTGGTGCAGCATTAAAAAAAAAAAAAAAAAAAGAGAGAGAGAGAAGTAACAACAATAATACAAAAACAGTGGCAAGAACACTACCAGGCTGACCGCGATCCCCCACACTATCCCATCCCCCCCGTCTACCCATCTAACCCCTCCCTATGTATCTCCACCCCATCTACCCTCCCTCACAGAGGCCTTCACTCTAATACCATTATAATTGTCATTATATCATGTGCTAGGATGCGGACTGTTGTACTGGAATTGTAGTTTTGAGGTATGATATAAGGGGTTTCCATGTTTTATTGAATAAGTTGAGCCTGTCTTTCAATGTATACCTTATCCTTTCTAAATGAAGTGTGTTAGTTAAATCCTCTAACCACATCTTAGAAGTAGGTACAGTTGTGCTCTTCCATAAGATGAGGATTAATCTCTTTGCTATTATGAAACAATAAGAGAGAAAGCGCTGCTGTGCCACACTAAGTTTCCTGAAGGTCTCCGATATTCCAAGAATGATGAACAAGGGCTCAGGTTTGATTGAAGTATTTATGACCTCAGACATAATGTTACATATATCAATCCAGAACAATTGGACCCTTGGGCATAGAGCAAAACTATGGAGAAGTGATGCTACAGAAGAGTGGCACTTATCACACATAGGTGACACCTCTGGGTATATGTTGTGTAGTTTCTCCTTTGAGTAATGAAGCCTATGAATAATTTTAAATTGGACAAGACAATGTCTTGCGTTATCTGAACAATTATGTATTTTTTCAAGACTTTCTGTCCATAAATCATCTGGAATAGATTCACCAAGTTCCTCTTCCCACTTAAGTTTATAATTTTCAGTCGATGGGGAGCTTATTAATAAGAGATTGTTATAGATGCGGGATATCAATTTACTTTCGTTAGGAGACAGTTTCAGACAGTCATCTATTTTAGATTGTGATTCAGTCTCAAAGTCTCTTAGGTATTTCCGAACGTAGTCCCTAACTTGTAGGTAACGAAAGAAGTTATTATTCCCCAGCTCATACTTCCTCTGTAGTTGTGTGAATGAGGCAAAGACGCCTCCCATATATAAGTCACCAATACATTGGACACCCCTCTCACTCCATGTAGAAAAGGCTCCATCCAGACTGGAGGGGGCAAATGTAGGGTTTCTAGCGATGGGTAGCAGAGGAGAGATTGGTTTAAGATTAAAGGTGGTCTTGATTTGTTTCCAGGTACAGATCATGCTATGTATGATTGGGTTGTTATTATACAGGGACTTATTAACCGCAGCCGGAGCTAGTAGGACCGCGGCCATAGAATACGGGTGGCAGTCCTCCCGCTCCAGCATTAGCCAATCAGACATTGGTATTGATGTGTCTAACCAAAAGGTAAACATCTTAATCGCTGAGGCCCAGTAATATAGCAAAAAGTCTGGGAGTGTCAATCCCCCCTTTGATTTTGGCCTACAGAGATGTTTTTTGCCTATTCTGTGAACCTTGTGCCCCCACAGAAAAGGAACTATTAAAGAATCTAGTTGTTTAAAAAAGGATTTTTTTAGAAACATTGGGATGTTTTGAAATAGGTACAACAATTGCGGGAGGAAAATCATCTTTATAGCATTAATTCTCCCAATTAAAGAAATTGGGAGCGTGTCCCAGAATGATATTCTAGTCTGTAATCGCTCTATTAGAGGGGGGAAGTTTGCCTGGAATAGAGAGGAGTACTGCTTTGTCACTTCTATCCCCAAATAGGTAAATTTCTCTGGAGAGACTGTGAATGGAAAGTGACCTAGGTGTGCTAAGTCACTCATATGGACCGGCATTAAAACGCTTTTAGTCCAATTGATCCGATAACCCGAAAAGGTCCCAAACAGGTTGATTTTGTCCAGAAGATTTGGAATAGTAATTTGAGGCTGCGTTATATATAAAAGGATGTCATCTGCGTATAATGATATCTTATTATTTGTGTCTTTGGTGGAGTAACCATAAATCTGGGGTTCTATTCTGATACATTGGGCTAGAGGCTCGATAGCCAGCGCAAAAATTAAAGGGGATAGTGGACACCCCTGCCGTGTCCCTCTATATAATCTAAACGAGGAGGATATTGTCCGGTTTGTTAGGATTTGAGCCGTGGGATATTATAAATGAGTTTAATTAGTGACAGGAACTTATTTCCGAAATTGAACCTATTAAGAACTTCAAATAAGTAGCACCACTCAATCTGGTCAAATGCCTTCTCGGCGTCAAGTGCAAGTATGACAAGATCAGTAGGTGGACCTCTCTTTGTATATATAATATTGAAAAGACGTCTAATATTGAAAGTAGCACTCCTGTTCGGTATGAAACCTGTCTGGTCCATATGAACTAGTTTTCCCAATAGAGGATTCAGCCTGTTAGCCAGTATCTTGGCAAATAATTTTCCATCGACATTGAGGAGGGAGATAGGACGATAAGCGCCTACTTCCTGTGAGTCCTTCCCTTTTTTGTGAATTAATGTGATCACAGCCTCAGTTAGGGTGGGGGGTAAATTACCCTGTATCTGGGCATGTTCATACAATTTCAACAGGTAAGGGGATAGGTTTTCACTGAATGTTTTGTATAATTCCCCTGGAAGTCCATCAGGACCGGGTGCCTTATTACTCTTTAGGGAGGCAATGGCGCTCCGAACCTCTGCAATTGTGAGGTCAGAATTCAAAGAATCACAATCTTCCTTGTTCAGTCTGGGAAGCTCACATTTGTCTAAAAATGTATTAATAGTTACAGAATCTGAAGTGGTCTTTGAGGTATATAAATCAGTATAAAATTCAAGAAACCTGTCATTGATATCTTTAGGCTTTGTAAGTATTGTATTATTGTGAGCTTTTATCTTGTGTATTGTTCTGTCGTTTTCCATTTTTCTGAGTTGTTTAGCTAGAAGTTTGTGTGGTTTGTCACCAAATTCAAAATATTTTTGCCTAGTATAGAGAAATGCTTTACTTAGTTTTGCAGAGATAATTTTGTTATATTCATATTTAAGTGTTGCTATTTTCCTGTGCAATATAATAGAAGGGGAGTGTGCATTTTCTATGTCAAGTAATTTAATTTGATCTCCTAATTCTTTTAATTTGGTCTTTACTTTTCGCCTAGAAGCTTCAAACGAAATGATACAGCCTCTTATGTAAGCCTTGAATGCTTCCCAGAGGATGGAGGGAGAGGTATCAGGGTTGTCATTTATGTTTATTTAAGTATAAAGAAATCTGGTCTTTTAAGTATTCGCAAAATTTATTTTCAGTGAGTAGGTGCGAGTTCAGTTTCCAAGAGGCGTATGGCTTATCTACATGATCTAAACACAACGAAAAGGTGAGTGGGCTGTGATCTGAAATCACAATGCTGTGATATTTAGCATTCAATGTGGATGGTATGAGTTTGGCGTCCACCAGGAAGTAGTCTATCCTACTGTAGGAGTTGTGTACAGGTGAATAAAAGGAATAGTCCCTACCTGAAGGGTTCATCGCTCTCCATATATCCAGTACATTTGTGTTATTAATGAACGTATTTAAAAATTCACTAGAGGCATTTCTTGGGAGTCTCTTCGTGGAGGACCTATCAAGATATGTGTCAAGGACAGTATTAAAGTCGCCCCCTATTATCAAGTGTGTTTGTGAGATGTCTGGTATCAGTGAAAAAACCTTCTGAAAGAATATGGGTGGGGACTCGCATTGTCTGTATAACAAAACAAAAAAAGCAACAAAAAAAAAAAAAAAAAAAAAAAGGGAGAAATAGTTTAAACATGTATGACCAAAGGGTTAACTGAGTTGTAGCTCCAACCTTAGAACTGACATCAGAAACATCTGTAACAGTAATCATTATGAATTAAGGGAGGTAATAACACATTGGATATCTTTCAATAACAGTGAGCCATTTCCACACTTTAAAGAACTAGCAATTGTCAGGGCTCCTAATAAGATATCAGAAAAAGAAACAGTAACAGTGCAAACCTCAATCTGTATGAGGCAGGACATAACATTTTCCAATCATTCTTTTAATGAGAATGGCGGTTTTACAGTCAAATGGTGAGGCACCTGTGTGTGTGTATGAGTGTGCAACTCACGTGGATAGGTGACAGCTAGTGTTGCGCTAGCCATAAAAGCTAACTAGTAAGCACCAGTACATAACCACCTCTCTGAATATCTTGATTCTCCGCATCAGCAGTGATTGCATCAGTTTAAGCGTCCTCCTGTCTCATTTCAGTTGAGCCGGATGCGGAGAGGCGTTCGGCATATTCCTCCGCTTTTTTGGCATCTATGAACGAGGTCTGTGTGCCGTTATGGGTTATCAGGAGCCTGGCAGGATAGAGGAGGCCGTATCTGACCCCCGGTCTGCCCCGTAGCAGCTCCCTGGTGCGGTTGAATAATGCCCTCTTTTTAGCCACGGCAGGCGGGTAGTCCGGAAATATTTGGATCCTTTTACCACCGTGGTAGAGCTGTTTCACCGCTGTAGCCTTGCGTAGGATGTCCTCAAGCGTGTGGAAGTAGTGTAGCCTCAGTACAAAGGGTCTGGGTGGCTCATGAGGTTCGGGTCGTCTTCGGAGGGTCCGGTGCGCTCTATCAATGAGAGGCTTCTCATCCAGGGATAGCACCTCTTGCAGCAACCCGGCGATAAAGTCTCTCGGCCTGGGTCCCTCGGTCCCCTCAGGGACTCCGATGACCCGGATGTTGTGTCTCCTCGAGCGCCCTTCTAGGTCTTCGCATTTCTCAGTTAGTTTTTCTACTTCAGAGCTCAGGCGGGCGACTTGACGTTGAAGTACAGTGACATCGTCCGACTGGTATGAGGCGGATTTCTCTATCTCTCCAATAGTGTTAGCATGCGAGGCCGCGGTTTTCTCCAGGGCCGTAATGGAAGTCTGCAATTCTTCTTTAGTTGTAGCCAACTCACCTCTCAGCACGGTGTACACCGTCTGTATACGGACATCGATAGTGGCGCATATGTCGTCTTTAATCTGGGTAATTTCATTTCGCAGCGCTGCAATAGCGGCCAGTACAGCCCGGTTTGGTGGGTCCGCCTCCTCACTCAGGTAGTCGGGCTCCACCATCTCAGTTGAGTCCGAGGGTTGATCAAGGCCTAATTCTTGTTGGTCGTTCTTTTTTTCCCTTTTTTGACATCGTTCTCTCCTTTTAGGTTTGATTTCCCACTTGCTTGTGTCTTCTTATGTCACACCAAAGCACTCTTAGGCGGATATACAGCAGTTTAGTGTATTAATAGAAGAAAAGTTACCGGAGCTATGTGAAACACGTCTCACTCCTCCATTGCTCAACAGCGCCCCCAACTGAGACTTTCTTGACTTGTGAAATTATCTATTAAACTGATGAACATCATATGTGTAATTCATGGCTCAATTCAAACAGGATCAAAAAAAAATTTGTCTTTCCCCATTCACTACCATTCATATTTTTTCCAAGTCGGATGTTTTACCGTGTATCCAGCTAATTTTAAATAGCTCACGTTACTGTACTGTGTCAACAGTTAACTTAAGTTAATATTGTATGTGGCATTTTTTTTTTGCAGGGTGCAAATGTTCCACCAAACAAGTTTCCTCCTGAGACTATTTTTACATTACATGCCATTTAGCTGACGCTTTTATCCAAAGCGACTTACAATTGCTATATATGTCAGAGGTCGCCTCTGGAGCAACTAGGGGTTAAGTGTCTTGCTCAGGGACACAGGTTGATGTATCGTAGTGGGAATCGAACCCAGGTCTCCCACACCAAAGGCATGTGTCATATCCACTGCACCATCACCACCCCCTATTTAGCAGAGCCATCGCTGCTGCGTCCGGAGCTTAGCGCCGCCCAAGACAATTGTGATTGGTTTAAAGAAATGCCAATAACCCAAAGCGATTTTTCCTCCTACCCTAGAATGCATCTGTAGTGTAACCAAACCTTACTCCACACCGCTGTATTTCACAATTTTTTTAATCACTAAGTTTCATTAATTGAAATAGTTCTTTTTCACTTCCTGTTTTTTGTTGTTATTTTTCAGTCTTGCTTGTGTATGTCCTTACCTGAACATTGTGTATCTTGACAGCGAGCTGCTCCAGGGTGTTATGGTCTGCAGGCGCTCCACTCAGCACTGACCTGATGTCACCCTGCAGCGTTCGCAGCCGCTGAGAGAGAGATGCAGCCAGCCGGTCATAGAGCTCCCACACCTGCAGGACGCCCCGATTTCTCTGGAGCTGCTGGTCCACCGCTCCACACACCACACTCCAACTGGAGGACAGGAAGACGATTCAGTCATTGATTGAGGAGTGTCACTGTGTGTGTGTGTGTGTGTGTGTGTGTGTGTGTATGTGTGTGCGTATGTGTGTGTCTGTCTGCATGTCTCACCTGTCTCTTTGTCTGTCCAGCTGCTGCGTGAGGAGGGCGACAGCAGCAGGACTGATGATGTCTCTGAGGGACAAGGCGGTTTGACTCAGTTGGTCCCACTCTGCCGCTGAAGCTTCTGTCTCCACATGAAGAAGCTGCTTCCAACACAACAAACACTGGTCAGGCATCACAGGTACGATTTCCAAACAATGAATCATCCTCTTTCTGCACATTGGAGGCAGAAACTTCACAGTCTTTTTGCATGCTCTACATGTATGAAATTATATCAAATATTTAGTGTTAATTATGGGTGGGAAACAAATCCATTCACATACATGTACAGTGAGGAAAATAAGTATTTGAACACCTTGCTATTTTGCAAGTTCTCCCACTTAGAAATCATGGAGGGGTCTGAAATTGTCATCATAGGTGCATGTCCACTGTGAGAGACATAATCTAAAAAAAAAAATCCAGAAATCACAATATATGATTTTTTTAACTATTTATTTGTATGATACAGCTGCAAATAAGTATTTGAACACCTGTCTATCAGCTAGAATTCTGACCCTCAAAGACCTGTTAGTCTGCCTTTAAAATGTCCACCTCCACTCCATTTATTATCCTAAATTAGATGCACCTGTTTGAGGTCGTTCGCTGCATAAAGACACCTGTCCACCCCATACAATCAGTAAGAATCCAACTACTAACATGGCCAAGACCAAAGAGCTGTCCAAAGACACTAGAGACAAAATTGTACACCTCCACAAGGCTGGAAAGGGCTACAGGGAAATTGCCAAGCAGCTTGGTGAAAAAAGGTCCACTGTTGGAGCAATCATTAGAAAATGGAAGAAGCTAAACATGACTGTCAATCTCCCTTGGACTGGGGCTCCATGCAAGATCTCACCTCATGGGGTCTCAATGATCCTAAGAAAGGTGAGAAATCAGCCCAGAACTACACGGGAGGAGCTGGTCAATGACCTGAAAAGAGCTGGGACCACCGTTTCCAAGGTTACTGTTGGTAATACACTAAGACGTCATGGTTTGAAATCATGCATGGCACGGAAGGTTCCCCTGCTTAAACCAGCACATGTCAAGGCCCGTCTTAAGTTTGCCAATGACCATTTGGATGATCCAGAGGAGTCATGGGAGAAAGTTATGTGGTCAGATGAAACCAAAATAGAACTTGTTGGTCATAATTCCACTAACCGTGTTTGGAGGAAGAAGAATGATGAGTACCATCCCAAGAACACCATCCCTACTGTGAAGCATGGGGGTGGTAGCATTATGCTTTGGGGGTGTTTTTCTGCACATGGGACAGGGCGACTGCACTGTATTAAGGAGAGGATGACCGGGGCCATGTATTGCGAGATTTTGGGGAACAACCTCCTTCCCTCAGTTAGAGCATTGAAGATGGGTCGAGGCTGGGTCTTCCAACATGACAATGACCCGAAGCACACAGCCAGGCTAACCAAGGAGTGGCTCTGTAAGAAGCATATCAAGGTTCTGGCGTGGCCTAGCCAGTCTCCAGACCTAAACCCAAGAGAGAATCTTTGGAGGGAGCTCAAACTCCATGTTTCTCTGCGACAGCCCAGAAACCTGACTGAAATCCCTCCTGCAGTGTGTGCAAACCTGGTGAAAAACTACAGGAAACGTTTGACCTCTGTAATTGCAAACAAAGGCTACTGTACCAAATATTAACATTGATTTTCTCAGGTGTTCAAATACTTATTTGCAGCTGTATCATACAAATAAATAGTTAAAAAATCATACATTGTGATTTCTGGATTTTTTTTTTTAGATTATGTCTCTCACAGTGGACATGCACCTACGATGACAATTTCAGACCCCTCCATGATTTCTAAGTGGGAGAACTTGCAAAATAGCAGGGTGTTCAAATACTTATTTTCCTCATGTATCGTGATTTTTTTGCAACGATTTTTAAAATCAATTATTTTCCCTGGAATCAATCTTTTTGTCATTAATTATTTTACCAATGATTGACCTAAATATTTTCTGTATACGGTACCGCCGATGGCGACTACATCATATCCGTTTCCAGCTAATCAGAGCGAAAGCAGAAAATCCATGTTATGTTCTTCTTTAGAAATGAACTAAATGTCAGACTGACTGACTGACTTAGAAAACAATCAGTCTTTAGAAATGTCTCTAGAAGTGTATTATTAGGGCCCGAGCACTGAAAGTGCAAGGACCTATTGTTTTTGTAAGGATTATTATTTTTCCGAGTCCTTCGTCGCATTTTTGAGGGGGTTAGAATGCACGAAAACTCTGACACACATGTCAGAACTGGTGAAAATTGCAAAGTTCTGCAGTGATTGGACTCGGGCGTTGCCAGGGGGCTCCATAGCGCCCCCTAACGTGCGCCTTAATTCGAAAAAAAGTAATAAGTTAATATACCAAATTTTGAGGGAACATAGGTCTCATCTTGAAGTTGATGGAGCTATTTTTAAAAAAAAAAATAAAAAAATATAAAATTACAAAATTTCCAAAATCTTGATTTTCGTGCGAAAATCTTCATTTTACGAACACTTGTTTGAGGACTTTAGGATGCACAAAAACTCTAAAATTTTTGCAGCCATGTGCAGAATAGTAAACTCTTTCATCTGAATTCACATGTAGGCTTGGGAGTGGTATGGTTGCTCTATAGCGCCCCCTAATTGGTTTTAGCCCTTGGGCACATTTTTGACGGCCTCAGTATATACAAAAACTCACAAATATTGGCGCCCACATAAACACCTGGGAGCTTTGCGAGACTATACAGCAATTTGGCCCATACCTATAAGCGGGCTCCATAGCGCCCCCTAATGCGTGGAAGACCTTAACTTGGACATAGTTGCTCCGATCTTCACCAGATTTAATACACATATTGCTCTAATCATTGCGGACATATTTCCCATTTACCTTTATTAGCTCCGCCCAACCGGAAGGCGGCCATTTTTAATTATACATTTTTCATGTGTTTTACATTCTTTCGAACTCGTCCTAGGCCGTGATTTCAATCTTCTTGAATCTTTGCAGGTAGTATCTGTGGATCTCATGACGAAAGTTATCCAAAGAATTTTGATAGGTGAAAAAATGTGCAAGTTATAGCAACTTCCTGTCTAAACAGGAAAACTTCCTGTCTAAACAGGAAGTTGCGTTATCTTGGCAACAATTATTCCGATTGCCCCAAAACTTGACAGAGTTGTTCCTCATGGCCGGTTTAGCATCTGTGCCAATCTTGGCGGCAATCAGCCATTAGATGGCACTGTTTTAATTTTTTTTAATAATCAGCAAAATATCGATATATGGGGAACCTACTTTGTCTAACTACTCCTGGGGCGTGAGTCTGATTGGCACAAAAACTTGCATATAAACTCAGAGTACCATCATGACAAAAAGTTATCAAAAGAATTTTGATAGCTAAAACAATAAGCAAGTTATCTCCATAACTTGCTTATTGTTTTAGCTAGTGTTGAAACAGGAACGGTTGTATCTTGCCAACGGCTATTCCGATGGACACAAAACCTAACACAGTTGTTCCTCATGTGCCAATGAGGCTGTGTGCCAAATATGGCGTAAATCAGCCTTTAGATGGCGCTGTTTTCATTTTTTAAATGAATTAGCAAAATCGCTATATGCGAAACCTACTTTTAGGTGGCTGTCGAAACAGGAACGGTTGTATCTTGGCAAAAGTTATTCTGGTTTACATGAAACTTAGAATGTGTGGTCTACATGTGATATTGAGCCACCCCCTATACTCTAGCCACATGCATACAGACCACGCCCCTTTCATAACTTGTGAACCGTTTAAGGTAGACTGTTGTGAGAGGTAATATTGAACTCAGCTATGAGTTCCTTTTTAATTGGTGACGGTTTGCCCTGCCCCAAATGCCTTTAATAACTAATGACCCATTTCTTGTACACTATTGTCTGAAGTATCATTGAACTCAGCAGAGACTTCCCTTTTCATTGGTGACGACTTGCAGTGTCTGAGTGCCGTGCAAATGCACGGCCGCAAGGAGCAGCGTCCACCAGTACCCCCGGGGCAAGTGCCGAGGGCCCGTTCATCGCTGCTTGCAGCTTTAATTCAACTTGTGTTTTTGATAAAGAAGGTAAAGTAAATCGCAATACTATCGAATAGCAATACTTCTTAAATCGCAATAAATGAAAAATCGCAATACAAAGCGAATCAGCACCCATGAACTGTATCGAGAAAGAATCGAATCGGACAAAAGCATATCGCTCCAGCCCTAGTGTTAAAGTATTTAAATTCCTGTCCAACTCTGATATGTATGTATATGAGGTGCACCAGGCCTACCTGCAGCTTTTCATGGCGCTCTCTGTGTGCCTGTAGGGAGAGCTGAGGACCGCTGTGATAATCAAGATTCTGAGATGTTCTCACTGTTTTCAGCATCATCTGATGCAGTCGCTTCTCCAAACTATCCCACAGCTGCTGGGCCTGAATCAGTCTCTGTTTTACTGAGTCGTGCTGGTAAAAAACAGACAGGATGTTAAAATAATAGGGGGAGAAAGACAAAGACCAAACAACAAGGACTCCAGTTAAAAGACCTCACACATTTTTCCTAGTTTACATTGAATTAAAAACCAAAGCCCAACAGTACAATCAACAATACATTCTGCATATTTTTTTATTTTTGATTGATGCTATGTAAAACAGTTTGTGTATGTTCCAGTAAAGGTTGTTGCTGGTGGTAATGGGAAAAGATAACAACTAGAAGTATTGGTCACAAACAAAAACTAAACCAAACGCATCACTTTCCTTTTCCACCCATAAAACATTTTACATCTACATTTTCCCCAGCGTCATTTACCTGTTGTGTGAGAGCAACGCAGGCCTGGATGCATTTATCTGTCTGAGAGACGAAACTACAGCGGCCGCCATCAACTTTGTCTCTCAACTCCTGAAGAGCTGCAGACTTCTGCCTGATCTTCTCCTCAAGACCCTGACACACAAATAAAACAAGAAGATGAAAATATCATATTGTTTGTGATTAACATTATTTAACATACAAAACATAAAATTCGCAACATAAACATACCCCCCCCACACACACACACGCACAAAACGTAGTTTATAAAAATATGATGGTTTATTATAAATTAAACATCCAACAATATAACGGCCTACAAGTCCAGCTGAAATGATTAGCCAATTAAACACTTAGTTGATTGACTGAGCAGTTTTGATTGTTTCCAGTTTCTAAAATGTGAGGGTACATTTTCCTGATGACTTACATACTTTAGTAAGTAAAATTTTCAATGGACAGAATATTTTTACACTGTGGTATTAGTAATTTTACTTAAAGCAGCCATATTATGCTCATTTTCAGGTTCATAATTGTATTTTAAGGTTGTACCAGAATAGGATTACATGGTTTAATTTTCAAAAAACACCATATTTTTGTTGTACTGCACCGCTCTCTCTCACTGCTGCAGATCCTCTTTTCACCTGGTCTCTGTTTTAGCTACAGAGTGAGACCTTTTTTCTTCTTCTTCTTCTGAACTATCTTTGATTGCACTCGCACATGCTCAGTAGCTCAGATGTAAATCATGTCAGCTAGCTAGCTCCATAGACAGTAAAAGAAAGGCTGTTGCTACAACTTCGGTCAGTTACAAGGCAGGATTAGCTGGGAGACTTCTAAATGAGGGCGCACATGTAAGTAGTTCTTTTGTAGATTATGGTGAACTTGTGTGTGTTGTAGCAGTGCATTGCTATTGAGAACGAGGTAGCATGCTAGCGTTAGCAGATGTCAGATGTCAGATTACGACAAAGTGTTTGTGTTGGCATTCTAAACTCCAGTGGATTTATGAGGACTATGGTTAACTGCTCCTCAGATCTCTGCAGGGTAAATCCAGACAGCTAGCTAGACTATCTGTCCAACCTGAGTTTTCTGTTGCGCGACTAAAACAACCTTTGAACGTACACATACATGTTCCACCAAAACAAGTTCCTTCCCGAGGCTATTTTGCAGAGGCACCGTTGCTCCGTCCAGCACTTTTTGATGATTGTGATTGGTTTTAAGAAATGCCAATAAAGCCGAGCACGTTTTTCTCCCATCCCAGAATGCTGTGTGGACTAGCCAGACCTTCCTCAATAGCGCTGTGGAGGAAGGTCTGGCAATGCGAGACTAGTACAGATGTGACCTCTCACCCGGCAGGTGTTGATGCTGCTTCGCAGCTCCGTTTGGCTGTTGGGTGTCTGAGCTGAGTCCATCCAGAGGTTGTGATGTGTGATCCAGCTGTGGATCTGCTGCAGCCAGGCCTCCCGCTGCGCTCTGCTCCTCAGCTCCTGCTCCACCTCCTGCATCTGAACACCACAAACAACGACAGACATTCTGAGGATCGAGGAAGAACTTGAGCATGTTAGAAAAGATCTTGATATTTCGGCCAGAAATGAATTAAATATACTTTATTCCAAACATTTAAAAAAAAATATATAGATACAGTATGTAAATAAATACAAAAATAATAACGGTGAATATGTACAATCATAGGCGTAGATTTTGGGGGGGATGCAGGGGATATTTCCCCCCCAATATTTAGAAGAGGTAGATTTGTCCTCATAGATATAAAACGTATATATTTATGTTTGTCCTCCTCAAAAAAATATGAAAGACAACCCACTCCCCAAAAGAAGTCAAAATAACCATTCAGGCGGCTCAAAACATGTACAGAAGATATATTTATGAAGCTTTAAACTTTGGAGCTTATAGCTTTAACAAGGTCTCATTCTCTAACGAGATTTGTTGTTAAGATGTACATGATTCCTAAAAAACTATCCCGAAAGAGAGAGATCACGTGACTGACGATCGCATGGCTGCTCGAAACTGAGGTCCTCGCTCACCTCCGCATTTTCATTAAAAACCAGGTCTATTCTTTTTTATTTGACGTCAACCATTTCATTTCTTACTGCGGTGACTTAGTGGAATGCCTACAGGAGCGAAAAAACAGGGCTAGCAAGGATTCTGATGCTAACGCGGACCTACGCATGGAGGAGATTATGACCAAGATCCTGGAATAACAAAATGGGCTTCAATCAGCGGTCCGCATCGCAGTGAAGCAAGCGTTAGCAGAAATTGACACCTTGCTACAACACATCAGGACAGAGCTTGAGAGGCAGGGAACTACAGTAAGAGACCTAATATATTGACTAGACGAGGCGCAAAGCGACAACAGACAGATGAGAAACACGATGAAAGCCTACATTGATGACCAGAAGAAATTTGAGTTGAAGTTAGCCGAACTGGAGGACAGATCAAGAAGAAACAATGTGCGCATCATTGGACTGAAAGAGGGCAGCGCAAAAGATGACCCAGTTGGATTTCTGCAAAATCAGTTGCCAAAATGGATCCCCTCCTTACAGAACAGGGCTACCATTGAAATTGACAGGGTGCACAGAATCTACGGCAAGGGTACAACAACGCGCACGCTGATTCTCAAATGTCTAAGATACCAGGACCGTCAAGCAATTATCCAGGGGGCGAGACAAGTACAGCAGGAAGGCCCGCTTCGTGATTCCAACGCAACGCTGTGCTTTAAGCCTGACTACAGCGCTGTCACCGTCCAACGGCACCAGGGATTTATAGGAGTGCAGCGTAAGCTGCATGCTAAAGGCATCCCAAACTTTCTTATTTATCCGGCAACTCTGAGAGTAACCCATGGAGGGAGAACGCTCACATTCACTGCACCTGAGGAGGCGGACAGGTTCTGTGGGGATCTGGATATGGAGGAGGGAAATGTGACACCCGCGCGAACCGCTTCGCGACCAGACCGGGCGCTGTCATCGGACCCAAAGGGCGGCGTGGAAACCTCTTGTCCGACGCGGGAACCTGGGCGGGCGGATCCGGCGACTGTGGATTAGCGTATCTGGAACACTGTGCAACTTTAACTCGAGGACACTGCATGTAAGTTTGGCAACCTAGCTTTAAAGGAATGTTTAATTAGGCTGAAAACATGATGGACACGGTCTGCTCACTGTACATAGCCTACTGCAGAAACTAATAGCTGGTTGGAACATGGTATGTGAGTTTGGGAGCCAGGCTGTGGAGACATATTTGACTGGACTGAAAGAACATGATAAACACTTATTTTATAATCTATATTTACTACTCATACATGGTTTGTTTCCCACACAGCCTATTTCAGAGCTTAATAGCTGGTTGAAACAATATATGAGCTTGGGAGCCAAGTTATAAGGAGCGTTTGATTAGACTGCATCTTATAATCTATGTTTAATACTCCTACATGGCTGGTTTGTTTATTTCAGAACTTAATAGATGGTTGGGACTTAGTTTTAAGGTTTTTTGTAACATTGTTCATGTTTAACAGGAAAGCACTAGACCTGTTTCAGTTAACCTGTGACTTTAGACAGGAGGGGCAGTTTTGAGCTGGAGCTTTTGTGCAAGTTGCATTTGATGCGGCCACGTATATTACAGAGAGGGAAGGGGGTCTGCGGTCTCAGAGGGCTAGGGGATTTATTTTATTTATATTATATTTATTATATTTTATGTTTTCACCACACTTTGCTTAGTAAGGGTGGTACGGTTCACAAAATCCACGGTTCGGTTCATATCACGGTTTTAGGGTCACGGTTTTCGGTTCTGTACGGTTCTTGTTATTTTTTCTTTTAATCTTTAACACTCCAGAAATATACTTCAGCATATGATATATAGCTAAAATTAGCATATTGAATGCATTTTGCACAATACATGAATACAGTGGCAGTTCTATCTAATGTTTTATTTCCGCTGTCATCATAGGTAACATGAAATCCAAAATGTTCCCACACACCAGACTATATACGACGCTGGCGCATCCTCCAACTCCGGGAAGCCTTCCTTATCTCTCCCACTTACCATTTCTGCATGTGACGTGACCTATTCAGAACGAGACGCCATTAGAGTCTTGTTTTGAAAGCAAGAACCACGTGACGCGTTTGTCCAATCAGCTGCCATGTGTTGTGTTCGTCACGCTCATCCCCCTCGTCGTTTCCCGTAAGTGTTTTAACATAGGTGTCGAAAGTGGGCACTACGGCAGTAAGTGGTTAGTGCACATTAACCGAGTGGTTCGGATGTCTTTTCATGAACCGTACCACCCCTATTGCTTAGATCTAACAGCTCATCCTTTGCTACAAATTTATCAGTTAATTCCAGTAGGGTACTCAAGACGTGTACATTTTGAAGATGGCTTAACTTTCAATTCTTTCAGTTAACATCAGGGGACTAAACAGGCTGATCAAACGAGCTAAATTCCTGGACTATTTAAGAAGGAAGAACATAGACGTGGCGCTTATTCAAGAGTCACATTTACGTAAAAGAGCCCAAAGAACCAAATCACCAGCAGATCCACTTCAACTTATGCCATAAAACATATTGGACTCCTCAGAAGAGATACGTCTCTAAAGTCATTCCTACTCTCTATTGCACATTCTGTCAACCTGAACAAACTGGAACCTTCCTGCACATGGTCTGGGAGTGTGAACAGGTGCATGACTTTTGGAATAAAACAACATCAATAATATCTGATGTGATAGGATGTCGAATTCCTACTGACCCGATTGTTTTGTTACTTAATGACAACTCTAAATTACACCTGCTTGGGAGACAGAAGAAAATTTGGCTAGCCGGCTCAACCGCAACCAAAAAAATTATAGCTCAACGCTGGCTCCCCCCCCACTCGCATTGTATAAAACAGTGGTTGACGTACTTCCTAGACATAGCTATGCTTGAGCTCTCTACAGCAAGGATTAACAAAGCCAAGCCATCGACTATAGACCTATGGAGAAACACAGCAGCACAGGTATCGGCCCTGGTGACCTCAACACCACAAGAATTAGAGGAGAGCGACTAGGCAAGGTGTGATTTTTGTTTTCTTGTATATTGTTTTTTGTTTTGTTTTCCTCAAGACAGTAGAGGGTGGGTGAGGACTTTGGTTCTTGTTCGATTGTATTTGTTTGTTCTGTATGTTGTATGTTCAAAATATAAAAAATTGATCATAAAAAAAAAACTATCCACGAAACAGGTGTGATGCAGAAGGTTTTGAACATTACAAGATAATAATAATTTTATTTACGTAAATAAAGACATTTGCACCTTAAATTGTTGCATAGAAATTCACCAGAATGCAGCAAATGAAGTGTTTCCAAATTTTATCAGGGAGGACCCCAAGACCCCCCAGTTATAATGTGTGTCCCCCAATGGTGAAACACAACCTATGCCCTTGTTTACAACAATAAGGAACATTAACGTTTCTTTGTCCGAAAAAGAGTTGAAAGTAGCAACATGTTTATCTAGTCCTACTTCTACCTAATAAGTAGACCTTGGCTGAATCTCATGTCCTTTTATGTGATATCTCCTCGCTCCCCCGCTTGAACCGGTCATTCTGTTCCTCCTTTGTGAAGGCCGTCTCAAAGCTCTTATTCCTGCCCCAAGGAGCTAGGACGGAGGATGGATCTCTGAGGAGCTATGAGCGAGGATACAGAGAGCAGCCTTCCTGGAAACCGTACAGCTGAAAGCCGTTGCTAACTCTGCCCATACAACTGACGAATTCACAACGCTTCAGAGGAAAGGACATCTCATCCCTCTAAAAACACATTACCTCTCTCCTTGCATAATTTCCTATGTCTCTCCCATGCTTTCACGATGGGACGGACTAAGACGCAAGGAAGGGAAGAAAGTGGAGGAAACGGGGATGCAATTTTTAGTTTGCTGTTTGTTTTCTGACCTGAGAGTTGAGGGTTTGCTGCAGACTGAGCCACTGATGCTGGAGACGGCCCTGCTCCTCTGCACACTGCATGTGTTCATAGTGCCTCCTCTGGCCCTCCTCAGTACTGCATGTCTGTAACAGCTGGCTCACATAGTCCAGTGTGGCCTGATGGGCCAACATCTCTGTCTGAATCTCCTGAGAAAAATGTCATGGAGGGAGAGAGAGAGAGAGAATCAGTCAAACAGATAATAATAATAAGAAAACTTGTATCTGATATAGCACCTTTTACAGTCATACAAAGTCATTAAGTGCTTTACAAGAGTAATTGAGATATGCATGTAAACAGACTTCTCAAGATTGCACTGTAGTATCGAGCTTGCACTGCAATGAATGCACTAAAACCCTCCCACCACTGGCTGAAACACACTTAAAGTAATCTTTACCTACGACGTCTCATTTACGGGATTGCTCCGGTGCCACCGGAGGATCCACCAGATGTCCCTCATTTTCAGCCGGATGTCCCTCACCTTTCGCTTTCTTTGTGTTGGCATTCTAAACTCTGATGGATCTGATCATGAGGACTATGGTTAAATGATCCTCAGATCTGGTCCAAAACCCTGCAGGGGTCTAGCTAGCTGTCTGGATTCACCCTGCAAGGTTCTGGACCATCTGTCCAATCTGAGTTTTCTGTTGCACGACTAAAACAACTTTTGAACGTGCACATGTTCCACCAAAACAATTAATTTTCCGAGACTATTTTGCAGAGGCACCGTTGCTCCATCCGGCGCTAGCACCTCCCAAGACGATCGTGATTGGGTTCACGAAATGCCAATAAACCAGAGCACGTTTTTACTCCCATCCCAGAATGCTGTGTGGACAAGCCAGACCCTTCCCCACAGCGCTGTGGAGGAAGGTCTGGCAATGTGAGACTACACTTAAAGTAATCCGGACATTTAGGCAGGATGTTTGCTGCAAGCCCTTCTGTACCTTGTAGTATGTCAGGAGCTGACTCAGATCAGTGTTGGTGGAGGAGCTTTGGTTGATTCTGCAGCGATGCTCTTCCAGCCTGGACTCGGCCGTTCCCAGCCAGGCCTGCAGCTCCAGCAGCGCCCCCTGCCGGCTCAACGTCTCCATCCAGCGCTGAGGAGGAGGAGAAGGAAGGAATGACTTAAATTTTCTATAGAATTAATAAAATACTTACTCTCTGACCCTCAAGAATTTTAAAATAATAACTTTTTCTACTCTTCATAAAAGCCCAAAAAGATTCAGCTAGTGCTGCTGCCCCTGCTGGAAAATATAGTCCCAGTCTATGGAAGCAAGTAAGAGACATAAGTATTTAAATTTTAACTGCCACTGAAAACTTATAACCATGTATCTGAATGTATTTGTTCTGGATTCACCTCTTCGAAATTAAAATATGAAATTTCTTAATTTGCAATTTCAAAAGCTGAATTTGAATTAATTTTTTTAATAGGACAAATTCAGATCCAAATATTCAATTTAAAATAATTAACATAGCAACAGACGGGCTACCCAGGATAGGCAATCGAGCCTGAATGCAGTCGAACCAACCTCTGGCCTATCAGAGCACGGTCTGTCAGTCATGTGATCTAAGAAAGCGGCTCGCAAATTGAAACTCAAAGATGAATGCCAGGGACAACAACAGGTTTGTTGAATTTTTGGATCTGAATTTGTGACCATTGAAAAAAGAAGAAAAAAAAATTCAGCTTTTGAAATTGTAAATCAAGATACTTCATATTTTAATTTCAAAGAGGTTGATTCAGAACAAATAATTCAGATACATGGTTTTCAAAGTAAAATATTTCAATATTAAGTATTCAGTGCCTGTTGAAATTGAAATTCTTATGTCCCTTATTTTATTCCATACTGGTCTGACCGTGTCTCCATTGGCAGGTGTAAGCTTCAGGATTGATTCGATGTTATCGTGTTATTAGGCTGTAAATGGCCTTGCTCTGAGGTTAATTTCAGATTGTTGTCACATCTCATCTGGGCTAGTGTTTAACTCCTTTTACATATTGATAAAAGCTAAAGATATTGCTTAACATGTATACACAGAATATGTGATGTTTGTGTAGTCTTTATTTGTTAATTTGTGACAGACCTACAGTATAAGATGCGTTTATCTGAAATAAGCTTTCAATTTGAACTTAAACTTGAAAAGGAGGTGAGTTAGAAGGCAAAAAATTCGAGGGAGGGGAGAGAGAGACTAGGAATCAGAAGAGTCGACAAAAACGGAGGTGAGGAAGAGAAAAGAGAGGAATAGAAAATAAATAACTACAGGAAGAGGAGATCAGAGGGGATGAAGAAGTGGGAGAGAGGGAGGGATAGGAAGACAGCTGAGTGAAGAGGATGCTGGGAAGATGGGCAGAGATAGAGAGGCAGAACGGAGAAGAGTAGAGAAAAGAAGAAAGAGAAGATCTTGACAGATCTTGATAGATGGAGGGGAGAATGGTTTCACACTAATACCGGAGAGAAGAGTCATCCGGATGGCATTGTGCTGCACGGTGGGGATGTTTAAAACTAATTGGTGACAGGAAGACTATGGCGTGGTTTTTAAAATATCAAACTCTCTGCTCTTTACTGTACATGTGAAACACTTTACTTTATTTCTTATTCGTCACATAGAACTGCAGTACAATGTAGTGAAATTCAATCTCTGCATTTAACCCATCCTTAGCATTAGGAGCAGTGGGCAGCTTTACATACAGCGTTCGGGGAGCAACTTGGGGTTCAGCTTCTGGAAGTGACAAACTACATGGGGAATCTCCTGACCTTATGCAGGGCTTGTTGGACGACAGGAACATGGGCCAGCAGACTGGACCAGTCCCGCTCTATCTGTCTGAGCTGGGACGGGATGGAGCCCAGATCTGGCTCTGAAGTCTGAGATAGTGAAGTCTTTATGTCCTCACTCAGCTGGACCAGCTGGGTTCCAGCACTGATCACAGCCACCTTCAGCCCACATTTGGCCTCCAACTCTTTGGTCAAAGCCTAAAATAGAAAGGTTTTGTTATATTCCCTTCTCCAGATTAGCATAATGTGCTCTGTGGGGGTTGACAGGGTCGTTGCCAAAATATCTGACATTCTCAACTCACGATTCAGCTTATACAAACATCAAAATAATTTAAACATTTTGCCAAGTGCAATTATAGGAGGGTGGCCCAGAAGCATTTACATTTGCAGAGCGTAGAAGGTTCTGACTCACTGAACTGACCTCAAAACGTGATACCTTAATTCTAATCTAATCTATTTGATTCTATGTGAACAGACTTCAGAAAGTCTTTATCATAGTGATATGAAAGATGACTTGCTTGAAGCTGGTTTTATTTATTGCAGAATGCAAAGAAAAAACTTCCGGAAGAACAAATTTGGCCACAAGGGAAAAGTTAGTAATTATTTAATTAAAGCTTATATTTGAAAAGGTTTAAATCACACGTGTCAAATTCAAAGCCTGCTGGCCGAACCCAGCCCTTCTCAGATTTTTATCAACTTCAGGTTCACAATAAATTTAATCAGAAATTCCCATAGAAGCAGAGAGTTTTCATATTAGGTTGCTGTAAGTCGGCTGTATGGTAGCCTACTTAGCTTGATTTGCTAAGGAACTTTTTTGCCTACTTTTGTAGGGCTTTTATGTCAACAAAAATGCGACAGAAGTTGGAAAAAAATGTCAAAAGAGTCGGAGAAAGCAACAAAAATTAAAGCTGCAAGCAGCGTTGGACGGGCCCTCGCATCTCCTTGCACGTCGGGGTTACTGGCGGACGCCACTCCTTGCGGCCGTGCATTTGCGTGGCACTCAGACACTGCAAATCGTCACCAATGAAAAGGGAACTCTCTGCTGAGTTCAATATCTCACACAAAACTCTACGTCATACAGTTCTTTAGCTGTGAAAGGGGGCGTGGCTAAAGCATAGGGGGCGGGCCAGACCATGACAAATGAAAATGGAACTCTCTGCTGAGTTCAATGATACCTCACACAATAGTGTACATCAAACGGGTCATTAGTTATAAAAGGGGCGTGGCTAAAGCATAGGGGGCGGGGCAAACCATCACCAATCAAAAAGGAACTCTCTGAGTTCAATGATACCTCACACAAGACTTAACCTTAAATGGTGCAAAAGCCAAAAGGGGGGTGGCCTGAGTACATGGGCGTGGTTAAAGTATAGGGGGCGGCTCAGTATCACATGTAGACCACACATTATGAGTTTCATGTAAATCGAATGATGTTAGTCATATAAGGCTGATTTCCTGTTGCCAGCGGGGGGTGCTATGACCAAAAGTCAATATTGGCCTGTAGATGTCTTCAGGCCTGGACCCTTGTCAATCGTGAGAATTGTGCAGTTGGGCAGATATGACAACGTACACTCAAGTTACAACAACTCATCATAGATAAATGTTCAAAATGGCCACCACCCCCACACCGTTGGACGAAAACTCAAGCTTTTAATAACTTTTCATCGTTAAGGTCTTGAGATGGCAGAAAACTAATTTGAAGTCGATCGGATGAAATCTTAGGAGGAGTTCGTTAAAGTATAGCACCTTGACTTTTAGGCCTACTTCCTGTTGCCACTAGGGGGCGCTATGATTTTGAGCCAATATCGGCCTGTAGATGTCGTCAGGGTTGGACTCTTATGAATCCTGAAGTTTCGAGCCAATGGGTCAATGTACACTCAAGTTACACCCACTTCCTGTTTCGATGGCAAAACGCACAAAATGGCTGCCCCACCACAGCTAGGCTAGGCCCCTTTTCATCTTTAAGGTCTTAAGATGGCACAGACCAAATTTGAAGTTGATCGGATGAAATCTCTAGGAGGAGTTTGTTAGGGCCCTGACACACCAACCAGACGGGCCGACCGTCGGCAGAAAAGCCAGTCGGACTGATCAGTCGGGTCCCGAGGTCCAAAAAATGCCTCAATACACTGAGGCGACGCCGACTTGTTTGCGCGTGCGCGACACGTAATACATCTCCATAGCAGCAGGCAGCGCTGCTCTGTATTGTTTCCATTAACAGTCTGATTATTTACCAGAAAATGAAGACCGGCAGCTGATTGGACGAACACGTCACATGGTTCTTTTTTCTCCAGAAATTCACAGCCAGACTGTCATGGCGGCTTGTTCAGAATACGATCTCATTTTTTTTTTTTTTTGGTATTGATTTATAAAGGACAACACACATTAATCAACATTTCTGTAAATGTGCCAGTGTTAGCCAGCCGGCTAATTTTCAACTATAGTCCTTCGGCCAGATGATTTTAGACCAGAGCAGCAAGAAACAGCAAGATTTTAGTGCAGGTTAAACTACACAGACAGAAAATCAACTGAATATTGTACTAAAATAGTTCACCGAAACGTGTTTCTGAAAACATTTTAAGCGAGAAATAGGCCATGCAGTTGCTGAATCTGTTTTCATTTCAGATTGACAAAGGTCAGTTTAAAAGATTTTCGTCAGATTTTGAGAGGCTCATCCGCTCCCCATTTCCGGGTGAGTCCCGACTGCCCTGTCCCCGACTGAACATGTCGGGTCGGCCAAAATGAATGCCGACGGCTCCTCAGACGGCCGACGGCACCGGACACACTAAACAGACTCGAGTCACGGACCTCGCCAGACGGTCCGACGCCTGATTATCGGGCTGGTGTGTCTTCTCTCTTAAAGTACAACATGTGGAAATGGGCAAAATCGCACTAATTTTGAACTTTCAATTCAAAATGGCGGACTTCCTGTTGTGATAAGGGTATGGCTCCAATGAGCTTTTTTGTACGTCTTGACATGCTACATATGCGTACCACGTTTCGTTAGTCTGCGTTAAACGTACTGGAGGGGCTCAATTTTTTTTTTATTTTGTAGGGAGTACTAGCGAGCCATTTTTGTGCGCCTATTCCCGAAACCCTTAAAATACGTAAATTTTCAATAGGCTTGATAGAACCGCCAATTTTGGTGAGTTTTTGAGTATGTTAAAGGGATATTTCACTGTTGGAAAGATATATATCTTTAAATTGGGACTCACTTATAGGGGTGCACGATATTGAAAAAAATGTGATATTGCGATATCGATAATGAATATTGCGATATCGATATCAATTTCGATATTTTTAAACTTATGTAAAATTACCAAAGTAGATTTATAACAAATAAAACAAGTTTTCTTACAACACAAGGTTTATTTCAACTGACAGTCATATTGGACTGGTCCAACATGTGTCTACAGGACATGTTTTACTGGTTGGACAGTATAAATATATAAATAAAGAGCATGTCTATAGAACAGGACATGTTGTACTGGTTGTATATACACGACTACAGTATAAAAAACAATGCAATGCACATCTGTTGGCTTAAAACCAAAGTATTTCCAAGCTACCGAGGAGGAGGAATTACCCTACAGTCACAGTAGCTACAAGAGACAGCTACCATTAATTTTCAATGGGAGTGGCCGTTTGGCCACGAGCGACTGCCAATCAGAGTGAAGGCAGCGTGAGGGCAGGTGACGTATGTCAGTGGCTCAAGTTGAAGAAAATAATTCAAGATGGCGGACAACGCTTAAGGACATCGTATTTATGTATATATCTGATATGTTTGGCATTTAATCTCATATATTGTGTTACTTTTATCGAGAAATAAATACTTTTAAATCCAAAAACACCGTTCTTGTGACTTAATACCTCTGAAGTAACTTTTAAGACGTGATTTAAGGTAGCACCGGAGAATTTCTGTTTACTGTTGCCAAGCAACCGGGGGTAGGCTAGGCAGGTTTCCTCATAGATATAGAACAATAGATATGACATGACGTCATAACTAATGGCATAACTGTCCGCCATCTTACTAGGGTACTTGTCGGTACACGATCCGTTCTGCCTGCACGATCCGTTCTGCACATGCGCAAGATAATACTGTTTTACCGAGGATACGACCTGCACGATCTGTTCCACGCTAGCCTATGGCTAGCCTCCACCGGGAAGCTAACGTTAGTTTAGCTAACAGCTAATTCGGCTAACCGCTAGCTGACAGCTAGATTCAGTCTAAAATAACGTTAACTCAAACGTAATGGGAAAAGCAGGCTACAGCTAAATTAAGACTTCACAGTAATAACAATAAAGACAAGTATTGAGTGATTGTATTTTAAATGAGCACAAGTAAAGTAGAACTGACGTAACAGCTGTTATATATGTTAGGTGTTTGTTATATATGTCAATGTTTATTTTCAAGTTTTATTTTGAGGGTCTTTTAAAGTTATTACATGCTGTCTCAGCTAGCAGTTAGCCGAATTAGCTGTTAGCTAAACTAACGTTAGCTTGCCTGTGGAGGCAGACCGCTACAATCAGCTAGCGGTTAGCCGAATTAGCTGTTAGCTAAACTAACGTTAGCTTGGCTGTCGGCCGGAAGCGTGGAACAGATCGTGCAGTGTCGTAAATCCTCGTACAACCGCGCATGCGCGAACATTTTGCGCATGTGCAGAACGGATCGTGCAGGCAGAACGGATCGTGTACCGACAGTACTGTTTACAATTGTCACCAATGGCAGCAAGTATGGTTATCAGCTGTGCAGCACCTAACTGCTTTACCAGAAGGACCGAAGAGACCCAGGAGGCTGGCATCACTTTCCACATGTCAGTAGGAGTAGATAAAGTATTTTTTCTCTTCTTTTTTTAACTATAAATACAGAAAAGTTGGTGAACTAGCTAGCTAGCTAGTTACGTTACCTAGCAACTGTTAACGGACCGGCTGAGATGTCAGTTATTGGTGATTGCTAGCTAGCTCTTAACAGCATTTATGAACAGCAAACATTGTTTTAGTTGATTGATTTTTTTTTAGTTGATTGATTTTTGACCTCAAATAAGACATTTAGTAACGTTAACGTTATAACAGTTTTTTTTAACACGTCGTTAATATTACCTCATACCTCATTGACTGCTGCGGCTGATTTCACTCAATCTGTGTTAAGTTTTCAGTTAAATTAAAGTTAACGACAAGTATTCTTCTTTACTCCTAAATCTCATTTTATAATATCTCAAGATAAATCCAGCAAGCTAACGGTACGTTAAAATGTAACGTTACACATAGAGTAAAGTTACGTTACACAAATCAACATTAGCCACATCCAGCAACACGGAGCCATAACCGACCAGCCGCACTTAACGTTACATTTTCACCAGCTAACGTTAGCTCCCCAAACATTAGCCATGTTGAACCCTGCTGTCACTCATCATATATTAACATCTATTGTTCATAGCTTACCTCATGCCTTTACACGATTTTCCTTTCAGTAAAGCAAATTAAAAGTTAATAATCCATGTCTTGATGAGGTAAAGTAACTTCAATCCAGAAAGGATTCCTACTTCAGCAGCAAAGTCTCCGCATTACTATCGTAAATGTAATTTCCATAACATAACGTTAGCGCAATGAAAATTGCGACAAGTCCATCAGCAGTTCTGGTGAAGTCATTATAGTCTTTATCAACAAAAACTCATTGAAGTGAGGCTCTTCAACTACTCCACTCATCGTCAAAACTAACTCCATGCCGGCCGGTTGACAGGAAGAAAACAAACACTAAACAGGAAGTAGCGGTGTTGATGGGAAATGTGGTCTTATAGTTGAGATAAATAGTTGAGATAAAATCTACACACATAAATAAATGTATTAATAAATTACAGTTGGATGTTTCTCTCATGTGTCTTATCGTAACTACCGCTCTATAGACCATAATACTGAATCTGTTTAGGATTTCTACGTTAAAAAATATTGTTTAATGTATATTAGCCATTCAGAATACCAAAGACAGTTTTTACATATTAAGTTCAGGCAAAATTGAAAAAATAAAATTATTACCTGCAGTATAAATGCAAAATTATGAGATTATCTTTATAATTGAACAAATTACTTGTTCTCTTGGAGCTATATCAATCAAAATTCCACCCAAATCTCTATTTTTTGTTTCTTTCTGGAAAGGCACAGTTGTCTTACAGTCATTACCTTGAATTAAAACCACTATTGATGTATTGGTAGAAAAATATAAGGATTATAAAGACAACATGAGCCTCTTTCCCCATTGATTCCAATTGAAGCAATTCTAAAACTTAACCCTGGTAAGATGGCCGCCAAGTGATTCCATCCTGGAATGGCAAGTATGAATTACATGTCATATCTATTGTTCTATATCTATGGGTTTCCTTTCAATCTCTGTTATTTCGTCGTCTCCCAGAGCAACACTCATTTTCTTACTTTTGTGTTCTTTTTGCTCCACTCTTCCCTCTTTCTTTAGGTCCTTTCTTTTCTTTTGCTTCATTTTATGGTTCTGCAGAGGCTCCACGCAGCTAATGTTTATACGTGCTCTGGTGTGTGAGTGACAGCGATTTTCTTCAGAGCGAGTAGTGACTCTAGAGTCTTAGTGAGAGAAACAAAGTGCCTCCCCTGTTCTTTCTGACCACGGTGGGAAATCTGGAGCAGGAAAAGTTAACCCTCTCCTTGATCTCATGTTGTTTATGGAGAAGGAGAACCAGGAAATGAGTCGGGGGAAATGCAACGCTACCAAGTGATGTGTATTTTTCGAGAGGTGCATCAAAGAGTATAGACGTAACAAGAGGAGAAACTCAATGGAACTGCAGCTCCGCCATCTTGGACTGAATGTAACACAACTATTGAGTTTCGCCTCTTGTTGCTTCTATACTCTTTGGGGACATGTTGGGCGGGATGCAACGCAAACAAAATATCGCGTAATTATCGCAAGACTTTCGGTATAATATCGCGCAACGTGATATCGCGATAACGATACTGAGTCGATATATTGTGCACCCCTAGTCACTTATGTAGTAGAAATGTGAATTTTTTTTAGAAATTGGTGGCTTCTAGGACGAGAAAAGCCAGAAAATGTGTTTTTGGCTCGTGGATGAAAGACACCAAATCCCAGAATGCACTTGCTTCGCTGCTTTAGCGTCTACTCCCAAGCCACGCCTACCGTTTACAGACAGACAGTGAGGCAGCATTCAACTCAAGTATGTTTTATTGTCATTTCAACCATATACACGAAACAACGTTTTACCGTGGCTCAAGTGGTTACACAGTTAAAAATAAATAAAAACGACATTATATAAAAACGACATACGAAACAGGCTACATTTAGTGCACACACATATGCTCCTTAAAGTTCAGCTAACACATAGCTACTAGCATTAGCGTTTGGTGGGCTGTAAACACAGAGTATAAACTAACTAAACTATAAACTAAAAATATATTTGGGTGGAATGTAGAATGGTCGGCATTTAACAGTCACAAACTCCACCAGCAGTTAGCAACACCGGTCCGTGTTAACACAACCCTCCTCCACTAGTCTTAGAGCAGCCGGCCTGGTAGCTGGATAGCTGTTGTTCAGCAATGTTTCCACAACAACAAAAACGCAGCAGTCTCTGACCTAGCGTTGGGAATTTCGTTGAAGTTGGATGTAGTCCAGTTTGTTGTCTAATGAGCGGACACTTGCAAGCAGGATTGATGGAACAGGTGGCCGGCTAGCGTTAGCTTTCCACTGTCACACTCGTCAACGTTCCCCGCTGATGATGTCCCTTTACCGGCCAGAGGCATCGAGCAACACTGCTGGTCTCCATAGCAGGCGAGCAAAGCTGTGTCGAGTATTCTGTCTGTAATAAAGTGTCCTGCATATTCTCCGATCTGTACCAATGTATCCCGGTGGTACACGTGTGCGGTAGTTTGAATGCACATAATTGTTGTTCTAAAATTTCCTTCGGGATGAATAAATCTATCTATCTAAAAGTTTTCTGCTGAGAAGGGAGTAGCAAAATTTCAAGACGGCTGACACTCGTTTTGGTTCGGGAATCTTCGGAAAAAGACGACAGTCCAACCCCCTATGGGCGGGTTGAAAATATGCGGAAGTAGCTCCTACTACTGGCTGTAGTCCATTGCCTCTGGGCAAAAAATCTTCCGATGACGCAAAAATCGTAGTTTTACGTCATCGGAAGATTTTTTCCAGACACACAATACCAGTGGCGGTTTTTGGCATGGGCCAACCGGGCAGTCGCCCGGTGCGGCATTTTTTCATGTCACATGGTGGGCGGCACGAGAACTTAAAAAAAATAATAATAATTAAAGCTGCAAGCAGCGATGGATGGGCCCTCACGCCTCTGCGCGCGTCTGGGTTTCCGGCCTTCGCCGCTCCTTGCGACCGTGCATTTGCACTCAGACACTGCAAATCGTCACCAATGATAAGGGAACTCCCCGCTGAGTTCAATGATACCTCACACAAGACTCTACGTCATACAGTTCATTAGCTGTGAAAAGGGGCATGGCTAAAGCATAGGGGGCGGGTCAAACCATCACCAATTAAAAAGGAACTCTCTGCTGAGTTCAATGATACCTCACATAAGGGTCTACCTTAAACGGTTCAAATGTTATGAAAGGGGGCGTGGCTTAAACATAGGGGGCGGGCCAAGCCATCACCAATGAAGAAGGAAGTCTCTGCTGAGTTCAATGATACCTCACACAAGGGTCAACCTTAAACGGTTCAAATGTTATGGAAGGGGGCGTGGCTTAAGCATAGGGGGCGGAGCAAACCATCACCAATGAAGAAGGAACTCTGCTGAGTTCAATGACACCTCACACAAGATTAAACGGTTCAAATGCTATGAAGGGGGGCGTGGCCTGAGTAAGTGGGCGTGGTTATATTATAGGGGCCGGCTCAGTATCACATGTAGACCACACATTATATTATACATATAAGGCAGATTTCCTGTTGCCAGCGCTATGACCAAAAGTCAATATTGGCCTGTATATGTCCTCAGGCCTGGACTGTTGTTGATTATGTGAAATTTCAAGCAGATATGACAATGTATACTGTAGTTACAGCCACTTTCTCGTTCATCGCTAAACACTCAAAATGGCCGCCATGCCACGCCCACACCGTTTGACCAAAAGTTTTTCTTTTAATAACTTTTCATCTTTAAGGTGTTGGGATGGCACAGACCGAATTTGAAGTTGATCGGATGAAATCTCTAGGAGGAGTTCGTTAAAGTACGACGTGGAAATGGCCAAAATCGCACTAATTTCGAACTTTGAAATCAAAATGGCAGAATTCCTGTTGGGTTTCCAGGGGGCACTAATGTAAAAAAGAATGTGGGTGAAACTTCCGGTGAGACAGCGGAAGTAGCATTCCAACGGTTGTGAGTCAGCTAATTAGCAAAGAAGCTAAGTATATTTTAGGTGTTTTCGGATCGTTTTCTATTATTGTAAAGTGGTTGAGATGTCGTTAAGGAGCTCAGGGACAACAGGTGCTGTTCGGGGTTGTACAAATAACCGCACAAAATTAAGTCAGTGGCTTAAACGTGAGTGTTATGAACACAAGCCAAAAACTAAAGCCGAGTGCCCATGCCAACGGTGGTACAGTTTTCATCGCCTCCCACAAGAAGATGAACCAAAACGAACATAGCTTAAGAACTTAAACCTAAAAGAGCCCCCCAAACATCTGTTTGTGTGCTTGTTTCACTTCGTTGACAAGAAGCCAACACAGGATAACCCGTACCCAACGCTTTTTCTCGGTTAAGAGAAGCCACCGGAGAAGAGACGCCGACCCAGGACTCGACATGTCACAGGTAGGTCCACTAACGTTAGCTTGTTAGTTTTCCATATACAGTTTTTTTAAATACCTTAACTGTTCTTGAAATGCTTAAAATTAATATAAGAAAAACTGTCTGCCATGGTGGTAGACAGATGGCCTGATATTTTAACCTAGCACAAAGTTTTATCCTGCACTTGGCACACTGTGGCAGGTGTTAATTTCGTTCCCTCTTTTAGTTAACATTTACAGAATATCTGTTTTGAGATTATTAAATGCACTCTATGTGTCTAGATGTCACTAAGCCAGAGTGCTTATTTTGCAGTGGAAAAAAGTCTGAGAACAGCAACAAATAAGGCACAGACACGTTAATGTTTTTAAAAGTAGTAACGTTAGTAGTTCTTGTTATGCTTTTCTGTGTACTTCACAAAGAATATCACAATCTAAACATGAATATCAATTTATTTAAATACTGTGGTTCAAATTTGTACATTTCATTTAAGTCAATCCTTATGTACTTTCCATATACCTGAACTGATACTACTGCAGTTATAAATCTCATGTTGTAACATAAATATGTAATTAATGTATTCCCTGCAGATGAGCCTGATGTGATGGAGGTTTCTGGGGAGCCAGGCCCTACTTCACAGACCTTCCATGATGCCCAAACACAGTGGTCAGACCCAGCAATGGAGGACCACATCTACTCCAAAGGACCTACTATCACATGTGGTGTGACAACTGCCCCGTCTTCTGATTCGCTGCCTGTTGCAGAGTTAACATTGAAAGATGATACAGACTGTTTGCTGTACACAGGGATTCCGCTACTTGAATTTAAAACACTTGTGTCTTGCTTGCAACATTTTGCCCCCAAATCATCAACATTGCCAGCAGAGGACTAAATCCTGTTGACATTGATGAAGCTTAGACAGAACTTTGTTATTGCGGATTTAGCAAAACGCTTCAAAATGTCACCTGGTCAAGTCAGTGAAACACTGAAATTCTGGATAGATGTGATTGCTGAGCACACCCAGGATCTCATTCCATGGTTGCCTCATGAAACAATAAAGGCCACTTTGCCGAAGGCTTTTATGGACAGTTTTCCAAACACAACATGCATAATTGACTGCACAGAAAGTGTCCTTCAGAAGGCTAAAAATCTAGACTCACAAACTGAATCTTACAGTCACTACTATGCTAGCAATACTGTCAAGTACCTAGTAGCAACTGCTCCATCTGGAATTGTTATGTACATTTCAGAAGCTTATGGTGGCAAATGTAGCGATAGATTCATCACACAGAACTCTGGGTTTCCCGACCATCTGCGTGCTGGAGATGAGGTGATGGGGGACCGTGGCTTCACCATCAGGGATTTGCTGGAGGAACGGAATGTTCGTTTGATCACGCCAGCCTTTACGCGTAAGAAAAGCCAGCTGACAAATGAGCAGGTCACTCGCACAAGGCGCATTGCTAATGTCCGCATACACATTGAGCAAGCTATCAGGCGTCTTAAGGTGTACAAGATCCTCTCACAAACTGTGCCTATTCATTTTGTCACTAAAATTGACAAAATACTAAAGATCTGTGCAGCACTTGTAAATCTGCGAGGGGAGCTTATTTCAAGCAAATAGACACAATAACAATAATTTTGTGGAGCATACTGAATGTTCATATTCTTTTTGAATGCAGGAATTTTTATGGGTGGCATGTTTGAGCCACCCATAAAAATCAAAAAGGAGATCCCTATATAATATTGCCCAAGGCACTTTATCAATTGAATGGAAAACATGTTTTTACTCATGACGACCCACCATGCCTTGTTTTAATTATTTATTATTATTTTTCTATTGTATTTTTAAGCTATGAATTATAATCGGTGAATCTAGCTGCTACTATGAGATATGAGTGTTTTATGGTTTGTTTATTGGAATAACACTTTTTTCGTCAGTACACTGCTAATGTGTAATAACCACTTACTGAAAATGGTCTCGTATTTTACAAAGATAGTTCACCAAAACATGTTTCTGAAAACATTTTAAGAGAGAAATAGGCCTGAATCTGTCTGTTTTTGATCGACAAAGGTCAGTTTAAAAGATTTTGCTCAGATTTTGAGAGCTGCCGAGCCGACTGCTCCTCAAGTGGAGTGCATGGCTGTATTAAGAGAACGGTGGAGTGTGGAGTGCTTAATATTAACAGTCTATGGGAGTGCTGCAGGTCACGTCATGTGTAGAAACGCTAAATGGAAGAGAAAAATTCAAATGACACATTAATGTATTCTTATAATTAACTAACATGTACAAGTTGAGTTAATTTACAAAAATGTATTTACAATGTTTATACAGGACAGGTAACTATTTGTTAACTTTTTTTTTCCTCAAAGTATTTTTATTGAACATCTTATCAAACATAAGATACACTTTACAATACATTATCTTTTTATATTAACCAACCCACCCAGAAACAGTCCCCACCTGTTGCACTAATACATATTAATTTAAAGAAAAAAACAAAACAATCATTAACATGTTTTAGAGAAAAAAACACAAGTATGTACAGTATATTACTGAGATTAGAGAGGGATCCACCTTCCTAATTTGGTCCAAGACCGGTTGCCAGATATCAAAAACTTTATAGGCACAGCCTGCAACCTTATTTTTTCCATGGTCAGATTGTATAAAAGATTAATGAGCCACATTTTAAAAGTAGGAGGGGACTTGTCCTTCCATTTAAGCAGTATCTGCCGTCAAGCTAAAAGAGTAGCAAATGCTATGAGGTTTTTGTTGTTTTGATTTAAGTGAAAATGCTGTGGCACAATGCCGAATACAGAGATTATGGCATCAGGCTCTACGACTGTCCCCAATGTGTCAGAAATAAATTTAAATATAGACTTCCAGAAATCTTCAAGTTTTGGACAGAGCCAAAACATGTGAGACAGAGTGCCTGGTTCGGCTTCACATCTATCACAGTGAGGATCTATGTCTGACCTGAATTTTGCCAGCTTTACTTTAGACCAATGTAATCTATGACCAACTTTAAATTGAATCACTCGATGTCTTTGACATATTGAAGATGAATGAATGTTTTTTCAATATAAATTCCCATACATCCTCAGAGATTCCTATAGCCAGTTCCTCTTCCCACAATCTTTTCACGTGAGCCAGAGGTTCCATATTATGAGTATTCATTGCATTATAGATTTTACCAATGGCCCCCTTAGAGTGTGGATTCACTTTTAGAACAGTCTCAAGAAGTGACTCAGGTGGTAATGAGGGAAAATGACTAACAGATGATACAACAAAACTACGAACTTGAAGATATTTAAAGAAGTGAGTGTTAGGAATTTGGAATTTGGTTTTCACTTGCTGAAAGGTTGCAAAAGTGGCATCAATATACATGTCCTTTATTACCCTGAGGCCATTTACAGTCCAGGCACCAAAAGAATCGTCTATAATAGAAGGAATAAACATATGATTTCTTACTATGGGAGCATAGACTGATATATCATTAAGTGAAAAATGTCTTCTAAACTGTCCCCATATTTTGAAGGAGTGCCTAACCACTGGATTCAAAGAGTGTTTGTATATTGGATGAGGTGATGGCAATGTTGAGCAGAGCGATGCATGTAAAGAAGTAGGGTGGCATGACAAATTCTCAAGAGACAGCCACTTAGGACCACCAGCAAGCGAATTAAACCAATATAACATAGAACGAGCATTGGCTGCCCAATAATAGTACTGAAAATTAGGTAATGATAGTCCTCCATGCTCTCGGTGTCGTTGCAGAACACTTTTACGGATGCGTGCATTTTTTCCATTCCATATAAAAGCTGATATCAGCTTATCTATCAGTAGGAAAAACGATTTGGTTAAAAATATCGGGATACACTGGAACAGATATAGAAATCTAGGTAGGATATTCATCTTGACGGCGTTTATCCTGCCTCCTAGTGATAGCGGTAGTGTACCCCAACGCTTCTATGGAATTTTATTCCATAGAATCTATCAATGGAATAAAATTTGTTTTATAGAGATTCTTGTAATTATTAGTAACCCATATACCTAAATACTTAAATTTATCTTTACTCAATTTAAATGGTAAGGAGTCAAATGTGATAAGTCTGGCTGCAGCGTTAATCGGCATGAATTCACTTTTTTGCATGTTTATTTTATATCCTGATATTTTCCCAAAACCACCAAGTAATGACAATAGATGAGGCAGGGTCTTAAGCGGTTCAGAGACATACAAGTGGGTATCGTCCGCATAAAGGGACACTTTATGTTCGGATTCACCCCTCAGTATGCCTTTAATAGCATTATCGGACCGTATTGCCACTGCCATGAGCTCAATCATCAGTGCAAATAAGGAGGGGGATAATGGGCAGCCCTGCCTAGTCCCGCGACCTAATTGGAAAAAGGATATGTTATTGTTCATCCAAATTGCTGCTACAGGAGAGGAATATAAAACATTAATCCATGAAATGAATTTGGCACCAAAGCCAAATTTCTTCAAGGTATAAAAGAGGTAGTCCCACTCCACCCGATCAAATGCTTTTTCCGCATCAAGTGACAGAAGCGCCTCAGGTATATCGGGTCGAGTGGGATAGTGAAGGATATTCAAAAGTCTGCGTAAATTGTGGAACGAATATCCATTTTTGATAAAAACCAGTCTGATCATCAGACACTATTGAAGGTATAACAGTCTCTAATCGACATGCTAAAAGTTTAACAAATATTTTACTATCAACGTTTAATAATGAAATAGGTCGATATGAGCTACAATCTAATTTACTTTGACCCTTTTTATGGATTAAAGAGATAACTGCTTGTCTCATGGTTTCTGGTAACGAACCTGAGATGGAAGACTCATCATAGACAGCGAGTAAGATAGGGGAGAGTTCTAAGGAGAATTTTTTGAAAAATTCGCTCGGAAAGCCATCTGGCCCCGGCGACTTTCCACTTTGCATGTTGGCAATTGCTTTCAATATTTCAGCCTTTGAAAATGGTCTTTCCAAATCTGAGGCATATTGTTCATCAATAGTGGGCGTGGGAGTAAATTTGCTAAAAAATGAGTCAAACAGTGCCTCATTTCTACTGGATTCAGATGTATATAATTGCGAATAATACTCCCTAAACCTATTATTAATCTCTAATGGATCAGTTAATTTTTTGTCGTGTTCATCAATAATTTCAAGGATTGACTGGTCGACACTTTGTTGCCGTAGTTGATGAGCTAAGATTTTTCCTATTTTTTCGCCGTGTTCATAAGACTTGTGTCTGGATTTATTCAGAAGGTTCTCAATAAGTTTCGTAGATAACAGATTGAATTCTGTCTGAAGAGCCAATCGTTCCTTAAATAAATCAACTGATGGCGAGTGTGAGAGAACCCCATCGATCTGCAGAATATCACTTTCTATCTTCTAAGCCTTTCCTGTTGTTTTTTCTTTACACGGGCACTATACGATATGATTTGGCCTCTAAGATAGGCTTTTAACGTTTCCCAAACTAGACAGTGAGACACCCCTGGGGTCCGGTTATGCTCTAAAAACTCATGTATTTCCTTAGAAATAAATTTAACAAACTCAGTATCTGAGAGTAGTAATGTATTGAATCGCCACGGCCGATATCCACTACGTGTAGTAGGCAAGTTTAAAGTTATTAACAGCGGAGCGTGGTCTGATATTACTATTGCCTGGTATTCACATTTACTGACTAGTGAAAGTAAACTATTATCAACAAAAAAATAATCGATTCGGGAATATGTTTTGTGAACCGGTGAATAGAAGGAGTATCATCTGCGCCCAGGATTCTGAAAGCGCCAAACATCGGTCAATGCTGATTGAGTACTACTGTTGAACGAGTTAGTTGCATAGTCTTGGGTGAGCTACGATCCAGTGGGAGCGACAGTACACAATTAATATCTCCTCCTAATATGACATGATGTGCATCTATATCAGGTATTCGAGAGAAGAGGCTGGTAAATAATGTACTATCATCCCAGTTAGGTGCGTACACATTCGCTAGAACTACTGGGGTACTGTTCAGTCTGCCCGCTACTATTATATAACGGCCAGCAGAGTCAGCGTCAACTTTTGATAATACAAACGGGGTAT
Source organism: Sander lucioperca (assembly GCF_008315115.2). NCBI lineage: Eukaryota > Metazoa > Chordata > Actinopteri > Perciformes > Percidae > Sander > Sander lucioperca. The sequence goes on along the minus strand of NC_050190.1, from coordinate 2,759,916 downwards.
TCTTTTTAATCAAAATAGCCATTCCCCTAGATTTGGAATGAAAAATAGAGTGGAAAATTTGTCCCACCCATCCCCCTCTAAGTCTAAAATGGTCAGATGTGTTCAAATGGGTTTCTTGCAGAAAGGCAATATCTGCATTTAACTCCTTAAGATGTGAGAGTACTTTTTGACGTTTCACTGGGTGATTTAGAGATTTAACATTCAAACTAACAAAGTTTATCTGGCAAGTATCTGATACATCAGTGTGAGCGTTCATTTATATTAGTATTAAGTATTTATAAATTGTAGTAGTACGGATCCAGTCTAGGTAACATTTGTGCCACGTAAACAGAAGAGAGTCCCTCCACTAACCCAGAGTTAGCAAAACAAAGACTAGGAGCAAACAATTTAGCACAACAGTAACTTCCCTAATCACCAACTAGAACATGGTGAAAAAATAACTCCTCACAAATAACAAATCCACACATAAAGTGCTTTTTAAAGGACTCTAGCTCTGCAGCTTGCTCTGCACAGACACACACACACACACACACATATATATATATATATATATATATATACACATTAATATAACCCCAGTATTTCAAATTAAATAGAAAAATAGAGAAAAAGTGGTGCTTTTTATCTTCTAACAGACCTTAAACTTAAAAGAAACTAACTTAACTGTAGTCCCATATCAACAAGTCTCATTGTTGTATTTTGCATTATTGTTTACCAAACTTAAGTTCATCTGCTGTCAATAGAGGCAAAAAAGAAAAAAGCGAAGCTAAGCCACCTCACGCAGAATGTTGTCCTTAACATACGCCATGGCCTCCGCTGCGTCTTGAAACTGCTTATCCGTCCCATTATACGTGATTCGGAATCGGGCTGGATGTAGGACACCATAGCGGACACCCTCTCGTCCTCGAAGTAGTTTACGGACCTCGTTGAACACCGACCTGGCGCGGGCTACACTCGGTGGATAATCAGGAAAGATGAGTATGGTTGAGCCGTTGTGTTGTAGCGGGCCGGATTCCCGTGCGAGGCGGAGGATTTCGACACAATCTTGATAGTAGTGTAATTTTGCTATAATCGCTCTTGGTTTGCCATCCATCCGCTTCGCCTGTAAAGTGCGGTGGGATCTGTCAATCAGCACATCACTTTTTTGATCAGTCCTGAAACAGAAGCAGGGGTGCTGGAGCCATCTTCCTCAGCTACATTCATAATGCGGATATTTGACCTCCGCATCCGACCTTCCATGTCCAAACATTTCTCCTGTAGATTTTGAACATTTCCCTCCAGCTTGCGCACAGAGTTTTGTAGCTCCGTGATATCATCCGAGCATCCTGAGAGTCCTCTTTCCACGTCCGACACAGTTGTTCTAATCACTTCCAGGTCTGACCGAAAAGCTGATGTGTTGTTAGCTATCTCCTGCCTAACTGCTTGTAGCTCTGATCTAACTCCATCAAACTCTTTAGCCATGATTGACTTTAACTCGGTTTGGAAAAGCGTGGTCATCTCCATTTTTATAGAGGACAATAACTCTTCCTTCCTCACCGTCGTCATATCAATCTGTTCTCCAGTTCGCTGAGCTCGTTCAGCCATCTCAGGTGTCGTGTTAGCTTCGTTGCTAACGCTAGGTGTGTCGGTGCTCGTTTTGCTAGCAGAGGCCTTGCCTGAATATTTATATTTACGCAGGTTGCCTGCCATTTACATTTATCAGGGGATATATCGTCTTCGAAGATGCAGGACAGCCTTAGACAGTCTTTTTGTATCACATGGTCGACCAAAGCACCATTTAAAAGGGTAAAAATTATAATTTTGTGCAGAGCCTGCTGAACTTGCGACCTACTCCATTGCCTGCTCGCTAGCACCCCCAACTATTTGTTAACTTTAATATATTTAATTGTTTTGTCAGCTCAAACAACTGGCTTTCACCTTAAAACTTTCAATAAAAGTGGAACTTTCAATGAACTGAAAAATTATTTTTTCTATTTAAACTAGTGAAACAGCATTACACTGTCTTTGTGTAGGTATATTTCTTCAGAATATACAACCAATAAAACTGATTATACAGTGTAAACCCTGCCTCAACTACTCATTAAAGACCTGCAGGTATGTTGGGCAGAGATTTATCTTCTTGTCAGCAAAATCGTCAGCCAATCTAGGTAGCATGTGTGAAAAGTAGAAATTCTGCAGTTGTTGAACTTGTGCATCTGTGTAGTTTTTGTCAAATGGAATGTCCATTTCAATGTCCTCACTTGGTGTCCAGATGACTACAGAGCCTACAGAGCTTGCAGCTCTGTAGGCCCAGACACATCATGGTCAATTGTGTCTGAAATAAGGATTGTTAGTGCATGTTGGTGAAAAAAATAAACATTGAAATAGATATAAAAAACATTGTTTGGCTAATAATAGAGCTAATCTACTTGAAAACATTTTATTTACCTGCAGGTAGTATCCTTTCCTTTGGGAAGGATCAGGTACTGTTCATCACCTAATCTTTTGATGTCACCATTTGGCCATCCCAGAAATTCTGTCAGTGACATGCAACTCTTGAAGGGGCACTTGATCTCAAGGAGCTGTGTTGAATCAAGGATCCCATCTGGACTGGCTCCCAACCAAGGATAGTCAGGGTGCACAACCAGGCCTCTCTTCTCCACAGTATGCCCTCTGCTCTCCATGAGTGTGATGACCTTGATCTCATTTTCTTTGCCATGCTGCGTTGCTGTATTGCCGGTGAAAGTTGGGTACAGATGCTCATTTAGAAATTTTCTGGGATCAGTGGTGCTCCTTTTTGGGACTTTTTTTGCTGTGCTGGCTGTTATACGTAGCTTTCTAGCATCATGCCATAACTGTGAAGAACTTTGCATCCTGGTTTCTTCCATCAGTGTATCTGCTTGTACATGGGACACTTTGATGTGCAGTCCTCATAAAACTTGGTGCACTTTGGACAGGTGAGGGTTGTGCTGTGTTCAGTATGACAGAGTGTGTTATTGTGGGCTGGATCATGTTTGCTGAGGCCTGCCTTGCTGCTGTCTACATCTGCTCTGTAACTCAACTGAAGAAGACCATTTGTCTGGAGCTTAAACAGTGGGGCCATCACGGATGAATTGCTGTGGGCTATGAACTCTCTATGGTTCTTAAAAAGTTGTGGGGAGGTTGTTAATTCTTGCATTGAACGTAGATGTGGCTAGGTCTGTGATGGTTAAAATTAATGTGCTTAACCTTCTTCAGACCTACATTCTTCTTTACACCAGAATTCCACTTCCTTTGCACATCAGTGCTTGCCATCCCTGTCTTGCCCTGCCTCACTGCATTTTCGACCTTAATCCAATGAAATTAAATCTTATCATCCTACAATCTTAGACTCAAGAATTTGACTGAAGGCTACAGTGAAACAACATGCGACACAGTAAACATTTCAGTTTAGTAACGTAACATTTATTATTAATATCACAATACAATAAACAATGTCTGTGCCCCTAATAGTCCATACTTTACTGACCTTCCACAAAAGTGCTGCTGCATGACTACAAGATCGTCCTGGCCCTGCAATACATGAGCAACCTGCTGTCTGTACTTCACCTGTCACTGATGCTAGCACCCAAGCCTTATGATGTGCTACGTGTAGGCTCTGGCTCGGTTCAATGTCCGCTTTTAGATAAACAAGGTCGTTTCCGACATCTTTAAACAACACCCGACCGACTTTATCACTGTGAAGATACTGATACGTCTCTGAGCTTTTCAAATTGCTCATCGCTGTACCATCACAGGCTACTGAAGCAACAAAATAGCTAAAAATGCTACCGTAAGTGATACGAGGCCACTTCTTCACGTTATCCTCCCAACCATCTACTGCGGAGGGTAAAGGTACTGATGTTTCACCCTTTTTAAGCTCGTTATGGTTGTGTTCCCACATCATTAGCAAGTTTCATCGGTATTTCTTAAATGAATGAATGAGTAACACTTCCCGCTTGTTTACTTCCGTCTATCGAAGCTCGAAGCGGAAGTCGCGCCCACTTTTGACGCAAAGCATCATGGGACGTAGGAAACTTGTGGATAGCTCCAATGACGTTTTTTGTACATCTTGACATGTTACATATGTCTACCAACTTTCGTGAGTCTACGTTAAACGCACTGCAGGGGCTCAATTCTTTTAACTTCATAGGGGGCGCTAGGGAGCCATTGCTGTGCGCCTATTCCCGAAGCCCTTAAAATACGTACATTTTCACCAGAATTGATGCGACCACCGTTTTGTTGTTAAGTCCCTCAAAAAGGCAATTAATTTGCCGGGAAAAGAATAATAATAATAATTCCTTCAGTTCCAATAGGGCCTTCGCCGCTGTCGGCGCTCTGGCCCTAATAATAATCTGTGCCGCGAAGCGGTTTTCTGTTATCTACCATTTCACTGTGTGGGGAATTGGCAAATCGGCGCCCTCCTTGCAGCTGCAGGCGCCCTGCTTGCACCCCCTACTTTCACAATGAAATGGACTAGTCCGGAACGGTGCGGGGCGGGGCCCGGCGCGAAAGATAACACGGTGACAGGAGAACTGGGAAGTACCAAAGAATTTCTAATAAGGGAAGAAGTTCCACTCTCTCGTTACTTCCGGCTTCTGAACTGGTTGCAGTTCCACCAGAGTTCCAAATAGGGGGCGCTCACAGGCCAGTGCAGAATGAATGGGACTCTATGGAGCTATACCCCTCAAAATCCACTTTTCTCAGGATATAATTTTTTGTCTAGTAATTTGAATGTTGCATTTGAAAGGGGAGGCTAAGAAAATACACACTGCTGGGTGTTAGATTTTTTTAAAGTGGCTTTTTTATTCTAAAAAGCCTTTTAAAATGTCAATGACGTCATACACATATACGGCCAGAGATTCTGCTTTACGGCAAGCTTTGAGTCGCTTCCTTTTTTCTCTTGAGGCATCGACAACACAGCTGACAGGTTAGACTCTCCCTGTCAATACACGTGCTAGAAAGAGGTTTGCTAATGTTTTAAAGACCACGCCGAAATATTCACTCTGGCATTCTGGTTCTGCTTCGGATGCCGTCAAGCGAGATCTCCGATCGTAATCTGTCCTTCACTGACCAATCAGCATTCATTAGCAGAATGCTAGCGTGTTATGGGCAACAACGACTCAACCTGTAACAAATCGAAAGGGCATAAGTACTCGTTCATTCAACTTTCGACCTATAATCCATGTTGAACTTGCAAAAACTACAATCAAATCTGAGATTTCTCATCGACAATCAGGCGAAAGAGACAAATTTAGCCGTCTAGCTCCATAGGGTCCCATTCATTTTGCACTGGACCGTGATCACCCCCAGTGGAACTCTGGTGGAACTGCAACCAAAGTAGGTACAATGGGGCTTAATAGGGAGTGGAACGGCTTTCCGTAGACAGGCTTTGGAAGTACACAGAGACGGAGCAAGACGAGTCTAAACCTTTCTTTTATGGCAATGGTCTAAACGTGAAAATCAAACAAAGTTACCCAAGCAGCTCAGATAAAAGAAACAAGAGAAAAGACATGTTTTCGGCAGCTGCAGGATCTTCATCAGCTCCCGTGGCTGATGATAGTGGTGGGGGTGTTGTCGGCGACAGTGGCATGCACAGTGAGGAGGACAGGAGGAGAGGGACAGAGATGAGGGAGTGAGGGTCCTGCGGTAAGCACAACTCCCCTTAAAACACTTTGCGCCTTGATAAAACTAAGCCAAAAACTGAGTAGTGGACAAAACACTACAACAATAAAAGACGAAGGCATGCTTTACTGTATGATTGCATTAGTAGCCTAGATAAACGTTGCACATCATGCAAACTTTCTTAACGAGAATTGTAGCTTTTCTATCTGCTTAGGCAGACAAAAACTCATGATAGACCTCTTGAAATGATAAATATATATATATATATATATATATATATATATATATATATATATATATATATAGAGCTTGTTGTAGGCTATACCGTTTTATTAATGTATTAATCTTGTTAAATGTTTTATTATTGTATATATTGTTGGCACATTTATAGTGTATCTTTATTTTAAGTTCTGATAACCTATACTGTCATATTTTGTACAGAATTGTGTTCATTGCGGAGATTGTGCACCTTAAAAAGTGTGTTTCCTGTTGTAATTGCAATAGTTAAATAACTGGATTATCTTAAGTGTGTTTTTCAAATGCTCTAATGAAGGATTTGTGCAATTGAGAAATATAATTTTCTCTTTCACTTATGTTGTTTGGGGATGGGGGGGCGTTCGAAGGGGGTCTCGCCCTGGGTGTAATTCAATGTAGAACCGCCACTGCACAATACAGAGATCTCTCCTCTCAGGGGGACATGAGGGAGGGAAGCACGGTCATTCAAAAATACTGCCTTGCTTCTACTGATACAAAATGTAATGCTAAATCGGTGAAGTATCCCTTTAAGGTCCCCAAAAAGGCGATTCATTTGCCAGACGGAGGAAGAAGAAAAAAAAATTCAATAGGGCCTTCACTGCTGTCGGCGCTCGGGCCCTAATGACGAAAAATGCGACAAATGGTAAAAAAAAGCGACATGCAGTCATACAGTCAAAGTTATTTGACTTTTCTCAATGAAAGCATGTCAATAAACTCTACATGTCTGGCCCTTGGTGTGATTTTCATTTTCCAGGGTGGCCCCTAGTGAAAATGATTTCTTTCCTCAGTGGAATTTGTTATGTGCAAAGAGTGAGTCTGTGGGTGTCTGCTCACCACAAACTGGAGGTAGTGGTCACGCCTCTGTTCAGCATCCATCTCCTCCTCAGCTGAGAGCTGACTGCATCTGTCAATCAGCTCCCTGGCCCCACCCATCCAGTCAGCCAGTGCCGCAGAGTCACGAAAAAAACTGTTTATTGGTGGAAAATAGAACATTGATCAACAAATCTACAAGATTACAGTATCATCTACATATTTGTTTTGTAGGATTATTTTTTGGGGCATTTTGGTCTTTAATTGATAGGACAGTTGTAGACAGGAAAGGGGGGAGACAGAGAGGGAAGACATGCAGCAAAGGGCTGCAGATCGGACTCGAACCCTGGGCCGCTGCAGTAAGGACCGAGCCTTGGTGCATGGGGCGCGCGCGCTCCACAAGGTGAGCTAACCGGGCGCCCCATATTTATTTAAAACAAATTGTATCTTATATATAGATTTATTTAGACTTAAACCTTATTAGGTGCTTTTTTATTAGATGCTGTGCACATTTTATTATCAAAAATATTAAAGTTTGGATCACATTATAACCCACCCTGCTAAACAACTAAACCCTTATACTAGGATGAAGATTTTCACCAGTCAAAAATATGGGGAAGAATTTAATGTCAACATTTATGAAAATAAAAAATGTAAGTCACATGTAACCCTTTATATTTAATACTTAATACACAAAACCTCTTTGGTCTAAACAAGTCCTAACTTTGCAGCAAAATGTATTTCTTTGTTCCTCATCTCTCACCTGCGGCTCAGCTTCCTGTTCCTGTCTGCGTTGGTGCGTTGCTGCTCCACCTTTCTGTGTAGCGCTCTCCAGCGGGCTTCCAGCTGGCTGGTGGACACACCCACTGCTCTACAGCCCGCTCCCTGCAGCCAGAGCCCCGCCTCCAGCATCCCACTGAACCGTGCTTTGTTCCCCTCCAGAACGCCACGCAGCTCCTGTCACACAGACAAAACTTTATAAACACTTATTCGCTCTCTTTCTGAGATACCACTCTCATGTCTAGTTCCAGGAGGCGATTAGCTTAGCATCAAGGCTAGTCTTACACAGCGCTGTGGAGTGAGGTATGGCTACACGCCACATACATTCTGGGATAGGAGAAAAAAACGCTTTGAGTTGTTTGCATTGCATTTAAACCAATCACAATGGTCTTGGGCAGCCAGATATTGCTTTTAACATGTATAGTATATACAGAATATGTGATGTTTGTGTAGTCTTTATTTATTCATTTGTGACAGACCTACAGTATAAGATGCATTTATCTGAAATAAGCTTTCAATTTGAACTTAAACTTGACTATGAATCACGAGACTATGAATCAGAAGAGTCAACAAAAATGGAGGTACATGTGAAACACTTTATTTTTTCAGCGTGTAGCTCGCTAGCTCAAAGTTTGTTGTTGTTTCACGTACCAAAGGGATTTAGAGAACGGCAACACACAAAGAGCGGAAGGTGAGGGGCAAAGCCTGAATTCCGGCGCGTGATATTAGGCTTAATCCTGGAAATTAGGGCTGGACAATTTTGGCTAAAATCATAATCACGACTAATCGAACACCTCGATTATGATTATTGAACGATTATTTTAATTTTTTTTTCTTTTCTTATACTGTAAATATGTTTACGGTTATTTTTTCTAATGAAAGAGTGCATAATCCTATCTTTGTGATTCTAAAATAAGGAAACAACACACAGATAGCAATTAATGCTTATTTATTAAATATTTCAAACAACTGAACTGAAATCTACAACAGTAGATTTTACAATGAAATAAAAACGTCTTATAAAAAAGTAATTTAAGTTTTAATGTAAAAAAAAAGTTTCCTAAAAATGTAGAAAATAAATAATAAATGTCCATCATAAGATTAACGGGAACCTGTGGTTAACTGTCTTTTCAGAGTTAAACTCCACAAGCGTGTCCTGCGGCTCGGCGGCCGTCACACACACACACACACACACGTCCACAGCGCAGCAGGCAGAGGCGGGGTCTGTTCCGAGTATAATAAAGCCCCGTCTGTGTTGAGCAAAACATTACATGAATTACTACGAGAATGGACGTGCATTTAATATAGGAAAAGTGCACAAGTATTAGCATCATTTGTTGTTGTTGTATGTGACGCTAAGGTCTAGTGACGACGCTATAAAGACCGTTGCCGTGCTTGCGTCGCTCCCTTACCCCTCCTACCAGTCCCTATGGCCACTTGGCCAGTGGGAATGCAAACGGGAAAAAAGATTTTGGGGGAGAGTAGTTCTTAGAACTGCTTAGAAGTGTACTTTTCCTCTAAAAAGTACAAGTACTATCCGATCGGAAAGCACCTATGGTCGCAGACTGGACAGGGCGGAGTCACGTGACTACACACGCGGCGGCCGTAATATGTTTTAAGGGGAAAGTACATTAACACACAGTGGGCGGCCACGGAAATATTAATAGGATTAAAAGGATTTTACCGACTTGGTAAAATTACGTCGGTTATAGGCTCTGAATTTCGGTTACGATTATTTTTCGATTAATCATCCAGCCCTACTGGAAATGTACTTCCGTTGATCCAGACTACATAAAGACTAGAAGCATCTGCTCTGATGTCTCCATTCCTCAATGCCCCTTTCTTCACCTCATTTTACTACATAGACACTTTGTTGACCACTGAGCGAGCTGCAGCACATACTGTAGTCCATTTCAGATAAATAAGAGACACATTTCAAATCCCACATTAGAGCAACAGGTAATATGAACCAAAAATGAATTTGAGTTTGGCTAATAACTCACATCAAATCCAAGGAACATCATGTACCAGCACAGAAAACAACCCATTTGCTTGTATTTAATTGAGCCAATTAGATTTGAGTGCAATGCACAAAGTACAGCATGGAGTCTCCAATAGTCTCCAAATGAGCAGAATGGAACATTGCCAAATGTGCTCAGTCCTCGGGTCAGCTGCTTGTTGGTACATCACCAACATCATTCTGTCCCCCAAAGGTCAGAAAGAACACATGTATTAATAGATTACCTGGTAGACAGAGAGCTTCTCCGAAATCTGCTTCTCAGAATTACCCCCCTCGCGCATCTTGGGAAATGAAGTCTCAATGGCTCTGAGCAGTGAGTCTGACCAGGCGCTGTCCTCCTCCCACTGTGACCACACCTGAGACAGATAGAGAGATGAGGACGGTCAGAAGAGATGTCTCTTTTTATTGAAATCACTTCTGCGAATTTTTTTTTTTAGTGATTCTTCTAATTATCATAATGATGGCTTTAATTAACTTCACCTGTTGTATAATTAAAATTCACCCAGAACATTATGTGCGTGTGTGTGTGTGTGCAAAAAATCTCAAAAAATCATTTGGATGAACAGATTACTCTCGATGATTGATGATTCAGAAGTGACTGAATACTTTTTTGGTACTGTATCATGCTACATTCATGTACTTTTGGAAAAATCCATTATGTGCTCTTAGAAACATTCTAGTTTCAAATTGTCACTGTAAGAAAACTAAAGCGTGATTTAGCGTGGTTCTGCGGAGGCTCCACGTTTTCCACAATTTCGTCGTAGCCTACGTTAGTGGCCTGAAGTTTATACTTGTGCGTTGGTGTGTGCGTCAATCTCTTTAAGAGCATAGCAGGGCCGGCATGTGTGTGTGTGGGGAATGTGTGGTAGAGCAAGGACCGACTCTAGAGTCGTAGTGGGAGAAACAAAGTGTCTCCCCTGTTCTTTCTGAGCACAGTGGGAAATCTGGAGCAGGAAAAGTTAACCCTCGCCTTGATTTCATGTTGTTTATGGAGAAGGAGAACCAGGAAATGAGTCGGGGGAAATGCAACGCTACCAAGCCATAGCCGGGCAATGTGCATCACCACGATGTGTAGTCACACTTTTCGAGAGGTGCATGTCAGGCGTAGGGTCTGGTGTAGGGTCACGTACCTGCGTACGTAGCCACGACACCGATTTAACGCAGAAGCATAAATCACGCTTAAGAGTGCACAGCCATGCCAGCGGCTCTGTGAGAAGATGCTCTTTGGATAATCTTTTGTTGTTTCATTTCATGCTTACTTACTCCTCAGATGAGTAAAACTTCATTCCATACACTACCTGTAACGTTTCTTGCATCATGGTCCCTTTCTCCAGTCCATGCTGCTGCAGCCGGGCCACCTCGTCCTGCAGGCCCATCACTACAGCCTCCCACCTCTGGAGGGCGCTCTCTGGGACTCTCTGGCTCAGGTACTGCAGGATACTAAAATGATAGCCCAGGAACTGGAAGAACTTCTGATTACAGAAAGGGTAATGTTAAAGATGATATTTTAGATTAGCACTCTAAACTGTATTTTCTCTGTATCCCACAGACGGACCGTATGACTGCTGAGCCGCTGCTGGAGCTGAGCTCTGCTGCCGTGCTCCGTGTCATGCGGCTGTGCGAGGCGTTCAGGGCCCAGAGCGAGCAGCTCCTCCAGGCTGTGGACCAGCCACTCATACTGCTGCTGCAACTCCACACTGTTGTTCAGCTCCTCACAGCGGGAGCGAACACCACCCAGAGAACTGTCCAGCTTACCCTACGCATAGAAGAGAAACACAATTTCAAGATTTAATTAAAGCTGCAAGCAGCGATGGACGGGCCCTCGCTCCTCTGCGCGCGTCGGGGTTACCGGCGGTCGCCGCTCCTTGCAACCGTGCATTTGCGCGCCACTCAGACACCGCAAATCGTCACCAATGAAAAGGGAACTCCCTGCTGCGTTCAATGATACCTCACACAAGACTCTACCTTAGATGGGTCAGCATTTATGAAAGGGGGCGTGGCTTGAACATAGGGGGCGGGCCAAACCATCACCAATGAAGAAGTAACTCTCTGCTGAGCTCATTGATACCTCACACAATGGTCAACCTTAAATCGTTCAAATGTTATGAAAGGGGGCGTGGCTTAAGCATAGGGGGCGGGCCAAACCATCACCAATGAAGAAGCAACTCTCTGCTGAGTTCAATGACACCTCACACAAGACCCTACCTTAAATGGGTCAGCAGTTATAAAAAGGGGCGTGGCTAAATTATAGGGGTCGGGTCAACCCATCACCAATTAAAAAGGAAATCTCTGCTGCGTTCAATGATACCTCACACAAGGGTCTACCTCAATCGGTTCAAATGTTATGAAAGGGGGCGTGGCTTAAGCATAGGAGGCGGGCCAAAACATCACCAATGAAGAAGGAACTCTCTGCTGAGTTCATTGATACCTCACACAATGGTCAACCTTAAATCGTTCAAATGTTATGAAAGGGGGTGTGGCTTAAGCATAGGGGGCGGGCCAAACATCACCAATGAAGAAGCAACTCTCTGCTGAGTTCAATGACACCTCACACAAGACCCTACCTTAAACGGTTCAAATGTTATGAAAGGGGGTGTGGCTTAAGCATAGGGGACGGGCCAAACGATCACCAATGAAGAAGGAACTCTCTGCTGAGTTCAATGACACCTCACACAAGACTCTACCTTAGATGGATCAGCATTCATGAAAGGGGGCGTGGCTTAAGCATAGGGGGCGGGCCAAACCATCACCAATGAAGACGCAACTCTCTGCTGAGTTCAATGACACCTCACACAAGACTACCTTAAACGGTACAAATGTTATGAAAGGGGGCGTGGCCTGAGTAAGTGGGCGTGGTTATATTATAGGGGCCGGCTCATTATCACATGTAGACCACACATTCTAAGTTTCATGTAAATCGGATGATGTTTGTCATATAAGGCGCATTTCCTGTTGCCAGCGGGGGGCGCTATGACCAAAAGTCAAATATGGCCTGTAGGTGTCCTCAGGCCTGGACCCTTGTCAATCTTGAGAATTTTCGGGCAGATACGACAACGTACACTCAAGTTACAACAATTTATTTGTTCATCGCTCAACACTCAAAATGGCTCCCGCCACGGCCATGCCCTATGACGAAAAGTTTTTCTTTTAACAACTTTTCATCTTTAATGTCTTAAGATGGAACAGACCGAATTTGAAGTTGATTGGATGAAATCTCTAGGAGGAGTTCGTTAAAGTACGACATGTGGAAATGGCCAAAATCGCACTAATTTCGAACTTTGAAATCAAAATGGCGGACTTCCTGTTGGGCTTAGGGTATGGCTTCAATGACGTTTTTTGTACATCTTGACATGATACATATGTGTACCAAGTTTCGTGAGTCTCTGTTAAACGCACTGCAGGGGCTCAATTTTTTTAACATTGTAGGGGGCGCTAGCGAGCCATTTTTGCGCGCATATTCCCGAAACCCTTAAAATACGTAAATTTTCACCAGACTTGATACGACCGCCAAATTTGGTGAGTTTTTGAATATGTTAAGCCCCTCAAAAAGCCAATTCATTTGCCGGGAAAATAATAATTCCTTCAGTTTCAATAGGGCCTTCGCCGCTGTCGGCGCGCGGGCCCTAATAATAATTCCTTCAGTTTCAGTAGGGCCTTCGCCGCTGTCGGCGCTCGGGCCCTAATAATAATTCCTTCAGTTTCAATAGGGCCTTCCCCGCTGTCGGCGCTCGGGCCCTAATTAGAACTGCAAGCAGTTATGAATGTCAGGAAATATTGCAATGTGTAAGCTGCAAGGTCTGCAAGAAACTTCCCATTTACATTCATCACATACATCCATTTAAAAGCATCAATGCATTTGTTTTCGGTGAAATAGGCGCCCATTTCCACCAATTAGTACAAGATTGTAGGCGCGCCCCAGGAGTGGCCCTAGTTCCTACCCTCCAAATTTCGCGTTTTTTATTATTATAGCGCCCCCCTGCTGGCAGAAGTGTGTCCATTTTTGTGTCTGAGGTCCTTGCAGGGTTCTGGACCAGTCCAGAAAATTGCCCTGCCCAACCATGCACAGTTTAGGCTACAGCAACACTTTTATCTCTGGAAAAATAATAATCTTAGTGATTACAATAGGGTTTCCAGCACCGCCGGTACTGGGACTCCCAGCCCCCTTGGGCTTGGACCCCAAAATATATTTGTGGCAACTGAATTATCACTTATTTGGTCCTTTTTTTTATTTAAAAAGACATTTGGGAAGCTTACTCCTTTGAGTAAGCTTCCCAAATGTCTTAGTGCTCACACAAAGCACCTTCCTTAACTCCTGTCCCAGATGTGACGTAGAGCAGTTAGCATACCTGCAGCTCTGAGGCCTGCTGGATGAGAGAGGCAGGCAGGTTGCGTTGCTCAGCCTCCTCCAGTACGGAGCTCACCTGTTCCACCTGCTGCTGCTGCAGAGACTCCTGCATCTGAACCACAGCCTGGAAAATGAACACATGTACACTGGGACGAATAATAACCTTATGATAAACAGTCTAACTCAGGGGTCTTCAATGTTTTTTGGGCCAGGGACCCCTGCTGAAAAAGAGACCAAGTAGGGACCCCCAATTACATATATTTGCATATTAAACTGCGCCGAATTGATGAAAATAAATGGATATTATTTATACATCATGTTTAATGTTAAACATACATGTGGAAAGCACAGTACATTCTTAAGCTTAACTGTAGTGGCTGTTTTACCTATAGTAAGCTTTAATGTCAGGGACACATCTTCAATGTGTATTTTATTTTTCCACAAATAGGCCAAATTATCTTTGCTATTAATATGTTGGATTCATATTAATGTATTTTTCAGACTTATTTAAATTTGAAAACTGGAACCAGAGAAGCGATTTTAAAAATAGTTGCAGATTAATTTTCAGTTAAGTTAATCGCTGCAGTCCTAAATCCATCAAATATCAACAGCATTTCACTCAAATCACTCAGATTATGAGTTGCTTGTAAAAGTGAAAACAGTACCTGTAGCTGGTTGTTAAGGTCCAGGGTTCCATTGAATTCATTAATTATTTGATCAACTGTCGCCTGGTTAGAAGTGAAGGCTGCATGCAACTCATTCAGTTGTATCTGTTGGTTAAACACACAACACTGGTTCTTCACGTGCATGCATTTTTTTTAAATAAACAAAAGTTTACAATAACACTGGTAATTAAAATATGTTACATATAATAATGTATAAGATTATTTTACTATTTTGTTGATACAGCACAAACTGTAAACAACAACCGAACAACTCACACAGATCATAAACACTAATACAGTAAAGATAAAAATGAGATGACGGTGGGAAATCTGTAGCAGGAAAAGTTATCCCTCTCCTTGATTTAATGTTGTTTATGGAGAAGGAGAACCAGGAAATGAGTAGGGGGAAATGCAACGCTACCAAGCCAAGGCCAGTGGTGGAATGTAAGTAAGTACATTTACTCAAGTACTGGCCTTGAGTACAAATTTGATGTATCTTACTTGAGTCTTTGCTTTTCATGCCACTTTCTTCTTCTACTCCGCCTACATTTCAGAGCGAAATATTGTACTTTTGTACTCCACTACATTCATCTGACAGCTTTAGTTACTAGTTACTTTACAAATTAAGATGTTTGCACACAAAACACATGTAGTTTATAAAATATGATGTTTTATTAAAAATTAAACACTATACAGGCCTACAAGTCCAGCTGAAATGATCAGACCAGACACAACTGTTTGGATCGTTTCCAGTTTCTAAAATAGGAGGATTTTTCTGCATTGAGTACTTTTACTTTTAATACTTTAAATACATTTTTCTGATGATACTTACATACTTTTACATAAGTAACATTTTCAATGCAGGACTTTTACCTGTAACAGAGTACTTTTACAGTGTGGTATTAGTACTTTTACTTAAGTAAAGGATCTGAGAACTTCTTCCACCGCTGGCCACGGCCGAGCGATGTGCGTCGCTGCGACGTATAGTGACATTTTTGAGAGGTGCACGTTAGGCTGCGGCGTAGGGTCAGTATCTCCTACATACCCACGGCGTCGATTTAACACAGAAGCATAAATCTGCCTTTTGTGATGATGATATCTTACCTGCTGCTTTACGATATCGTCCTGCAGGATTGTGATCTGCTCCTTTCTGCTGGTCAGTGCAGCCTGGACCACAGGAAGTATTCTACACAGATCATCCACACACCGCTGACCACATGCTGAGCCCAGGATCCGGCTGACCTTTGACCCCTGAGAGGCCAGCTCGCTGCCAAGCGTAGCCAGCTCGGCTGACACACTCTGAAAAGGCAATCCAAGGAAAGTCCTATTTAGAGTGAGTTTGCATAATAATCAGTACAGCTGGTACAAAAGTGTGGTGAGTGTGTGGAGGATAGTTTATGGAATCCCTGACAGCCAAGCGCACACACTTTATTTTCAGGCTCATTTTTTCTAAGTTTTTATTCATTCATTTATTTATTCATTTGTGAAAACATATTTTTGCAGGCTCACTTGCTTTCATACGTGACAATGGGTGGAAATATATTAATTTTTTCAGGCTCTTTTTTCTATGTTTTTTTTTTTTTTTTCATCTGTGGAAATGGATGATTTATTTTCAGGCTGATTTTTGCTTAGAAAAAATTGAGCCTCCAAAAAAAAAGAAGACGTTTTAGCCGTTTTCACAGATGAAAAAAAAAAAAACCTTGGAAAAAAATGAGCCTGCAAAAAATATGTCTTGCTTGCCTCTCAGGGCTTTCATAATAGTTTTGATCGTTCACATGTCTGTATTATATTGTAGAAAAGAAAAAAAGGTCAGTATGATTCATCCTCTGGAAACCATGAATGTCTGTGCAAGTGTTTGCGCCAATTCATCAAGTTGTTATATTTTAGTCTGGACCAATGTAGTGGCCCGACTGAACCACCCTCTCATTTAAAAAGAGACCAACCCCAAAATAAGTGAATGCTGTTGAGTGTTTGTTGTGGTGAGTCCCACCTGCAGCTGCAGCAGCCTGCGCTGCATGTCTTCTTCATGTGCCGTCCCAGCAGGTGAGTGCAGCACGTTGTTGATGGAGGACAGGGACAGGGACGCGCCATACAACACATGAAACAAACCCTCATCCAGTATCTGATAGAAGCCGTCTGCCTGGGGGCGGACAGGTTTTTTATTTTATTGTTCATTTATCAGGGACAATATCTATAACATTATCACAACCAGATGTGAAAGATGCAAGGTGTTTAGGATGTCTAGCCTCCGCCAATTTGGAGTCCTTGTCCCTGGTCAGACTTTTACAAAAAACAACAAAACAAACAGTCATTAAAATTCTCAGAAAATACAGAAAAAAAATGTACATAAAAATTGTGTCGCTAGGAGCAACTATTAGTGCACACATCTCTGTTGTTGTTTAAACCATAATTTGGCGTTTGTGTTAAACACTTTTAGTTCTGTTTGGGATTTAAGTTCCGTGGATGAAGAATTCCATAAGTGTACACCTGCTGACCAGGAGGATTAACCAAAATTTGTTCTGCACATTGGGACTCTACAGCTCTGTTTAGTTACTCCTCCTGTCGTAGTCCGGCGATTATTTCTGTTTAAGCTCTGTGTAATGAATTTAGACACGGGCCTGGGGCCAGCCCATTTAAACACTTAACATGGATTTCAAAACTCTGCACCAAAATGATTTATTATTTTTATTCAGGAATTGTACCGAACCCGAAAATACAAATAAAAAATCATTAAAAGCATGAACTCAATGTCATTATGAAACAAATAAAACATACGTACTGTTGCAGCCAATGAGCAGCCGACGGGAGCTGGCTGCAGGACGACTCAATCACCATGAACAGTTTTTAATGTTCTATCAGACTATAACTACTCGAGAGTCCGCTCTTGAGACTTTGCTATCATTTTCGGGACTTTTAGGGCAGGATTTGGGATTCGGGATAACTGCTTGGATTTTGGGACTGTGCTGAATTTTTCAGGACATCTGGTCACCCTAACTCTGTTACAAGTCAAAGTCCTGCATTCAACATGTTACTTAAGTAAAAGTGTGTAAGTATCATCAGAAAAATGTAGTTTTAAAGTAAAGAAAAATCCTCACATTTTAGAAACTGGAAACGATACAAACTGTTGTGTTTAATGGTCTAATCATTAAACACACAACACAGCTGGACTTGTAGGCCGTTATATTGTTGGCTAGTTTCATTTATAACAAAAACATCAGATTTTATAAACCACGTGTGTTTTGTGTGCAAACTACTTTAGATAACTAGTATCTAAAGCTGTCAGATGAATATAGTGGAGTAAAAAGTACAATATTTCTCTCTGAAATGTAGCGGAGTAGAAGTAGAAAGTGGCATGAAAAGAAAAGACAAAGTAAAGTACCTCAACATGTGTACTTAAGTACAGTACTTGAGTAAATGTAGTTAGTTACATTCCACCACTGTTGTAGGCCCAGTATAATATGCAAGTTCATGTTATACAAGATCTGTAGTAGGGGGTCCCTGATCTGTCTCTCTTGGCTTAAAAAGCATTGAAGAACCCTGACGTAGAGGCCCCTCAGATTTATCTCATGGCCCGTTGAGGGCCGCTGACTCAGCACACACACTCAGCTGTCTCAGCACACATCCCAACATACATATTCTGTGCTAACGATATTCTGTACCTGATCCTGAGGCTCTGTCGCTGTGAGTCCCAGCTCTCTCAGATGGCTGATGTGGGTTCGGAGCTCTTTCAGGGTTTGTGAGCCAATCATGCATCCTGCTGTTCTATCACTACGCCTCGTAGATGAGTCCATCACCTTCAGAGAGAGAGAGAGAGAGAGAGAGAGAGAAAGAGAGAGAGAGAGAGAGAGAGAGAGAGAGAGAGACACACATAAGAAGTCGGGGACACACACACACCACTCTCATCAAGCCCTGTAGGAGTTCCCATAGAGACAACAAAGTGCCTTCTGCTCAAAGAAGGTGATAATCAAGCACGGCAAGGAAACCGATTTCTCCTTTCTCTTCTGTATTTGAAAAGTGATAATCAAGCACTTCAGCTCTCCTGAGGAAGGTCCTACCTCGGCAGGGGGAAGCAGCCAGCTCTCCTCCAGAGCCAGCAGCCCACTGTGAAGGCCATCCCATTTCTTCTGAGCAGAGTCCTCCTCCACATCAGCCTCAGCAGGAGGCCCCCTGCACGGAGAAAAAAGGCTGGAAATTAACACTTCATCTTTCTCTCTTTCCTTCTTCCATTCAGCGGCCCTTTCATTGTTTGAAGTTTGAACCTCGTGTCTTTTTCTCTCTCCAAATCTGCAAATGAATCTCAAATCTAATCGCACTAATTGGACAATTCAAATCTAACAATCTAAGAAAGTAGAAGATAAACAATTTGATTTTAAAATTAAATTATTCTTAAATGTTAAACGTTATTTTCTTAATTGTGCTGCAGCCTTATTTAGTCCTGTTACAGACACTGATACTCATTTCTTAAAAATTCAGTGAGTCAATTGTTTATGTAAAAAAAGAAAAAAACGTTTCTTAGGTCTCAATGAAAGCAAAAAAAGAATGGTTAAAATAAAGAAGTATTATTGTGTAGGAAAACAATACAATTGGAATGAAGAGACACATCAATAAAACTACATGTATGTTATCTTGTCTGTGAATATTCCACTTGATCCTAATGGGCCAGCTACATTGCAACCATAACGTATGCAGAGCGGATGTTCCAACACTACGCTTCCACTATAACCATTGGAACTGGCTACACCGGACATGAGAGCAGCACATAGTGATGCGTATGCTCCGCATGCTCGAACCTTGGATGTCATGGACAAAAAAGTTGATGGACTAGTTTCTACATCATCTATACCACTACACTACACACCACCGGAATTATTTTGTGATTTCTATCTATATATTGGACTTTTAGTCCAATATATAGATGGATAGTCCAGGTTAACATATGAGAGAAATATATGCCTCACATATATCTTTGCCTCACATACCAAAACCTGACTAATGTACAACAAACAGGTATGACCCCACTTAACACTTTATTCCGTTTTGGGGGTAAAAATGAAACACGTCAGTCATGCGCAAACGTGATCATTTATCATTGTCATTGTGGGCCATCTCATACGAAGAATGTGAAGGCCTATCTCAGCACAAACAGTCTCTTTCAACTTGTGCCACAAGTCAACTGATTATAGTTATGTTTAATTTCATTAGACCCATATTAGGAATCTGAAAAAGCAACATATCTGAATGTTATCAAACTCTCTCAGTACATCGAAGTTTTGTAATCATATACCATAATGACCATTTTCTGTTGTCAAAATAGGCCAACAAATTATGTGTGGAATAAATAAAAGTCAAACTCTGAGAAAATAAGCTTCATATGTTCTTCACTTCAAATCACTAGACTTTTGCTGCAACTCACTTCATAACTTAACCAGACTAAGATAACACTAAGTCGCCCGAGAGAAAACGAGGATCAGCACTTTGCTGCAAAACATTCAATGGCCATATGGTCATAAAAATAGTGTATCTATGGCTACCATAAGACAAAAATCGTGATTCTGGGTTGACACAGACATACTATGGGTCTAATGAAATTAAACACAACTATAATCAGTTGATGTGTGACACAGGTTCTTCGTATGAGATGGCCCACAATACAAATGATAAATGATCACGTTTGCGCATGACTGACGTGTTTCATTTTTAGTTTTTGGTATGTGAGGCAAAGATGAACCTACTTTTCTGTTTCGAGGCTTGCATTTGCCCATGTTAAATTGTGATATCACCAGTTAACATGGGCGTATATTTCTCTCATATGTTAACCTGTGTTAACTTAGACTAAAAGTCCAATATATAGATAGAAATCACAAAAACATTTCAGTGGTATGTAGTGTAGTGGTATAAATGACATAGAAGCTGGTCTGTCAACTTTTTTTGTCCATGACATCCAAGGTTCGAATCCTAGCTAGATCTCTAGTGCGTTACTTTGTTTTATTTTTTTCCGTTCATACAGTATGTGTTGTATTTGTGTGGATAATGCTTAAACGGACATGTATTACACATAAACTGGTGATGTTTTCAGCGATATCCATTATTTTGTCTCACTTGCAAACACTTTGTGAAAATGTGAACCTCTGGCACTCGAGGGGCGGAGGCAGAGCAGAACGCAGGGCAGTGTCTTGTTGAATATTCACTGATTTCATGCAAATATCACCAGTTAACATGATCACCAGCTAAACTGGCACACCAGCTCCACAAACTGAAGAAACAACAACCATCCCAAAGCAAAAGCTCGCCGTCTAGCCTGTGACTCACAGAATCCTACGCCGTGTGTGCACAGCAGGTGTAGCCAGTTAAAAGATACATTCTGCGGCACATCAGCTCCGCAAACAGTCCGCATACGTTACGCGTTCAATGTATCCAAAGCATAAGAGGATTTTGCTGCACCTCTATCCAACAAATCTGAATCTTAAACCCCACGAATATAAATATATATATTTTGCTATACTACAGGCAAAAAGGACTATAGCTCTCATCTGGAAGAAAATGGATGCACCTACAACTGGTGCTTGGATCAAGAATATGGTGCAATGTATGTCCATGGAGTAACTGAAATACATTGAGGTCAAATGGCCTCCTGATTTTCTCAGACACCCCCGTCTGAGAAAATCAGGAGGCCATTTGACCGGTTTGTAAAAGAAGAAGACATAGGGGAGATGCTATTATGATACTGTCATATCATTTGCTTTTTGTTTTTGGATTGTTGTAGTATGGCAGAGGTTGAGAGAGGAATTTAATTGTGGGTTTGGGATGGAGGGAGGTTGTGGAAAATTGTAACTGCAATTATAAATTAATAAAAACGTAAAAAAAAAAAAAAAAAAAAAAAAAAAAGAAGAAAAAAGAAGAGCGACATCAACTAAAATGTAATGTATATTTAGAATATATATATATAAAACTATATTTTAGAGTGACGGTACAGGGTGTTTTACCGCTGCAACAGCTGGCTGTGGAGTGGAGCTCTGCTGCCCGCCCGAGCGATGGCCTGGGTCAGTCCTCTCTGTTCAGTCAGCTGCTGCTCCAACTCCTGAGACACAAACAGCAGCAGCAAGGCGTACAGTCACATATACACAGCACCCGAACAGAGCAACATCATCTTTATATACTGTACTTCTATGATAGTTTCTTTCTGTTTTTTCTCTTTCTTTTTAAAATTTAATACAGGCAAATAATACACATAACACACACGACAATATGATGACATGACGATATAACCTCACAAAAAATGGAGAAAATAATAAATAAATAAAAAGCATACAGGATCCTTAAGTAATTTTTTGTTTTGTTTAAAGATCATTTTTTGTTGATATTTTATTGATAGGACAGCTTAGACATGAAAGGGGAGAGAGGGGAATGACATGCAGCAAAGGGCCGCAGGTCTGAATTGAACCTGCGGCCGCTGCAGCAAGGAATGAGTATCTGTACATGGGGCGCATGCTCCACCAGGTGAGCTACCCAGGCACCCCGCCCTTCAGTAACTTAAATAACTAAGTTCACAGTGGCAGTAGATTTAGAAACTGAAATATATATATGACAGGCCAAGCTTATTTCCAGTTTTATACAGTCCCACTCTTCACTAGGGCAAGTTTTTAGTCCATGTCTTGTTGTGTTGTGCTTTGTATTGGTCTGTAGCAATAATGTTTCCCAAAACAAATTGGCTTGGCAATACATATTAGCTTCAGATCAGTTCTTGATTGAGCTTTCAATAAAAATATTTATAAGGAGGAGGGTGTTTAGCCATAGTCACGGCACGCCCCCTCCCTCTCTCTGCTTCTGCTCATAGTTGTCAGTAGTCTTGCATTGCCAGACCTTCCTCCGCAGCGCTGTGGAGGAAGGTCTGGCTAGTCCACACAGCATTCTGGGATGGGAGAGAAATGTTCTCTGGTTTTTTGGCATTTCTTTAGCCCCGGAGCCTCAGCAAAATTGCCTCAGGAAGGAACATGTTTTGGTGGAACAAGTGTACGTTCAAAAGTAGTTTTAGTAGTGCAACAGAAAACTCAGATTGGACAGATAGTCTAGCTAGCTGTCTGGATTTACCCTGCAGAGATCTGAGGAGCAGTTAACCATAGTCCTCATAAATCCACCAGAGTTTAGAACGCCAACACAAAGAAAGTGTAAGGTAACGGACATCAGGCAGAAAAGAAGGACATACGCCAGAATTTCTGGCGGCACCTGAACAATCCCCGAAGTGGAAGGTCGTGGATTGACTAAGTTGTCAGATTCAACTACCAACCATTGTAGGGCTGGCTCAGGTTTGCCTCAGACCAGCTCTTAGTTATGCTGCTATAGTTTTAGACTGCTGGGGGACTTCCTTTGGTACTCCTCTCTCTTTCTCCATCTTTGTGCATTCATGCCCTAGTAATGCCCGGAATCCTTATGCTTTTTCGCCTCGCAGATTTCCTTGGATTGGGGTGGCACCTAAATCATGGTTGCTGCTGCTGTTACAACTGTATCATACCAACTCCTACAGATATACAGATATACAGATATGGAGACATATGATTCATAATGTCTCCATATCTGTATATCTGTATCAGTGTCTCTGTGTCCCAACCGGCAGCGCAGATAGCCGCCAAGAGTCAGGGTCTGTCCAAGGTTTCTGCCTGTAAAAAGGAAGTTTTTCCTCGCCACTGTTGCACCAAATGCTTGCTCTTGGGAGGGGAATTGTTGGGTCTTTGTAAATTATAGAGTGTGGTCTGGACCTACTCTAAAGTGTCCTGAGATATCTCCTGTTATGATTTGACACTATAAATAAAATTGAATTTAATTGATAATGGTCAAATTTAAAGATATGACACTGATGTATTGATATTGATGTCAGTATTAGTAATCTTTTAAAATGTCACATTCAAACAGTCAAACCCTTGAGCGAAGCAGTCGGTAGAGTCCCATACCTTCTTCTGCTGCAGGCTGCTCTGTCGGAGCAGTTTGTTTCTCCGTGAGGAGAAGATCTCCTGAACACTGCTGCGGCGCTTCAGATGAGACAGCAGTGGGCGCTCTGGCTGAGCTACCAACTTCTGAGGAGAGATAAATGAAGGAGAGACAAAAAGAGAAAAAAAAAAGAAGGAAGAAGAAAGTTAAAATATACTCGTTATCAGTTTAAAAAATATCTGATCATGTTTGTCTTTTTATTCTCCACCAGAGTTGAGGACTTAAGACTTGGACTGAACTGCTCTGAGACCTGACTTACTGATAGGGCTGAACAATTTCGGAGAAAAATCTAATTGTGATTTTTTTCTGCCAGATATTGCGATTACGATTCGATTTGCGATTCTTTTTTTAAAACTTTAGTTAAAGTTCAATATTCACTGTGTAACAGGTAAAACATGTCATGGAGCATTATAACATGATACACCATCAAAACTGCTCTATGTTCTTATGCAAGGATAAGAACATGGAAATGAATCACCAGCAATATGTTTTTTCCTTTTAATAACCATGGAACAGTGAACAGTCAAACAGAACATTTATCACAAAAGCTAAAATCCACTGAAAATAGGACATTTCTGTAAGCAATCTGTGATATGAAACATTATTCCAGTAGTTACCTTATGAAAAAAACATTAAATATAATAATAAAAAGAGGAATACAAAATGTTAAACCAAATTATACCAAACATTCAACTAAATATTGCACATTTGATTAATCGTGGTCTTCATGATTAGATTCAAATCGCGATTTTGATTTAAAAAATGATTAATCGTTCATCCCTACTTACTGACAGACCTGACTTGACATGAGAGTTGAAAGCAAAACCACCTGGAACAATAAACCATTACGTTACCATGAACTTGTTGTCCTTCCGGGTCAAAATTGAAAACTAACTTTCTGTTGCTTTTTTCAATGTTTTTTGGCGCTTTTTTTATATTCATGGTCAATGAACCTAATTAAATGACATTATGCCTAATTTTTCTTTTTAAGGATTATTTTTTTGGGGCTTTTCCCTTTATTTTGAAAGTGGATAGACATGAAAGGGGGAGAGAGATGAGGGATGACACGCAGCAAAGGGAAGCGGGTTGGATTTGAACCCTGCACCGCTGCAGGACTCAGCCAACATGGGAGAACACTCTTACTGGGTGAGCTAGAGGTCGCCCCTCATTATCCCTAATTTTTTGATTTTGATTTTATGTCAAAGTTTAGTTAGGAGACTGTTTTAAAACCATTTAAAAACATTTTTCAAATGCTATAAAAATTAATAAAACACCCCAAATTAATCAGTCATTTTTAATTTTACCTGCGAAGAATATTCTGTGGCTTCCACACAACGTACATCCATGCATCCAAGTAAAATATTGTCTGTATCTTATATGCAGGCTCAGGTAAGCTACTCATTGTTTCCAACTGTCCAGCATCCAGTACAGACAGTAGGTTGTTGTTTTTTATTTTATTTCATAATGATCATTATGTGAGAAAATAATTGTTATTAATGTGTTTGAATTTCTGTCATTAATAAATATTTCATTTTCTTTTTTGTAATGGTAAAAAGAGCAAGAGAGACAGAGAAATCTCCACAGACTCTCTGCAATGATGCCAACTGGCATGTCATTGAACACAATGTTGCTCACCTTCTTCACTGGGACAGGGAGGGGCACAGTTAGGGGGAGACTGGGGTGCTGCTGACTCATCTGTTGTTAAGTCTGCTAAAAGGGGCAGCGACAATGATTTAATATGAATATCTTACTAAACGTTTCCCTGCACTGATTAAATGGTGATTAAATGTAGGCTAACACTAGTCTGTAGCTAGCTAGCTTATTTCACTATGGACATTAAGCCAACAGGTTAATACTACGGTGGCCCTGAAGTGCAAATCACAACAGCAATAAGAAAAACGCGACGGCAAATATGAAAACACGACGGCAAATAGGAAAACACGACGGCAAATATGAAAACACGACGGCAAATAGGAAAATACGACGGCAAATAGGAAAACACGACGGCAAATATGAAAACACGACAGCAAATAGGAAAACACGACGGCAAATATGAAAACACGACGGCAAATAGGAAAACACGACGGCAAATATGAAAACACGACGGCAAATAGGAAAACACGACGGCAAATAGAAAAACACGACGGCAAATAGGAAAACACGACGGCAAATAGGAAAACACGACGGCAAATAGAAAAACACGACGGCAAATAGGAAAACACGACGGCAAATAGGAAAACACGACGGCAAATAGAAAAACACGACGGCAAATAGGAAAACACGACGGCAAATAGGAAAACACGACGGCAAATATGAAAACACGACGGCAAATAGGAAAACACGACAGCAAATAGGAAAACACGACAGCAAATAGGAAAACACGACAGCAAATAGAAAAACACGACAGCAAATAGGAAAACACTTCAATAAATCACAAAACACAACGGCATTAACTTCTACCGGAAAAGGTAGGGCCTATCTAGCAGTGGACGGACCCTCCTGATTGGACAGACGCACTGTCTGTCTTTCGCGCTCCCAAATCACCCACAATCCTATGCGCCTTTGCCGGCTCGTTAAAAAAACAACAACAATGGCGGACCTAAGTGGGAGTTGGAGCGGAATCGCTGATGGCACAATTAACATTTAAATGTAAGTATATTTAGTGTTTGCCGTACATTTGTTATCACCGTTAATGTGTTACATCAATGTCAAGTGTTACGCATTAATGCTGGTACAAATTGCTATTATAATTAGGTAGATACACCCCGAGCTAACGTTAAGCTAAGTGAACCTATCATTTAACATTAGGCTGTTAGCTAGCTAGCTGTGTTGCTGTCTTTTATGCCATTTGTGTTCGTAAAGTTTAATGTCCGGTGGCATTTTCATCTCTTTTTGTAAGCCGTTACTGTATATGCGTAATGTTAGCAGAGATTTAGAAATTGGTTTGTTTATCAGTTGTAGCTGCAGGATTGGAGGTAAAGCTGCACCTTGTTAACTTCACTAGCAACGTTAAATGAAAGCTAAAATGTATGAGTAGTTTCCCATGTATCAAGTATAACATTCCGTTATAGCATTTATAATGGTAAAGATCTTTTTCTTGTGTTTGCTGTCTTTTAACAGGGACTAAGGAACAAATGCAGGCTGCACTACAACGCTGAAGTTGGCATCCGATTCGCAGCTTCCGATTCGGCAGTTAAGGGGAAATTTAAGGGGAACTTAAAACTGTCCGATTCAGCAGGGAAACATAATTTGCATTGCTAAGTGACTGATCCTCCGTTTTTTGAACCTCTTACTGTATTGAATGAGTGTTAGTCATTAAGGTAAATTATTAATTATGTCTAAAACACACTTTTAGATTTGTGAAAGCTTTATTGTCTTTATGAGAACACAATAAAGGGAGATTTCACCGTTTTTCTAAACTTGTCAAATCAGGACTAAATTATCCCAGAGAGGCTAAATAAACTGTTTTATTTTATTGCCACAGCATGGCCTTTGCTAATTGACATTCAACGTACAAGTCCACGTCTCTCCATGTCATTTCTTATATCCATGAGCAGGTCTTCCTTCTCACTTCAAAAGAAAAGTAGAAAAAGTTATTTTTACCTTTTGGAAATCAATCCAAATATCGTCATAGATTTGCCAGTGGTTTAATTTACTCTTCAAATCCTTCTCCTTCAACATAAGTGTTGTTTTCTCACCTTTCCTCAGAAAAAGAGGCAGGACTGAGTATTTATTAAGATTTTTTTTAATTCATACTTCATAGGCCATTGTCTCAGGTGAGGAGCAACCCCACTTCTGGGGAACGCTGGGTCCCGATCTTCTTTGATGATGAAACCCAGCTGGACAGGATTGTGAAATACCTGTCAAACTTCCTCGACAGCTGTGACACACTCTCTGATAAAGTGTGCACCATGGTGTCTTCTGACAGGATCAAATACATCCTAAATGTGTTGCTGTCAGAGATAGGTCCACAGCAGTTCCACATTATATTCATGAAGACATTTTTTTCTATGACTTAAAGTGCCTATATGTAACTTTCAGTTTGTGTTAATTCTAGCGGCCACTTTGGACAAAAGTGGTAGTATTTTCACCACACCTGCTGTCGTAAAGGTCTTTTCTTTACGGTGCTGTATTGCCCACTGTAGATTACCAAGTTTGCGTTACCGTGTTTACACAAGTACAGGGGAAGACCTGCTCATGGATATAATAAATGACATGGAGAGAGTGAGTTAATTCTTGTCCAGTTTTGACAAGTTTAGGTATTGTGTTTTTGGATGTGGACTTGGTCCAATGTGGTCTACATATGCAAAAAACAGTAAAATCTCCCTTTATGGCATTTTCACAAATAGAATAAAGCTTTCACAAATCCCAAACTGTGTTTTTAAGACTCCTTAGCCTCTCTGGGATAATGTAGTCCAGATTTGACAAGTCTAGGTGGATCTAGACCTAGTCTAATGTGGTTTATATGTGAAAAAAAACTTATTGTGTCCTCATAAAGACAATAAAGCTTTCACAAATCTAAAAGTGTGTTTTAGACATAATTATAAATTTACCTTAATGACTAAAACTCATTCAATACAGTAAGAGGTTAAAAAAACAGTTTTAAGTTCCCCTTAACTGCCAAATCAGAAGCTGCGAATCGGATGCCAACTTCAGCGTCGTGGCTGCACTAGCGTCACCAGAAGGGAGAGATGAGGAGGAGAGGGAAAGCAAAAGACAAGCAGGGAGACAGAGGCCAAAAAGAGATGTTGAATAGATTATTTGCTATATTAGAGATTGCCATTCAAAAAATAAATGCATTAAATTAACTAGTTTGTCTGTGTCTTTTAAGTTTTTGGGTGTGTATATAATATAAACTGTTTTTCAATGTTTATTTTTCCATCAAATTATGACCTGGACACAGGAAACTTCTAACTGAGTAATTATATTCAGATGCTACCTGTTTTAATAACTAGTTAGGTATACAAGCTCTAAAAAGACATTAATGAAACGTGTATCTTTATTATAACATTTATTCAAACATTACTATATACTGTACACAAGTATATTCAACATGAAGCGGCGATCAGACTCAGCTCCCGATGATGGTGTTGCTTCAAGACTGCAGACAGAAGGAGAAAGATTAGGTTAGTCCAGTAGTTATCCAACCTGTCCTGGTAAGATTAGAATTGTATCACAAGTATATTTAAGCATACTGAAACATGAAGGTACTTCATGTAACTGTGTAGTGGTGTAGTTTCTTCATCATGGTCTTAACTGACAACTGTTGACCATTTAACACACTTACACCTACCTTTACTGTATTAGTGGGTGTTTATCAATGGAGGTATTATGACTTTTCATATGTTGGTTGTAGCCTTGTAGCTTGTGTGTTTACAGTACTATTTACCCTTTCTCACTTGCAGTTTAATGCATATCATACTGCCTGTGGTAGCTCATTAGCTGGTAGCGTTTACCTTGTAGTTGCTGATCATATTTTGCACTGCATTTGTCTGAAAGCTAGAAGCTACTGGACAATGAGCTAATGTTGCATACATGCAGTAAACTACAAGCTAATGTAAACGGTTAGCTACTGCAATTCTCCTTACCGGTAAGTGTTATGACTACTGTACAAACATGAACTCCCACGAGTTTTTAATTTATTGACATGGGATAAATAAGACAAAACGACTATTGCTTACATTAAAGCCTATCGGTGTCGGTAACGTTACCTACCTTTGCACGTTGCGAGCAAAGTTCCTGACAGAATATTCTCCTCCTGCAAGCAGACTGACGCCGATTCACCAACAGCACAGTTCATAGTTCCACATCCATTTCGTCCAGTGTTTTGAAATGAGAAACGGCTAGTCCGTCTGTTAAAAGCATAGACAGTGAGGCACTTTTATTTTTTCACCTCTCCTTCCTGTCAAAAGACAGACAGTGCGTCTGTCCAATCAGGAGGGTCCGTCCTCTACTAGATAGGCCCTACCTTTTCCGGTAGAAGTTAATGCCGTTGTGTTTTGTGATTTGTTGAAGTGTTTTCCTATTTGCTGTCGTGTTTTCCTATTTGCCGTCGTGTTTTCCTATTTGCCGTCGTGTTTTCATATTTGCCGTCGTGTTTTCATATTTGCCGTCGTGTTTTCCTATTTGCCGTCGTGTTTTCATATTTGCCGTCGTGTTTTCCTATTTGCCGTCGTGTTTTCCTATTTGCCGTCGTGTTTTCATATTTGCCGTCGTGTTTTCCTATTTGCCGTCGTGTTTTCCTATTTGCCGTCGTGTTTTCCTATTTGCCGTCGTGTTTTCATATTTGCCGTCGTGTTTTCATATTTGCCGTCGTGTTTTCCTATTTGCCGTCGTGTTTTCATATTTGCCGTCGTGTTTTCATATTTGCCGTCGTGTTTTCCTATTTGCCGTCGTGTTTTCATATTTGCCGTCGTGTTTTCCTATTTGCCGTCGTGTTTTCCTATTTGCTGTCGTGTTTTCATATTTGCCGTCGTGTTTTCCTATTTGCTGTCGTGTTTTCATATTTGCCGTCATGTTTTCCTATTTGCTGTCGTGTTTTCATATTTGCTGTCGTGTTTTCATATTTGCCGTCGTGTTTTCCTATTTGCTGTCGTGTTTTCATATTTGCCGTCGTGTTTTCCTATTTGCTGTCGTGTTTTCATATTTGCTGTCGTGTTTTCATATTTGCCGTTGTGTTTTCATATTTGCTGTCGTGTTTTCATATTTGCCGTTGTGTTTTCCTATTTGCTGTCGTGTTTTCATATTTGCTGTCGTGTTTTCATATTTGCTGTCGTGTTTTCCTATTTGCTGTCGTGTTTTCATATTTGCCGTTGTGTTTTCATATTTGCTGTCGTGTTTTCATATTTGCCGTTGTGTTTTCCTATTTGCTGTCGTGTTTTCATATTTGCTGTCGTGTTTTCATATTTGCTGTCGTGTTTTCCTATTTGCTGTCGTGTTTTCTTATTTGCCGTTTTGTTTTCATATTTGCTGTCGTGTTTTCATTTTTTCTGTTGTGTTTTCCTATTTGCCGTTGTGTTTTATGATTTGTTGTTGCGTTTCTCTAATTGCTGTGGTGATTTGCACTTCAGGGCCACCGTATAATACCACTCACAGACTATAGGCTACCCATCTTTCTGGGTGAAAAACTGGGTTACAGTTTGACAGTTTGACACCCTTTCCTTTGTCTTTCCTCTCTTTCCTTTTTTGAAAACCAGATTTTGATTTAACGTTACTTGGCAACACTATGGTCACTGTAGCTAGTTCTGGCGGATCTACTGATAACTACACACCGTCACTGAGTGCCAGAGTGATAGAGAAAGACATATCTACACTATCTCTATGGCTCTGCTGAGTGCTAAGGCAGGACCAAACCATTTCATGCAGATACAGGGGGGTGGTCGGTCAATATGGATGTTTACTTTTTGGTCAATGGGGATATTTAACTTTTACTGCCAAAAAACAAGTAAAAACAAAGAGATCATTAATTTTATTACTATATTTGATATATATATATACTGAATGATGATGGTTTAATCATGTTATATTAGTTTTTACCTATTTTTTGGGGCCCCTGTCAGTCATGGGCCCTTGGAATTGTCCTAACTTTTGTTTCTGCTGTCAGCACTATGTGTCAGCAGCAGAAACATCTTTTAAATGAAAATGTCCAAGTAAAATGAGAGAGAGACAGGAAGCGATGAGATGGATCATGAGAACTTGACCTTGTGTTTGGTGGGAAAGAGGAATTCGGATGCAAATGTACCCGCCTTCAAGGAAGTTAACACTTGTCAATGGAGAGTGGCCAGACTCTCTGTACAAATGAAATGTACGAGAGTCTGGTAGGACCAGGCTAGCCTCTGCCATCATGCTGCAGGGATTTTCTTGATTGTTTTAATTACACATTATCATTGTAACCTCCTGTAACTGTATGAATCTGAGCTCTGTGGTTTTGGTTTGTTTCTTACTACTGTTTCGTCTTTTGTACTTTTTTTCTCGTTTTCTCTTTCCGGTGGATATCATAATGTATCTAAGCCTGTAACAATTATTACATAATTGTCAATTTGGCAAAAATGTTTACGTAATCGCAGTAATTAATTTCTAACATTAGCTAAGGTCTTAAGAGGTATGACTGTTGATGGTATTTGTGGATTTTGTTTAGATATGCCAAATTGTAATTATACAAGTGATTATTGGTCGGACCGTTGAGATATGCTATGCTAGCGGCAGCTGTCACTTGTTGCCATAGCAACTTGAAACTGGGCTGTAGCTGACTCAAGCCAGCAAAATTGAACTTGCCTGTGTTTCTGGCCCGAAATCTGCCAGATTAAATAGCCTTTTTTCTGGCCACCATCAACACCCCCCCACCTTTTTTTTTCAGAGGATAATAGTAATATAGTATATTACTGTACTATTGTCAATGTTATGTTCATTTAAGAAACAAATACATGGTTTTATGATAAATGTTTTATGATGGTGTTTTAAGTCCCCAACGTCAACTTCAAGGCAGCGCTGCGACCGTCGACTTCAAGGCACCTAACCCTAACCTTAACCTTAACCCATTGCCTAATCCTAGTAGGCACTAGAAGGCGACGTTGGGGGCTCAAAACACCAAACACCAGCTTACTTCATAGGCTGTGGTCACATAACAATGATATAACCAAAATAAGTATCCTGGAATTCATTCAAAACTTTAATTTGTTTGAAAAAGTAATAAATAAATATTTTTAAATTTGACTGAAAGAGACAACTATATTGTTAATCGCAATTATTTATTTGTACATCTTAATTTGGATTTGTTACAGCTCTAAATGTATCCATCTTCTACTTGTTGTTAAAGTGAAAATTAATAGATTGCAAAAAACTATTAAAAAAACAATATGAGACACTTTATGTAGGATGCAAAAACTTTAAAGTGTGGTACTAAGAAAGTGAGACAAACTAAAATATATTTTGTATGACAGCCTGCTGACTGAAAAGTGTTCTTGTGATGTGTTTTTAAGTTTTAGCTGCATTTTGTGCTTTATCCTACCACCACAACTTGTTACACTTACTACCTATGTACCTAGCCAAACAATGGTGCATACCTGTTGCTGTGGCTCTCTGTGGCTGGTGGTTCTCTCCTCTCCCTGCCTGTCCTGCAGCAGCTGCTGGAAGGAGAGCAGGTTGGCCTTCAGGAGCTCCAGTTTGGAGGAGAGCAGCTCCGTCGCTTCATCCTGCTGCTGGTCCAGCGCCGACAGGCTGGCAACCCCCCGCTCCATCTCCAGGAACATCTCCTATACAGTACACACATCACTTTTAACCAGAACTCAAGTGCTGAGCAGGGAGCATATACATGTCACATAGTGATAGAACTAATTACATTTACTACATTAAGTACTGTCCTTACTCCACTACATTCATCTGACAGCTTTACTTACCAGTTACTTTACAAATTAAGATTTTTGCACACAACATTTATTACACAACAAGTATTTTTTACAGTGTGATATTAGTACTTTTAATTAAGTAAAGGATCTGAATACTTCCACCATTGCATGTCAGATAGTGGCTTTTATTTTCTTTGTGTGGCGTTGAGGTTGAAATGTGTCAGTGTGTAAATGAATCAGTTTTGAATACTGCAGCACAAAGGTTCATACAGTATATAATGTTAAAGTTAGATCTGGCTCATGAGCCTCTTTCTGACCAAGTAGTTACAGGACCGTAGTTATAGGAACAGTCCACTTCTAAACAGTTCTACTAACTACTCTCCCCCAAAACCGGTTTTACCATTTGCATTCACACTGGCCAAGTGGCCATAGGAACTGACCTTTTGTTATTATAACACAGCCATCTAACCACCACTATGCAGAAAAGACCCTGTCCTGAAGTAGGAGCTGAAAGAGTTACAGGAACTGTGGCCAGAGGAACTTAATAATCCCCAAATTGGTCCAGTTGGAACATGAGAACAAAATGGTTCTAGGAATGTTATGTTCTAGGAACTGCAAAAATCCCTCCGGTCAGAAAGCGGATGAAAGAAGGCTCTTTTGTAAATTTGAATGGGAGACATGATCTCATCAACTGCTGTTTGTTTGCTCATTCAAATGTGATGTGTGTGACTGTGGGACATGTTTAACCTCTGAAACTCTCTCTGGGTCAGCAGGGAGGAAAATACCTGCAAAAACATTGAATGCAGACACAATAATGAAGCCTGTGAGGGCATGACTCTACTGACTGAAAACTCCAATTGTAGTTTATTTGCAGGAGAAAAGTGTCAACCCATAAAGATGCACATGGTTTTAACTGAACAGTGATAATATGTGAAAACTCTGTAATGCAATTTTATTTCCATACTACTACTTTCTACTTACATGCATAACTTTTGGATACTCTTTTGAGGTACTCTGCATGAGTGTTTCCATTTTGTGAGACTTTTACTTCTAGGCAAATATTACTTTAAATGTTACTTTTTATATTCACATTTTACATTCAACATAAATCAACATATCCACTTTCATGGATTTTTTAAATAAATGTTAACACTCTGTCTCCCTCTGATTAGATGGATGATTCTTCTGGAAGCAACCACAACATAAAAATATCTGTAGTGAATGGTTCGATATCGTATTTTTGCTAAATAGTTATTAATGTCCCACTTTTAACTGGAAAAATCAATTTACCAAAACAGGATGAAGCAATTGTGTGAATAAATGAGTTATGGAAATAAAATTGCATTACAGAGTTTTCACATATCATCACTGTTCAGTTAAAACCTTCTGCAAATAAACTACTTATAAACCTATTGGATTATCAGAGAAATGTTTTGCCACAGACCTGAAAACAGGAATGTTTTTCGTCGCTCATGAAAAGTTGACACTTTGGAGATGCATGTTTTTCACAGGACAGCAACAACATGTTAACTGACCCATACACTGTGTCAAATATCCAATATAAACTGATCATTAAAAAACTGTTTATTAGTCTAAAAGTAACTATGTTGGCAGTGCCTCTGCTGTCTTCTACAACCTGTTGTTCCATGTGTGTTTGTTCGTCAGGGAGCGTACGGCAGAGTTTAAAACTACAACACTAGATTAGTTGATTTCTGAGATCTTTGCAGCCACACCACACCCTCAGTGCAAATACCGGCAGCTGGCATTTAGTGTTTGTTACCCTGTGAATTGCACAAGCCACTTGTTTTCTGGGTTGATGTTTGGACGGTAAACATAGTGAGACCTGGTGATATCCAACTAGCATTACTGTACAATATATAATAAGGGCTTACAAAGAGTGACACAGTCGCAGTGGATTCTAAAACCCAGTAAAAATGTTTGATGTTTGAATAAGACCTCTTTGAGTTAATGTTTAGAGAGACGGTTGTTCTTTCACTTTCTCCAGCAGTCCTGCTTTGAATGGACTGTGTTCCATTTACGAGCAGACTTAAAGCCAACTTCTGAGTAATAAAATCAGAGCAGGTGACAGTTAATGAACTCCGCTCACTGAGAAGTTGTTATCCAGGAATGTTGATACTGATATTGTAACTATTCTTCGGCAAAACCTCAGACTGCAAGTGCTAATTTGAAAAAACAGTTTAACTTCTTAGTTTGTAACTTGACTCTAAATCAGTGTTTCTGCAATTTAACCTGAGTTTAAAGTTGCCTGTTTTCCTGAGAACAATAGTTTCAAAGCAGACATTTATTCTTCATCATGAATAACAACCAATGTTTTTCAGTGCATTCAGTGCTTCCTGGGCTGCTGTGTGATCACAGCAGCCCAGGATTTGGTCATTTTCAGGTCGAAAAACGTCCAGATATGTAGCTTAAAATTGAGCTACATTTGTTTAGAAATCTCTACAGGTTTCAGCTCCAGTGTTTCAACATAATTCCTTCATGCCTTATCTGATCTCCATTAGCTAGTCTCCCTAGGGTCAAGATTAAAAAAATATATAAAAACAGCTTTTCAAAAGGACACAGTATTAATGGGACAAGAATGATAGAATAAACTAAAAATCTACATCAGAAAAATAAACTGATACTGCAAAATGAAAGGGTTAAAAATAACACAATGAAAACAAAAAATACTTATTAAAGTTCAATCGTTAACTGAAACGGAAGTTATTTATGTACATCGATTAGTGTTACAGAGACTTTTTCCTATGCCTGTATACAGTCCCTCCAGGATTTCGCGATGTCGCGATCGTGCCAATTCACGCAAATTCAACCAATCACTGTGACTTTGGTGCGACTCGCAATTTTGACCAATCGCCGGAGTTTCCCGCAACTTCAACCAATCCCAGCAGTCCCAAGTGCCAGACTTTACGTCAGTATAATTAATTAATTTATTTAATTAATTTATTTAATTTATTCTGTTTATTGATCCCCAGTGGGGAAATTACAATTAATAATAATAATAAAAATAATGTGACTCTGAGTGCCACTGACCAAGCGGGAGTGAGAGAGAGCTTGTTTCCGATATGAAGACGAGACTCGAACATTTCACATTTACCAACAAAACGCACAGCAAAAGACGTGCAAAACCCGCCCTGCCCACCTGTATACATTTTATCAATGTACACTGTAACGTTTTTTCACTCTAAAGTCAGCGGCTGCTGTTTCAACCCTGTCGGCTGTCTGCAGGGGGCGGGGCTGGGAACACACGTTCTCTTAATACATCCATGGCACACACACGACGACACAATGACCTAAATTGAGGACAGCTACGCTCGTTATTGTAAGTGCAATGATAAGTTGAAGTCCAATAAGTACTTTATCAAACCGTATGAATGTTTGTCCCAGGCCAGGATAGGAAATTAACTAACAATGTAACAAGCCACTGACACATATGTTCAAATTTGATTCATTCAATACATTATTTTTTGTCTTAAATCCACCAGCCATTTTCATATTGTACCAACATTTGCAGCATCCTGAGCCTTTTTGGTAAGGTTACTAGGAAAACTCAGCCCAGAGTAGTTTTATTCTCCCCGAAACAAGTTTCCTTTTTATTTTTAAAGAACTATACAAAAAAAAACTCAACTTTTTTTGCAACTTTCACTGTCTCCTGCAACTTCATTGCAACAAACATACAAAAGACATCGCAACTTTTTTTTGCAAATGTTCCCGCAAAATCAAGCATTTTGGACAGCAACAATCTCAAAAAAAGGCCGCGAAATCCTTGAGGGACTGATTTTAATGTTGTTGAAACAACAGCTATATGTAACCTAGATATCTGAAAACATTCACTTTTCAGCCTCATTTAGCCTAGTTTAATCACACTGCAGATATCTAGAAATCTTGTGAACTGAGAGTCCCGGGGGTGCACTGGTTCCTGTGGTAGGCGGGGCTTACCTGGCAGGTGAGGAGTTGCTGCTCAATGCTGTCCAGCATGATGGAAGCCACTGCTCCGCCAGCTTTCAGGCTCCTCTGGGCTTTCTGCAGCCACAGCTCTAGCTGGCCCAGCGTCTCCAGGGACACATGGGGGACACCCTCACGGGGGCAGGGCCCAGGCTGGGGCTCCTCTGGGGCCTGGGACACAAACACAACACACCCAGCTGAACCTCTGTGCTCCATGGTCACAGGTGGAGAGAGGGCGAGGAAAGCAGGGGGAGAACTTTTAAGTTGACTCTACCTTAACAGGTTGTAGCTCTAACACTGATCATAAAAATATCACTCTGACCTGTAATTCTACTTCTCACACTACCACCTACAGTCTCTTTCCCCTTCCTGGTTATATCTCTCACTCTCTCTCTGTCTGTCTCTGTTGACACCTTTCCCTAGCTCTTAAGTTTCTCTTCTCTTTCTTTCCCTCTCTGCTCCACCCACCTGTGGCAGAAATCACTTCCTGGAGCGCTGGCAGGGCTCCAGTGACAGCGACTCGTCACAGGAAGAGCGAGAGAGAAAATGACAGTAAGGCACAGAGAGAGAAGAAGAGAGGCCTCAGGCTATAGGGGTGGAGCTGAGACAGAGGGCCAGGTGAGAGTAAGAGTAAGCAGTAAACATAAGAATACAAACACTTCCCTACCTCCTCCTCTAACAGTATGTAGCTGTCAATCATTTGAGCTTTTATTCTATCAGAACTTCCATCTATAGGTTTTACTGTTCTTTTCTTTTAACTTTTTTGACCCCTGCTTCCTTTTCAGAATGAATTATGAACGTTTTGCACAGTGCAAGTTCAAACTCACAATGTCTCAAATGACTGATTTTCTTTCATGTCTTCATGGCTCTATGAACACAGTTGCCAGGGAACTACCGAGGATTTGACACGAGGTGAACACCAAGAGTCAACAAAGCTGCTTTGAATGTCAGGATTAATCATGCGGCTCAAACATTCAGCAGACTTTGATGTCACTGAAGTCTAATGTGAATGTACAGAGCGGTCAATGGTGTTTTTTGCCTCCAATGGCGCCTTCCAGGCAGCTAACCCTAACCTTAATCCTAAACATAACCATTGCTGCCTGGGAGGAGACGCTGGGGGCAGGATATTTCTGATACAAGGTTGTAATTTTTTTGAGACAACCTTAACAAATTCATACATTTTTAGTAACCACATTCTCAATAATTTGTGCCTTTAAAAAACTTAATCATGCTTTGATAAGAATTGGATAATTCCCCGCTCCCCTTTTTTTTCTTTTAGATTATTTGTTTTGGGCATGTTTAGGCCTTTATTTTCACAGGACAGATGAAGACATGAAAAGGGAGAGAGGAGGGAATGACATGCAGCAAAATGCTGTAGGTCGGAGTCAAAGCCGCAGCCGCTGCGTCGAGGAGTAAACCTCTATACGTGCCCATGCTCTACCAACTGAGCTAACCTGGCGTCCCCAACCTCCCCTTTTGTTATGTATGGCAGCAAAAACAATTAAATAAAGATAACATGGTGTTTAATATTCAAAACTTATACACACTACTCAAAGGAGAAATGGAATGAGAGCATGAATAATTTAGTTACTGGAGGGCACAAATCTTTAATTTAAAGTGTAAATTACTACATGTAGGCAACAAAAGTATTTTAAAAAGCACAAATTCGTAATTTTAGGTTATACATCACTAATTTCAAAACAAAAATCTAAAGTTTTCTCCTGCTGATGCTTCCTAGGCTCACAAATTTAAATTCAAAATGCAATAAAGGGCTCTAAAATGCTGTAAGAAGGGGAGGTCATGTGATCATCGATCACAATGGTCGCTCAGGGCTCCTCACCCACCTCCGTATTTTCATTAAAAAAACAGGTCTATTCCTTCTTTTCTGACATCAATTGTTTTATTTGTTACCACGGTGACTCAGGAAATGCCTGCAGGAGCAAAAAAGCAGGCCTCGTTGCCGTTTACCTGGACACAGAAACTTACCAACATGGCGGCGGCTAATATGGCTACTGATGCTAGCGCGGACTTAAACATGGAAAACATGCCTAGGGCCTGGAAAAGCAACAAAGTGTGCTTGAATCAGTGGTCCGCAACGCAGTGAAGGAAGCGCTAGCAGAAATTGATAACTCTGCAACACATCTCGAGAGCTCGAGAGGCAGGGAGCTACGGTACATTATCTGGTGCAACGACTAGACAAGACACAAGGGGATAACAGGCAGATGAGAATGGTGACCAATGGTTGAGGACCAGAAGAAATTTGAATATAAGCTAGCCAAAATGGAAGACAGATCCCGACGCAACAATGTACGCATCATTGGACTGACAGAGGGCAGTGAAAAAGATGTTGGGTTCCTACAAAAGCAGTTACCGGTGTGGCTCCCCTCCTTACAGAATCTACGGCAAGGGTACAACGACATGTACTCTGATTTTCAGGTGTTTGAGATACCAGGACCGCCAAGCAATCCTTCAGGGAGTGGACAAGTACAGCAGAAAGGCCCAATTTGTGATTCCAAAGCAACGCTACGCTTTAAGGCTGACTAAAGTGCTTTCACCGTAGAGGTCTGATTGGGCCAAATTTTTCCGCCCGAACTCGGCCCGCGTCCGACAGTGCCGTGACCAAACCTGGCCCGAGCCCGACAGGCATTAAGATATTTATGTCCGAGCCCGACCCGAGCCCGACACAGTTAAAATCTCATTTTTTTTCTGACACATGTACGTTTGTTTGTGAGGAAAGGGGGAACAAGCACACGTTAATAAGCTGTTTAACTTAAAATGTTCAATGTGTTAACCTTTCCTGCTTGCTTCGATTCCGACCGTGATCAGAAAACCAGGGGAGACTCGTTACCTCCAGGGCCGACGTTATATAATGTCGGGGTTAAAATCCCGTTTCTGGTGAGCAGATGAATGAACTTGGCTTTCAGTCTGGGGTTTATCTCGGACACCGCACACACTGTGTACAAAACTTAAACTTATTCCACCAACTCTGCTCCACTCGCGGGAGCAGCCTCTAGCTCACCCAGTAAGAGCGTTCGCCCCATGTTGGCTGAGTCCTGCAGCGGCGCGGGTTCGAATCCGACCTGCTGCCCTTTGCTGCGTGTCATCCCCCATCTCTCTCCCCCTTTCCAGTCTATCCACTATCAATAAAGGGAAAATGCCCCAAAAAATAATCTTAAAAAAAAAACTCTGCTCCAGTCGCACCTACACGTCTGCTTCCTCTTTCGCTATCTCTCTTCTGCCCACTTTACACACGAAATGAGCTGTCTTAAAGGAGCCGCTGCACGATTTTACAAAAAATGCCTTATGACCGAGCCCGACCCAAACCCGACCATAATTTCTAAATATCTGTCCGAACCCAGCCCGGCCCGTCGGGTACCGTCAGGACCCGTCGGGACCCGTCGGGCTCGGGTCGGGTATCCATGCCTTATTTCACTTTCCAGCAGCACCAAGAATTTATAGGAGCTCAGCATAAGTTACATGCTAAAGGCATCTCAAATTTCCGAGGGCACTGTACGTAAGTTTTGGAACCAAGCTTTAAAGGGACATTTAAGTAGGCTGAAAGAACATGATAAATGCGGACTATTCAGTTTATAATCTATGTTTATTACTCTTACTAGGCTGGTGTGTTTTTCGCATAGCCTATTTCAGAACTTTATAGCTGATTGAAACCTAGTATTTCAATCAGCTATTGCTGATTGAAACCTAGTATGTAAATTTTGGAACCAAGATTTAAAGGCACATTTAATTAGGCTGAAAAACATGATGAACGCGGACAATTCAGTTTATAATCTATGTTTATTACTCTTACTAGGCTGGTGTGTTTTTCGCATAACCTATTTCAGAACTTAAGAGCTGATTATAGTATGTAAGTTTTGGAACCAAGCTTTAAAGGGGTGATAGAATGCAAAACCGATTTTACCTTGTCATAGTTTGTTTAACGACAGTTTGGAGGGTAAATAGGACATACATAGAAGCTCAAAATCCTATTGATACCCCTTTCCTCTGCAAATCTCACATTTTGAAACTGCCGCTGAAAACGGGCAAATCTGAACAAAGCTAAAAGTTGACGTAAGCATCTCAACTCCTAGTCTTTGTCACGCCCCAACATTTGCATAGGCTACACCACTGACCTGAGGTCAGCTTAGTCTTCTGAATCTAGCTAGGTCACGCAGATCTCCAGAGGTCCGCTATTTAATTACTAAATTCACTTCTTCACAATTTTCAGCCCAACCAATGTTACATACTCTATTGGGAGACCTTAACGAACAGTGTGAAATATCCTATATAATCATTCTGTCACCCCTTTAAAGGAACATTTAATTAGACTGAAAGAACATGATGAATGCAGACTATTCATCTTATAATCTATGTTTACTACTCCTACTTGGCTGGTGTGTTTTGTGCATAGCCTATTTCAGAACGAGGTCTTAACCAGCTATTAAGTTCTAAGGTTTTTGTAACATTGTTCATGTTTGACATGAGTGCACTAGACCTGTTTCAATTAACCTGTGACTTTAGACAGGAGGGGCAGTTTTGAGCTAGAGTTTTCCGCGAGCTGCGTTTGATGTGGCCATGTATCTTACAGATAGGGGAGGAGGTCTGCGGTCTCAGAGAGTTAGGGGATTTATTTGATTTTTTATGTTTTTGCTTAGATCTAACAGTTCACCCTTTGCTACAAATGTATCAGCAAATTCCGGTAGGGTACTCGAGACATGTATACGTGTACATTTTGAAGATGGCTGAGCTTTCAATCCTTTCAGTTAACATCAGGGGACTAAACAGGCTGATCAAACGAGCTAAATTCCTGGACTATTTAAGAAGGAAGAACATAGACGTGGCGCTTATTCAAGAGTCACATTTACGTAAAAGAGATGCAAATCGTAAAAAATAAATACTTCAAGGTTGCTGCTTCATCTAGTGACGACACCAAAACCAAGGGCTAATTATAGGGGGAGACATGAATGCAGTACTAGATTTAAATCAGGATAGATCAGGGGTCAATCACACAAAAGCCCAGAAACATATATCAGACATGTCACACATCACCTCACCCACTCCCGCATTGATTATATTTTGTGCTCCAGTGAGCTTAAGGCAATGTTCCACACGATAGCAATAGAACCAGCAATTCTGTCTGATCACAATGCGCTGATAACCACATTCCATTGTGATATGTTAGGAGAAAGATCTAGGAGGTGGCAATTTAATAATTCCCTTCTCCAGAACACAGCTTTTGATGCAGAATTTAGAGCCAGACTGGCTAAATTTATATCAATCAACACCGACTCAGTTTCTGACCCTGCGCTTACATGGCAGGCAACTAAAGGATTTATTAGAGATTTCACATCTTCCTTTGCGGTCAACTTGAAGAGGAAAAGAGAGGCAAGGATTGCGGAGTTGGAAGAATGGTGTAAATCTTTAGAGCAGTCTCTTAAGACGTGTTTTTCTAAATCTACACATACTCTTCTAGTCACAAGTCGAACAGAGCTAAGTGATCTGCTAAGAAGGAGAGCTGAATTCATAATGCACAGAGTGAGGCAAAATTATTATTTTAATGGCTGTAAAACAAGCAAATTGCTTGCTCTGAAATTAAAAAAAGTTAAAATGAATCCAGAGCTACTATCAACAGCATCCGTACAGACTGAAGTATCTCAACAAATCCTAAGGATATCAGCGCCACTTTTCAATCCTTCTGTTCAAAGTTGTATGAGTCCTCCTGCAACCAGATCCGACACAGTGCCAGGAGTTCGTAAAAGAACTAAACCTGCCTCTTCTTGACCCAGAGGAGGCAGAAGAACTGGGTCAACCTATAACATTAGAGGAACTCAAATCAGCATTAAAAACCAGGGTTGGATGGAATTCCATCAGAATTTCTTCTACAGTATTTTGACATATTAGGACCTACTATTTTACAAGCTTTAACCTCAGCCATAGAGAAGGGTACTTTCCACCAACAAACCAACACTACGCTAATTTCTGTTATGCCCAAAAAGGGCAAAGATCTTACGGATTGCTCAAATTTCAGGCCCATCAGCCTCATCGGGACTGATATTAAGCTTTATTCCAAAGTCTTGGCTCTCCGCCTAGAGCGCTTTATCGAGAAGCTATTCCACCCCGACCAATCAGGTTTTATACCAAAGCGTCACGCTGCAGACAATGTACGCAGATTATTTCATGTAATAGAAGAAGCCAGAAACCTTCCAACAATGTCAGCAGTTGGACGCGGAAAAGGCTTTCGACCGCCTAGTGGAACTACTTGTGGCGAGTAATGGAGAGGCTTGGCTTGGGGGCCAAATTCATTGACATGGTGCATACTTTATATGCGAATCCCACGGCCATAGTCTCAACCAATGGCTTGCATTCTCAGCCCTTTCCCATCGAGTGGGGCTCGCGACAGAGATGCCCGCTTTCCCCCATGCTGTTTGCAATCTCTCTTGAACTGTTAGCCCAATCTATAAAGCAAAATAAAATCTGTAATGTCCAGATTAAATCCAATAGCAGCTCAATGTCATTATTTGCAGATTATATTTTGTTGTACATCTCTGATCTTGAGGACTCTATTCCAACAATTCTTAAGATCTTCAACAAATTTGGCTCAATTTCCGGCTATAAAATTAACTGGAATAAATCTAATCTTCTTTTATTGAACAACAGGCTGGTGACATCAGCTATTAGTGTTACCAACCCAAAGCAAAATGATTTGGGCATCACCATACACACATTGCTACAGCGAGTTGTCCAGGACAACTATGAAACTATATTAAGTAGTGTTCAAAGGGATCTGGCCAATTGGTCTGCGCTGCCGGCATTGCTACGGTCCAGGATTGCTGTTGTTAAAATGAACATAAAGTTCCTCGTGTGAATTTCTTAAGTACAATGATCCCCTTACCCCCATCAATAAATTTCTGAAAGAAAC
Source organism: Sander lucioperca (assembly GCF_008315115.2). NCBI lineage: Eukaryota > Metazoa > Chordata > Actinopteri > Perciformes > Percidae > Sander > Sander lucioperca. Next base: position 2,716,217 of record NC_050190.1, on the reverse strand, counting down.
TTGATACCTTAATTCGGCAGTATATTTGGAATAATAAACAACCTAGGCTAAAGTACTCTACCCTGCAACATACCACAAACACGAATGGCCTGGCCCTCCCCAACTTTAAAATGTATCACAGAGCCTTTCAGCTACGAGCCCTCAGAGTGTGGATGGACCCCTCATTTACAGTTCCATTGAGAGAAATAGAGCAAAACCTCACTGGAAGTCTAAGACTGCAAGACCTTGCCTTTGCAGGTGTGTGTCCAAAAAAGTGGCCCTATTATCACCAACACATTGACCAACTTTAAACAGGTGGAGGAGCAACTACGCTCCACCAATAAGTGGCATTTGAATACCCCAATATGGCACAATGCACACTTAATGTCTGGTAACAAATCCTTTGCTTGTAACCAGTGGAGTGACAGAGCTATTTATACTTTAGACCAGCTATTCAATGAGAAAGGTATGTTGAATTTTGAAGACCTGAGAGCTAGTTTTGAGGTCCCCAGGACATCCTTCTTCTTTTATCTTTCGCTTAAGATCAGCCCTAAAATGTTATGGAGTGCCATGGGGAAAAAGTCTTGAGGCACACCCAGTCATTAAATGTTTTTTTGATTTTCCTGTGAGAGGATTAGTGTCCAAGATTTATGCTAAACTGATACAAGTTTCCATAGGAGAACTCTCAATAGTAAAAAAATGGGAGTGAGAGTTGAGCCCTGAGGGGAACGCAATTAATTGGGAGACAGTTTGGGACAACATTTTCCACTGTTCCAAGAACCCAAATCACCAGTATAGCCACTTCAACATATGTCATAGGACACATTGGACTCCACAGAATAGATACGTCTCTAAAGTCATTCCCACTCCCTATTGCACGTTCTGTCAACCTGAACAAACTGGAACTTTCCTGCATGTGGTCTGGGAGTGTGAACAGGTGCATGGGTTCTGGAATAAAACAACCTCAATAATATCTGATGTGATAGGATGTCAAATTCCTATTGACCTGATTGATTGTTACTTAATGACGACTCTAAATTACACCTGCTTGAGAGACAGAGGAAGATTTGGCTAGCAACCAAGAAAATGATAGCTCAATGCTGGCTCCCCCCTCACTCGCTTTGTATAAAACAGTATTTGGCGTATTTTCTAGACATAGTTATGCTTGAGCGCTCTACAGCAAGGATTAACAAAGCCAAATCATCGACTATAAACCTATGGAAAAACACAGCAGCACAAATATCAGACCTAATGACCTCAGCGCCACAAAAATAGAGGAGAGTGACAAGGAAAGGTGTGATTTCTGTTTGTTTATTTGTTTTTGTTTTCCTCGAGACTGCAGAGGGTGGGGGGTGGGAGAGGGTTTTTGTTCTTGTTCAATTTGTGTTTCTCTGTTCTGCATGTGTAATGATAAAAAAAAAAATGCAATAAAGGTAAATGGAAGTGAAAGAAATACAGCATTCCCCGTTGTTGTATAAGTCAGGCATATGATCAATCAACCAGCAGTTTTGTCAACTCAGTCCATCAGGGAGTTATACATGTGCAAGCAGGTTCCAACGCTGCATCCACTCCTGCAGTTAGAGGGCTAGGAGAAGATTTGTGTTTGGTGTCATGCTGGATGGAACCAGAGCGCTGAGTATGACTTGTATCTCTTTTTTTGCTTACCAGGGCAACTGCAGGACGCAGGCCCTCAGTGTGGTCCTGATGCTGTAGTCTGAATGTGCCGACAAGGGAGGCTGAGGCCTCTGTTGATTCTGCTGATGTTACACTAAGGTGAGAGAGTGTGTATGCATGTGTGCTGGCTATGGTTGCTGCTGTTTCTAGAGGACTTCTAGATTTCCCAAGAATTTCTCCAGATGTTGGCAGAACCGGGCTTTGCACATATTTACCGCTGTCCACCTCACTGCTTTCTGATCTTACAGCTGTTGAAGCTTTGATTTCCTCACCAGTTGTGCATGAGTACTTAGTGAGTGTGTTTTGGGCAGGTGTGACCGAGTCCCTGGCCTGTGTGCAATCTGCAGGGGTGTGTGCTCTGTGTATATACTGTGTATGTCTTCAGCCCCTCTGGGTCATCCCCCCTCCATGCAAACCCCCTCTGACCCATCATGAGCTCCTGACACAGAAAGAGAGACGGAGGAGTAAATCACTGTTGTGGGTTTATTTGTATTTGTGCTCTTGTTGTAAGTAGACAGAATGGAAAGACAAAAGTGGAACAATGTACAAGTACAGCACATGCCATGTAATGTAAGGCATCTCAGTACCGCTGCTTCCAGGTGAAAACCTTGTATCTCCAAAAATGGCAGCTTATTGTGTATTGTTACTGGTTTTAGATTGATATGAATGCAACTATAAATGAGCCTTAAAGAATCTTGCACAAAAGCAAGCAAAATCATTTTTGATTATTAGAGTACAATTCCTCTGATTAAGAAATACTAAACTAAAACTAAATTTGTAATCCCATGGTTTTCACCTGCCAACAGTAGCGTGTTAATCAGTCATTGTGTCAAACCAGTGCATTTTCATGGCCAACAGTCATCTTAGAAAAGGTAACTTTATGAAGTACAAAATCTGCGTTGAGTGAAAGTAAATATTCTGATCATAACAAAGCGGGAATCTTTCTCCACACTCTCCTGCTGCCAGCAGTGACTGAGCAATTCATTAAAGTAATAATTATTCAGGTAATCAGTTCTGTAAACAACAATTTATTATCATATTCAGCTTATGGAAATTCAAATAGCAGATGCATGTAAGCAAGCAAGTTGTTTTTATTTAAGTGCTGGTAAATGAGCTCAGATAGTAAATGAAAGGTCAACAATCAAAATGTTTAACTATTTTAAATCACCATTCCCTATATGTATGTAATGTATCAACATTATAAAACATGGTTCACAAAATATGTCTATTAGTACACTTTGTTTCTGCCTTTTATAAAAACAGTTATCCATTAGAATTACGGTCCATGCAAAAGCATGCTACAGACCAAAACCCATGAACCCCACATGCTAAATACCACCAGTCTGCTTTCTGTTTTTGGTAAAGTAGTAACAGTCACCCTGTCAACCACATAGTTACATAGTTGCAAAATAATGTGCTGTGTCATCTTGAACCATATCTCAGTTGTGACCACTCGTCAATCAACAGGGAGAATTATTCTCAGGATGAAAGAGCTCAGTAGTCCTTCAAGTAAACAAAAAAAGTAATTTGGGGAGTACATCTGATTCAATTAAAGTACTTAGTCCTGTCCTCCATTTTATTTTTCATAATGCAGTTAGAAACCCTGATTCAAATTTCAAATGTAAACTAACTGTACTGTTGGAAGCCAATATCTGGAATTCTTTACCATGTAAATGCACTGATGGTTGAAACATTTCAACAATTTAAATGTCTAGAATTGGTGCAAGAACAATTCAGGTGCTCCATACCTGGTTCTAGAAAAATCAGTTCTAGGTTTAGTTCTAGAAGAAGATAAAAGTTCTGAGTTTAGTTGTAGAGAAAACGGTTCTAGAAAAAGTCTTGTTCACAAGCATTCCAGAGGACACTAGAAGAAATGTTCTAGATTTGGTTCTGGAAGATGTGAGGAGTTTGGAGGTTTGGTTGTGGGGAAAAAAACATTGGTTCTAGAAAGAAGCCAATAGCTCTACAAGATATATAGAGCTCTAGATCTGAGTGTAGAAGGAGGAGTTATGGACTTTGGTCTAGAAGAATTAGGGAGTCCCAGTGTTCTACAAGAAGTATGGTAGGGGTTCCAGGGCTTGTTTTAGAAGATTCTACATGAAGGCTAATTATAGGGGACCTAGACCTAAATTGTACTGTCAGAAGTGGAAATTATAGACTTTAGATCTCTGGAAGAAAAAAACTACATTTGTTTGTTCTAGAAGAACTGGGAGTTCCAAGGACCTCCATAAGATTCTAGAGGAAGCTTTGGAATCTAGGCCTGATTCTAGAGGAGTTCTAAGGTTATATCTGGAAGAAGTTGAGAGATCTATGATATGTTGTAAACATTGCTGTTCTAGGCTTGGTTCTAGAAGGAATGACAGGTCTGAACCATAGGTCTGAACACAACAGGGATTCTAGGGTAGGTTCTAGAAGAGTTCGGGGGCACTGTGATTGGTTTCAGAATAAATGGGAGTTCTTGGATTGGCTCTAGAGGTAAAACTGTAAGTCTAAGGATGATTCCAGAAGAAGCAGTAAAGTCTAGGCTTATTTCTGGGGGGTTCTGCACATGGCTTTAGAAGAAGCTGGAAGTGCAATGCTTTGATCAAGAAGTGAGAAGTTCTAGTGATACAAGTTCTAGATCTAGGAGACTACACATTTCTGCTGGGGCCCAGTGTCTGGTTTGGAGACTTTTACGGTGGAGGCTGTTGTGTTTACCATGCTCTCAGGCAGTGACTGAGTTCGGACTGTGCCCAGGGGTTTTGATAAAGCTTCAGATGAACTTGCTTCTGTGGTGTCAGTGGAACCCTCAACATCCTGAAGAAACATGAGCAGGGTTAGAAGATCAGTCAGTACCATACATGGACCATTTAGTCTACTGGGTAACAGATGAGGATGCATACAGTTACTGACACACTCTGTTACACTCGGTTATATTACATAATGTTATTGACATATTTTTGTTATGTTGTTATCTTATATAACCTGCTGTATTATAAAACAAATTCAACAGCTCTTACACAATAAGGGGCACACTCTGGACTTAATTATCTCCAAGGGTCTAAACATTTCCAAGGTTGTGGTAACTGATGTTGCTCTCTCTGATCATTCCTGTGTTTTCTTTAACGGCACTATCTCTGTGCACAAAAGTGTCCAAACTAAAGGTAATCAGAAAACGGTATATCACTGAAAACACCAGTGAAACATTCATTCAGCTTTTCTCCTCCACACCCGCCCTCTCTGGGGTCTCAGTCACTGAGCTTGTAGATAATTTCAATTGTAAAATTACAAATGTTATTGATGCAATTGCTCCCACTAAGGTCAAAGCTGTCTCTGGTAAGAAAAGATCTCCATGGAGAAATGTCATACTGGTAAGAACAGAAAAAAAGAGAGTGTCGAAAAGCTGAACGCAGGTGGCGAAAAACTAATCTCAAGGTCCATTATAACACCTATAAAGAGAGACTTTGCATTTATAATTTGGAACTGAGGAATGCAAGGCGGTCCACCTTCTCTGACATTATCACCAGAAACAATAATAATTCACGTGCTTTGTTTGCTACTTTCAATAGGTTAACAAACCCTCCAGTACCAGTAGCATCTGAACTTTTATCTACCAAGGCCTGCAATGAATTTTCCTCCTTCTTCAAAGACAAAATTTCAAAAATTAGACAAACAGTCAGTGCCTCCATATCAAGTACAGGATATGTGTTGTCACAGTGTCCAGGCAAAACAAATGCCAATATGACACAATTTCATACGATCAACCATAAAAACCTGGAGGACATTATACAACATCTGAAAACCTCCTCCTGTTGCCTTGATATTCTACCAACGGGCGTTTTCAAAAATGTTTCGAATTGTTTGGCATCTGATCTTCTACAGATTGTAAACACGTCTCTTCTTTCAGGTATCTTCCCATAGGCCCTGAAAACTGCACTAGACACGTCACTAATGAGCAACTATAGGCCGATATCAAACCTTCCATTTTCAAGTAAAATCATTGAAAAAGTGTTTTTTCAACAACTCAGCCTTTTCTTGTCACTAAATAACAGTTTTGATGCCTTCCAGTCGGGTTTTCGACCACACCACAGCACTGAGACGGCTCTTGTTAAAGTCTTTAATGAGGTCGACCGATGGCCGATTTTTGGCATTTTTTTTACATAATCGGCATCGGCCAATATCAAGCCGATTAATAAGCAGGCGCATCTGCGGGCAGCCTAGTGTTAAAAACATGAATAGGCGACATTTTTTACAGTGCGCCCAGACCTGCTGCCTCCAGCCCCTCCCCTCGTGAATTCTTGCGCAGTGTGTCTCGCACAGCCACTTCAGGTTCAGACGCTACCGTTAGTAGTAGCATGTTGCTGGTGTTCTTGCCTTGGGATTAACTGTACTAATAAAACCGTACAAAACACCGCGGCCACACCGCTGTGGAAGCTCCCCGAATGTCATTTATCAGAGTCTGGTTGTTACCCCTGTCCGTGGCAGTCTCATCCACTCCTATAACGGAGCTAACTGGAGCTAGCTAACCGCTAACGGAGCTAACCGCTAACGGAGCTAATCGTTGCTAACAGAGCCTTCAGTCCTCCTTGCCTGTATCCATTAACTGCATCTATGGACTCGAGCACGAATAAAACCCTTAATTTTATTAAATTGGCTGGATGAGTTTTAAATTACAACTAAGAGTTGTTTGAATGACAGAAATCTGGAAATCAACAGGACATGTAGGCTAACAGTAGGATCCCCAAAACACAGATAAAACACTTCAACAAATGAACAATGATCTAACAAGGTGAACAAGAACTGACTTTAGATAGCCCTAGTCTTATGTGATTCAACAGGAGTTAGGAGGAAATAGTGTTGAGATTAATTAATAACTTTCTGTGAAGCAGATTTGTATTCACAGAAGTTTAATAGGCTACATGCTGCTAAGTGCACTAAACTTTATTTTTTCATTGAAAGGTTTATTTGACAAAGTTTATTTTCTTCTTACCTGTTTCGTTTATTTAATATATTTTTCATACATTATACAATATACAGTATGTTTTTACATTATACATTTTTAGTTGAAGTAGCCTATACGTGTAGATTGGACACATTTATTGAAGTGTTCAATAAATGTTTTTGTTGAGAAATTCTGTGTATATTAGTGTTACATTTTATCTTTCAAATAGAGGTTTAAAAACAAGCACATATCGGCCAAATATCAGCCAAAATAAATCGGCAGCATTAATCGACCATTGGCTGACCCTGATTTCTAAAGATCGGCATCGGCCAGAGAAAAACCATATCGGTCGACCTCTACACTATGAACCACCCAGACCTCTCAGGTGGTCGGCTTTCTGTCCCCAGAGTCAGAACTAAACAGGGAGAAGCAGCGTTCAGTTTTTATGCTCTATCTATGCTATCTGGAACAAACTCCCAGAAAACTGCAGGTCCGCCGCAACTCTGTTATTTTAAATCAAGGCTGAAGACCTTTTTTTTTTATGTTGCCTTTCTTTAAATAATTGTTAATTTCTTATACTGAAGTTGCATTGTTGAAACTGTATGACAATCTATATAAGCATATAAAGAGAATTAAAAAGTAAGACTGGTGGGACCAGCCCGTTCTGGGAACGGCAAGGAATGCGGGTGGATTACGTGTATAGAGCAACGGCTTATACATTGTCCCATACTAGCAGCCTAAAATCTCGTATTTTATCTGCTTTTATATTTTTAACTGTTTTTAACTGCTCTTTAATGTTTAATTTCTTATACGGCACTGTAACTTTTATTCTCATATTTTATCTGTTTTTAATTAGGGCCGGAGCGGCGACAGCGGCGAAGGCCCTATTGAAACTGAAGGAATTATTATTATTCCTTCTTCTGGCAAATTAATCGCCTTTTTGAGGGGCTTAACATACTCAAAAACTCACCAAAATTGGTGGTTGCATCAATCCTGGTGAAAATGTATGTATTTTAAGGGTTTCAGGAATAGGCGCACAAAAATGGCTCGCTAGCGCCCACTACAAAGTTAAAAAAATGTAGCCCCCCACTTAACTCGCTACAGAGCGGTAAATCCCCAGGGCAGGATGGCTTCACTGTAGAGTATTACAAAACATTTTACACTCTCCTCGCGCCAGTCCTGAGAGATATGTAAAACGAGGCATTTCGACATTGTCGCCTGCCGGACATTCTGTCGAAGGCCACTATCTCCCTAATTCTTAAGAAGGGGAAAGATCCCCTGCTTTGCGGCAGCTATAGACCAATCTCACTCCTCAATGTGGACCTCAAAATTCTCTCAAAGGTTCTTGCACTCAGTCTTCAACGGGTGATGCCCTACATTATCTCGCTGGATCAGACAGGGTTCATGCCTGGCTGACAGTCTTCCCACAACACTAGACGCCTACTTAACATCATTCACTCGTCGAGTAATGATACCCCGGAAATCGTGGTGTCCCTCGACGCCGAAAAGGCCTTCGATAGGGTCGAGTGGGGGTACTTATATGAGGAAATGGGCAGGTTTGGCCTGGGCGACAATTTTATCCTTTGGGTCAGATTATTATATTCATTCCCGATGGCCTCAGTTCAAACTAACGACACGTTGTCTCCCCTTTTCTCACTCCGGAGAGGCACCAGGCAGGGTTGCTCCCGTCACCACTCCTGTTCACTATCGTGATAGAACCTCTGGCCGTTTGGCTTCGCTCGGTGGAATGTTTCAAAGGCATCACACGGTCTGGCACAACTCCTAAAGTTTCACTGTATGCGGATGACTTGCTCCTGTACATCTCTGACCCAACCGCCTCGCTTCCTGTGATTTTAAACATTCTGGAACGGTTTGGTGCATGTTATGGCTACAAGCTCAACTATCAGAAAAGTGAGCTCCTACCGATAAATTCTCTGGCTATGCAGCTCCCACGCTCTTTGTCGTCATTTGAGTGGGCGGAGGACGGATTTCGCAACTTGGGGGTTTTTATTACAAAGGCTGTTTTAGACATGTTCCGCAAAAACGTATTACCTCTGGTTGAAAAAACCGAAAGTGATTTTGATTGCTGGTCGGTCTTACTGCTCTCCCTCGTGGGCCGGATAAATTTAATTAAGATGGTTGTCCTCCCCAAATTCTCTTCCAAAATCTTTTCCAGCACATCCCTGTACTTATCGTTAAATCTTTTTTCGACAAGCCGGACAGGGCAATTTCTAAATTTCTTTGGGGCAGCAAACCTGCTAGGATCCAAAAGGCGATACTTCAGTCCCCAAAGACTGAGGGGGGTCTGGCACTCCCTAACTTTAGACGATATTACTGGGCAGCTAACTTGCAAAAACTCTTATACTGGATGAACGACGACTGCGCCTCACTGCCTGTCTCGGTACATTTGGAGAGGGCAAATTCTCACCTTCCACTGTGGTCGGTTCTCTGCTCCCAACTCCCTCTGCCTTCAACACCTGTGGGCGCACGCCCGATTGTATCCCTCGGTTCACTCTTCCTCCATATGCGCCCATCATGGCCTAATCCAATGTAAGGTCCTTCATAAAGTCCACTACACAAACGCAAAATTAGTCTAAAATATACTCCACGGTCCTGCCTGCCTGTAAGAGGTGTAACCAGTTCCCTGCCAACCATACTCATATGTTCTGGTCTTGCCCTAAATTAACAACCTTTTGGATGAGTATTTTTGACACCATGAGCAGAGCCTATGAGCACATTATCCCCCCTAACCCTTTGTCGGCCATTTTTGGCATTTCCCCTGATGCTGTTGCACTGAGGCGGGCCCTGGCGCTTACATCTCTACTAGCCCGGAGACTGATTTTGTTCAACTGGAAGCTATCCCGCCACATGACCGTTGGATTAAAGAAGTGCTTGACAACTTGAAGCTTGAGAAGCTTAGATAATCTCTGAAAGGCTCTATCTCTACATTCCTAAAGACATGGAAACCTTTCCTAGAATTAGTTGACTCCCTCAGCCTACTTCCCAACTAGGAGGATTGAGTTCCTCCTAGACTGCTCCACTTGACGTCAGCTGACTTTACTACTGTGTCTGTGGCACTCAGCCCCAATCCTGTTTGTTCACTTTCATTTTTTAAAAGGACAAATTAGTTCATTAAACTGCTGGGTACTATAAATAGTGCAGTTATTGGGGACTATTTCAGGTGTAGATTTGGTTCACTACAGAGTATTTACAGCAGAACGACGTTGTATGTGGGATTGGGTGAAATAATACAATAAACTACAATGTGTGTGTTTATGGTATCACCCAGTGCAACAGTGTGGCTCATTGATGCGTTTTTAATACTTGTTGGACAACAATGAAGCTCTATGGAATATCAGGCTTTGGATACACAGGCCAGACTTGTTAGTAGGATCAATTCACTGTTGGTTTTGGTCTTTTGATTAGATTTGTTGCCAAATAGATAATATTACCAGACTTGTGCTATGTTTTTAAAAAAAAGCTGAGAATCAATCAACAGGAGCCAATGAGGATGTTTGACAGTGTTGAGAGTTAAGTTACCTGTCTGTCTTCTCCAGTCTGTTTAGTGCTTTGTCCAGCGGCACCTTCAGTCTCTTCTGGGACAACGGCCACAGGTTCCTAACACATACAATGATGTATATTTAAAAAAGTCTATATAATCAAAGCAAACCTAAATGTTAAATGGCTGAAAGAGAGAACATTGTTTATTACAATTACAAACACTGATCAATACTGCTCTCTAGAGGCAGAACAAAATCCAGAAACAGATGTGCAGGGAGGTTGAATTAGAAATGAGGGAGCTGGAAACTGCAGTGATTGAAGAGATGTTTTAAGGGTCAGGAGAGGGTTTATTGAAGCAGCAAGCAGCTGATATGATTAAGATGGTAGTAGAGGCAAGGGAACTCATTGTCAGCAGTGGTGTGGAGAACAGAGTGACCCAGGTATTATCTTGTATCTTATAGATCTTATATCTTCTTATTAGTCATATAGTTGTTAGAAATGATTGAATTGGAACTAGATTGTTGGGATTGATGCCATGGGGATCAGTCCAATGGTCTCAGGTGTATTACCAATCCAAAAAGAATTGGTTAGTTTTATATAAATGTTCTAAAACTCGTTATGGCATCCAATGTGGTTAATACGTCCCACCTACATGGTAAGTAGCTGACCCTGGGTCACAAGGAACTCTGGGGGTGGGGTAAAAGAGACCAAAAGAACAGAGGTAGGACAGAGAAAGACAATGGATAAACGTTTTTTTTCGAAGCAGCTCTAGATCTTCTTTACCTCTGGCGAAGCAGCCAGGAAAGCATCCCAGAGCCACCATAAAACACCTCCTCCACCTTCTTCCTCTCTGTGCTCCTGACTCCCTGTTTGCTCTGTGGCTTCCTCAGCCTGGAGCACGCCGTCATGCTCCCTCTGCTGACACGGAAACACGCTCATGTGGAGAGTCACACGGGAAGTGGTCATAAGTGCATCTGGGACACTGAGCTGCAAGCTGGCCACTGTCGCTGCTAATGACTGGCATTGTTTACTTTAGCTCATATTTCAAAAACCTGTCCACTGATTTCAATAACATTTGGTGAAAAGTAAGGCTATGAACCAAGAAAAAATAAATATGCATTTTAAATACAGATCAAGGACTATTTATAGTTAAGATTTCTTAATACTGCAAAATGAATAAATACAATTCAATGTTTTCACAATTTAGTCATGAACTACCCTCCACTACACATTGCCTTTCATTTCAATGAAAAACCCAAGTATCCCATGCAATCCCTGATAGTGTTATAGTAGTATTTTTATAACATTATATCAAATTCAAATATTGTAAATATCTTGCATATGGTTTTGGAAGAATTTCCCTATTTATTCAGCCCGACATATTTTGGATTTTTTTTTTTTTTAGAAACTCTGGGGTTTCCCATAGAATTTCATTAACAATGTCTTGCTGCTACTCAGTGCACAGCAGACCACAAACTTAAGCTCGATGTCCCACTATCTGCACTTTTAACAGTATGTACTCAATGCATACTCAGAATACTTTCCAATAGAAATAAATAGTAGTATTAAGCATGCAGGGAAAAAACACATTTGTTAAATAACTTACAGAGGAATAGGTAAGCAGGAATGTTAGTACCAATCCCTCTACACTTTGTTCTACCATAACAGTCACCTTTCAGGACTACAGGTGGTGAGTACTTGATATTCAAAATACAGGTCTTATTATTCAGTGGTGTTAATTTCATGTAAATGAGATAACAATGAGAACAAAAACGCTTTGGTGGCACTCCACTGAAGATCACACGCATGTAAGGATACGGTATTTATCAGTTGTTTCTTTCAGTGTTCAAAAGTAAGTAAGTAATATTATTATAGAGCACCTTTCCAGAGCAGAATGTCACAAAAAAGGCAACCAACATAAAACCAGAAGGCTGGCTCCCAAGCTTCCTTACCTGAGTGCTGTCAGGTGTCCAGGATGGTCTCTGTTCAGGTGAGGACTGTTCCACAGTCAGCCGTGACGCTCCAGATCCCTTCAGTACGTCCTCTTTAACATGGACAATTCGGATACGGCCTTGTTCCATTTCGTCCTTCTGAGAGACAGCACAATGACATTTTTGGTTTAGTTGATTATCTCTTTTTCTACACATGAATACTTTGGGCCTGCACATCATCTTGCCAATATAGAATTTTAAGCCACTTAACCATGTACTTTAACTACTGTCCCAGTCATTGCAGAACACTGGATAAAACTAACAACTTTAGTTAAATTAATTCAAATATTTTCTTCATACAATCCCTATATCCCAAAATTATATTTCTCCTCAAACAGTGACAACATTTTTTTGCCTTAATTCAGCTGATTTATGGCAGACTGGAAACAGGGAGCGAGAGAGAGAGAGAGAGAGAGAGAGAGAGAGAGAGAGAGAGAGAGAGAGAGAGAGAGAGAGAGAGAGAGAGAGAGAGAGAGGGGTATGACATGCAACAAAGTTCGGAATCAAACTTGCGACATTGCAGTTACGTGGCATGCGCAGTAACCATACTGCTACCAATTTTCTAAACCACTTTTACTGTAAGTTGAAAAGTGAATCAAACGCACCTCAGCCTCCTCTAAAGCGGATTCCAGGAGTTGAGGCTGTGAGGTCGTCTGCTCTGCTGACGGAGCTTTGGCTTGGACCGGAGTGGAAGGCTGCTGGATGAACAGAGCAGGGACCTTCTACAAGAAGAGGGAGGGAGAAGGTTCAGTAAAGGCCACTTCAAGTCTGACTGACTGACTGACTAGTCTTGCATTGCCAGACCTTCCTCCACAGCGCTGCGTACGATGGTCTGGCTTGTTCACACAACATTCCGGGATGTGAGAAAAACATGCTCTGGTTTATTGGCATTTCTTTAAAGGAACACAGCGACTTATTGGGACTTTAGCTTATTCACCGTAACCCCCAGAGTTAGATAAGTCCATACATACTTCTCATCTCCGTGTGCGTTGTAGCTCTTTCAGATGGCTCCACCGGTAGCTTAGCCTAGCACGGATCCTGAAGGTAATTGGTTCCAACTAGCCTACTGCTCCAAATAAGTGACAAAATAACGCCAAAATGTTCCTATTTACATGTTGTGATTTGTATAGTCACAGCGTGTACAAATAACAAGGTCACATGAGACACAGCCATCTTCTAACCGTATATAAACTGGGAACTATAGTCTCAGAAAAGCGAAGCATTTCTACTCTCTGTCCGGTGCTTCTCAGGTGCAAGCACATCACTCCGTCCAAGTAGCAGAAGTAGTAGTGCTTCACCTTTCTGAGAATATAGTTCCCAGTTTATATACGGTTAGAAGATGGCTGTGTCTCATGTGACCTTGTTATTTGTACACACTGTGACTATGTTGGCGTTATTTTGTCAGTAATTCGGAGCAGTAGGCTAGTTGGAACTAATTACCTTCAGGATCCGTGCTAGGCTAAGTTACCGGTGGAGCCGTCGGAAAGACCTACAACGCGCACGGAGATGAGAAGGGTATGTATGGACTTATCTAACTCTGGGGGTTACGGTGAATAAGCTAAAGTCCCAATAAGTTGCCGTGTTCCTTTAAACCAATCACACCGGATGGAGCAATGGTGCCTCTGCAAAATAGCCTCGGGAAGGAACTTGTTTTGGTGGCAGATGTGTACATAGGTAAGCGCGCTCTGGAATTAAAATGGCTGTCAAGTGTGGATGAGACTTTTGCTAAAAAAAAAAAAAAAGATAAATATAATTTGATTGTTGGTTCTAGCTCGGAGGATGTTTCCCGAATCAACCAGAGTTTAGAATGCCAACACAAAGACAACGGAAGGTGAAGGACATCTGGCCAAAAAGTGAGTGACATCCAGTGGAACCGGGGGCACCGGAACTATCCCGTAAATGAAACATTGTCAATATAGACTACAGACTGACTGACTGTCTGACCTTTTCCAGTTCCAGCAGCAGAGTCTGGAGCTGGTCCACAGCAGTGAAGACAATCAGAGTGTCTTCAGCCTTCTCTGGAAGACAGAGGCCTGGTTTACACTTCTGGATCTCAGCTACGGTCCTCCTCATGCACTGGATCCTCTGTTCCACAGCCTGCACACAGAAGAAGGGCATTCAGAAAAACAGATATTTGGAATTTCTGGCTGACAAAGTGGACCAGTTCAGAACCTTGTCTTTTTTTGTCCTAAAGCAAACCTCCAACATTTAGAATTTACAGTTTGGGCTATAAAATCAGTCTCTGACTGACAAAGTGAGTTGACAATCACTTGATCAGTTTCACTAATCACAACCATATGGATATTAAAATGAAAACCTCTGATGGGTTAGGGTTAGTTATGGGAAAATTATGTTTGCTTCGCCACATCTTACCTTGAGGCTTTCTTCTCTGGGGCTGGGGAAAGTCTCTGGAGACGATAATAAGATCTTGATCTCAGCCACATCATTCTCCATCCGCCTGACTTCACTCTCAATGGCTTCCACCTCCTAGACAGCAAGAGATCGATCAGTATATTTGACCATTTACAAAACAGATAAGTACATGTGCAGAGGGGTAAGCAACACATCTCCTGGTGAAGAGAGATGAGCTAACAGAAATACAATAAATAACATATGTAGAAGAGTTCAAAGCGGATTAAATTAAGAAAAGAATAGAATCTAAGACTGACGTCCGCAGCGTGCCCCAGGTGAGACAGAGGAGCATTGAAGCGGTCTTGAACGTTGGCCACTTGGTGATCGGCTTCGTCCAGTTGTTCCTGGAGAGTTGTGACGTCACAAACCTGTGACATTTCCTTCAGGACTGAGGCGAAGCCCTGCAGAGTGGTTCGGATCTGTGCCGAGTCATCCAACACCATCTGCAGCACAAGACAGGAATATATGTTTTTTTTTAACAATGTTTTTTATTGATTTTTTATTGCAATTACAACTTTTTTTTTTTTTATAAACTGGTCAAATGGTTTCCAGATTTTCTCATCCACACCTAATTTGTTTTTTAATATATACTGTATGTCAGTCTCTCCATGGACATACAAAACAAATTTTACTCAATTTACATTTACCACATTCTCCTGCAGAATGTGACACATAATACATTTAGGAATTGAATAGCATGTTATAGTAAAGTGCTGTAGAAAGCCGGGGTAGTGTAGTAGTGTAGAAAGAACAGTTGAGTGTGCCAACCTGCAGAGTGTGAACATGGCTGCTCAGACATTTAGCGGTGGTGTAGGTGCAGGGGGCGGCGAGCCACGACTTGGCCTCAGCCATCCAGCTTTTAGAGCTGCTGATCATCTCCTGATGCTCCTGAAGCCACGTTTGGATCTGACCACAAACACAAACAATATTTAGTTTAAAACCTTAATCAAGAAACCAAAGCAACTGTGTGAACACTAACCATGTTTCCATCCACACGTTTTTATGCAAATTAAGTAATATTGAATGAAAAATGCCTCATGGAAACGGTACAATTTGACATAATTTCATGAATATCGACACAAAGTAATTATGTTTGATCTCAACGGATTTTCTCTTAATCGGTAAATGGCTTATGCGATAAACGCTGATGGAAACGTTATTTGCCGAATATATAATAATGAATTGTGATTAGTTTTAGGTCATTTTATGGTTGCAACCGGCCATAAAACGAAGAAGAAGTTTAAGGTCATTTCCTCTTTCTTTGCAGACACAGGCGGGTGTCAACAAAGACAGATATAAGTGGAAGAACGAGGAGACAAGAGACTTTAAATTTAATTTACGAGCGAAATATAACGGCTATTTTAGATTGCAAAAACCTAAGAAATGCCATAAATTATAGTGATGTTTTTGATAGCGTGGTTGTTGTCTTATTATAGCTTGATATGTCGCTATCAGCTGGCACATAAGCACTATTACAACTTGTGCAATATCAATCATTTGTAGGTGGACGGCACGATCCATTTTGGCTAGCAAACTTTGTTTGCAAATGTTTGCTTGAATGTTATGCGATTCAGTGCCAAAATGAATGGAAAGGGGAGGTCACGTGACCATCAACCGCAATGGTTGCTCAGTGCTAGAGCTCCTCACCTACCTCCGTATTTTCATTGAAAAACCAGGTCTATTCCTTCCTCTTTGACGTCAATCGTTTTATTTGTTACCACAGTGACTCAGTGAAATGCCTGCAGGCGCAAGAAAGCAGGTCTCGTTGTCGTCGGAGTCATTTAACCAGACACGGAAATCTGCCAACATGGCGGCGGCTAACAGGGCTAATGATGCTAGCGCAGACCTAAATGTGGAGAACACTGTAGCCATGGTCTTGGAGGGGCAACGAAGTGTGCTTGAATCGGTGGTCCACAGCGAAGTTGGGGGGAGTGCTAGCAGAAATGAATACCTTGCTGCAACACATCAGGACAGAGCTTGAGAGACCGGGAGCTACGGTACGTGAGCTGATGCAACAAATGGACAAGACGCAGGGGGATAACAGGCAGATGAGAAACATGGTGAGTGCCTGTGTTAACGACCAGAAGAAATTTGAGCATGAGCTAGCCGAAATGAAAGACAGATCCCGACGCAACAATGTACGCATCATTGGACTAAAAGAGGGCAGCGAAAAGAATGACCCAGTTGGGTTCCTGCAAGATCAGTTACCAGTCTGGATCCCCTCCTTACAGAACAGGGCTATCTTCGAAATTGACAGAGCACACAGAATTTATGGCAAGGGTGCAACGACACGTACTCTGATTTTCAGGTGTTTGAGATATCAGGACCGCCAAGCAATCCTCCACGGGGTGAGACAAGTACAGCAGAAAGGGCCGATTCGTGATTCCAAAACAACGCTACGTTTTAATCCTGATTACAGCGCATTCACTGTCCAGCGGCGCCAAGAGTTTATAGGAGCACAACGTAAGCTACATGCTAAAGACATCCCAAACTTCCTTATCTACCCGGCTACCCTGAGAGTGACTCACGGAGGGAGAGTGCTCACCTTCACTACAGCCAAGGATGCAGACGTTTTCTGTCGGCAGTTGGATATGGAGGACGACGCGACATCCACACGGGCAGCTCCGCGGCTGGACCTGATGCCGATGACGGAGGCGGAAGGCGGCGGGACGCCCGCGCAGGTGACTTCTTGTCTTTTTGTAACATTGTTCATGTGTAGCATAAGAATTCACCAGGCCTGTTTCGATTAACCTGTGACTTAAGACAGGAGGGGCAGTTTTGAGCTAGAGTTTGCACGAGCTGCGTTTGATGTGGCCACGTATCTTACAGATAGGGGAAGGGGTCTGCAGTCTCAGAGGGTTAGGGGATTTATTTTATTTTTTGTTTTTACCATACTTTGCTTAGATCTAACAGTTCACCCTTTGCTACAGATTTATCAGCGAATTCTGGTAGGGTACACAAGACATGTATGCATGTATATTTTGAAGACGGCTGAACTTTCAATCCTTTCAGTTAACATCAAGGGGCTAAACAGGCTGATCAAACGAGCTAAATTCCTGGACTACTTAAGAAGAAAGAATATAGATGTAGCGCTTATAGAGTCACATTTCCGTAAAAGAGATGTAAATCGCCTACAAAATAAATACTACAAGATTGTTGCTTCATCCAGTGACAACACCAAAACCAAGGGCTCCATTGTGTTACTGTCGCGGAAATGCGCACTCACCGTAAATAAAAGTAGTAAAGATCTATCAGGCAGGATATCTTATATATGCACCACAATAAGGAGTAGGAAAATAGCCTTTGTTTCGGTATATGCACCGTCTACATATGACGTAAGCCTCTCTCTCAATGAATATTCACTAATTATAGGGGGGGACATGAATGCAGTGCTAGATTTAAATCAAGATAGATCAGGGGACAACCACACAAAGGCCCAAAAACACACATCAGACATGTTTAGAGCAGTTGTGGAATCCCACCATCTTACAGATATATGGAGGATGCACAATCCTACTAGCAAGGATTACACCTTTTTTTCAGTCACCTCACCCACTCCCGCATTGATTATATTCTGTGTTCTAGTGAGCTTAAGGCAATGTTCCACACAATAGCAATAGAACCAGCAATTCTGTCTGATCACAATGCGCTGATAACCACATTCCATTGTGATGTGTTAGGAGAAAGATCTAGAAGGTGGCAATTTAATAACTCCCTTCTCCAGAACACAGCCTTTGAGGCAGAGTTTAGAGCCAACTGAGTTTATATCAATCAATACTGACTCAGTTTTGGACCCGGCATTCATTTGGCAGGCAACTAAAGGATTTATTAGAGATTTCACATCTTCCTTTGCGGTCAATTTGAAGAAAAAAAGAGAGGCAAGGATTGCGGAGTTGGAAGAACGTTGTAAATCTCTAGAGCAGTCTCTAAAGACGTGTTTTTCTAAATCTACCCAAACTCTTCTAGTCACGAGTCGAACTGAGCTAAATGATTTGCTAAGAAGGAGAGCTGAATTCATGACGCACAGAGTGAGGCAAAATTATTATTTTAATGGTTGCAAACCTGCTGGCTCTGAAATTAAAACAAAGCGAGTCCAGAGCTACTATCAATGGCATCCGCACGAACCGAGGTATCTCAACGAATCCTAAAGATATCAACGCCACTTTCCAATCCTTTTATTCAAAGTTGTATGAGTCCTCCTGCAATCCAGATCTGACAGTGCCAGGAGTTCCTAAAAGAGCTAAATCTGCCTCTTCTTGACTGAGAGGAGGCAGAAGAACTGGGTCAACCTATAACATTAGAGGAACTTAAATCAACATTAAAAACAGTTAAAAAAGGGAAAACGCCAGGGTTGGATGGAATTCCATCAGAACTTCTTCTACAGTACTTTGACATATTAGGACCTATCATTTTACAAGCTTTAATCTCGGCCATAGAGATGGGTACTTTTCACCAACAAACCAACACTGCACTAATTTCTGTTATACCCAAAAAGGGCCAAGATCTTACGGAGCGCTCAAATTACAGGCCCATCAGCCTCATTGGGACTGATATTAAGTTCTATTTCAAAGCCTTGGCACTCCGCTTAGAATGCTTTATTGAGAAGCTAGTCCACCCCGACCAATCAGGTTTTATACCAAAGCGTCACGCTGCAGACAATGACGCAGATTATTTCATGTAATTGAAGAAGCCAGAAACCTTCCAACAACGGCAGCAGTTTTATCAGTGGACGCGGAAAAGGCTTTTGACCGCCTAGAGTGGAACTACTTGTGGCAAGTAATGGAGAGGCTTAGTTTGGGGGCCAAATTCATTGACATGGTGCGTACTTTATATGCGAATCCCACAGCCATAGTCTCAACCAATGACTTGCATTCTCAGCCATTTCCCCCATGCTATTTGTGATCTCTCTTGAACCGTTAGCCCAAGGCAAAATAAAATATGCAATGTCCAGATTAAATCCAATAACAGCTCAATATCATTATTTGCAGATGATATTTTGTTGTACATCTCTGATCTTGAGGACTCTTCCAAAAAATCGTAAGATCTTCAACGAATTTGGCTCAATCTCCAGCTATAAAATTAATTGGAATAAATCTAATATTCTTCTATTGAACAACAGGCATGTGACATCAGCTATTAGTGGTACAATACCAACCCAAAGCAAAATTACATATTTGGGCATCATCATACATGCATCACTACAGCGAGTGGTCCAGGACAACTAGGAAACTATGTTAAGTAATGTTTAGAAGGATCTGGCCAGGTGGACCGCGCTGCTGGCGTCACTGCGGTCCAGGATTGCTGTTGTTAAAATGAACATAGCTCCCTGTGTGAATTTCTTAAGTTCAATGATCCCCTTTCCCCACCAATAAATTTCAGGAAGAAACTTGATACTTTAATTTGGCAGTATATTTGGAACAATAAACAATCTAGGCTAAAATACTCAAGGCCTTTCAGCTACAGGCCCTCAGAGTGTGGATGGACCCATCATCTACAGTTACACGGAGAGGAATAGAGCAAAACCTCATTGGAAGTCTAAGACTGCAAGACCTGGCCTTTGCAGGTGTTTGTCCAAAAAAGTGTATGCTAACACATTGGCCAACTTTAAACAGGTGGAGGAGCACCTGCGCTACACCAATAAGTGGCACGTGAATACCCCAATATGGCACAATACACACTTAATGTCTGGTAACAAACCTTTTGCTTCTAAGTAGTGGAGGGACAGAGGTATTTATACTCTAGACCAATTATTCAATGAGAAAGGTATGTTGAGTTTTAGTCTTAGAGCTAGTTTTGAGGTCCCCAGGACATCCTTTTACTTCTATCTTTGCTTAAGATCAGCCCTAAAATGTTATGGAGTGCCATGGGGAAACAGTCTTGAGGTGCACCCAGTCATTAAATGTTTTTTTGATTTCCCTGTGAGAGGATTAGTGTCCAAGATTTATGCTAAGCTGTTGCAAGTATCCATAGGAGAACTCCCAATAGTAAAGAAATGGGAACGAGAGCTGAGCCCTGAGGGGAACACAATTAATTGGGAGGCAGTTTGGGACATTTTCCACTGTTCCAAGAACCCAAAACACCAGTATATCCACTTCAACATATGCCATAGGACATATTGGACTCCTCAGAAGAGATACGTCTCGAAAGCCATTCCCACTCCCTATTGTACGTTCTGTCAACCTGAACAAACTGCAAAGTTCCTGCATATGGTCTGGGAGTGTGAACAGGTGCATGAGTTCTGGCATAAAACAACATCAATACTATCTGATGTGATAGGATATCTAATTCCTACTGACACGATTGTTTTGTTACTTAATGATGACTCTAAATTACACCTGCTCGAGAGACAGAGGAAGATTTGGCTAGCCGGCTCAACTGCGTAGTGGTTAGCGTATTTTCTAGATATAGTTATGCTTGAGCTCTCTACAGCTAGGATTAAGAAAGCCAAATCATCAACTATCAACCTATGGAAAAGCACAGCAGCACAAATATCAGACCTAAAGACCTCAGCGCCACAAGAACTAGAGGAGCGTGACTAGGCAAGATGTGATTTCTGTTTGTTTGTTTTGTTTTCCTCGAGACCGCAGAGGGTGGGAGAGGGTTTTTGTTCTTGTTCAATTTGTGTTTCTCTGTTCTGTGCACCATCTGATATTACCTGGCACATATTGTGGAATTTGTTCTGTATGTCTAAATGATAAATGTTGCTAATAAAAAATTGATCTCAAAATGAATGGAAACACCTTAAAATGTCTTAAGGACATAACATAACGCAAAACAGCATGTGACGTCATTAGCCACAGGTTTTTATTCGCTTTAAAGCCGTTGGATGGAAACATACTTTCACCAGCTTTATTCGCATGAATGTTTTTAACGAACTTCAGATAATTCGATTAACAAATGGATGGAAACATAGCTACCAACTATAACAAGCTCTGACACACACTTGTACTTAATACTACCTTTTGAGGCTGTCAAAATTTACAAATCAAATCACATAAATTTCACAACTAAGCGGTACATGTGTGGGACAAGAAGTTGCAATGCTTGTGAGAAGGGCATTTTGAGTGTTTCCCAATGATACTGTTAAAACGAGATACACACACATAACGTAACATCAGATGTTTGTCAATATAAACATTAAATTAAATACACAGTTCTGGGCTGCGTGATTTAAGAATTACAACAGCACCAACGGAAACCTGTCATCACACACACATTTGTTGTTTAACACCAAACAAATATGGAGACACGACAGCGTGTAATTGTGACTCAGAAATCATAGACAGATAATATTACATACAAGCAGTTGTAAAAGAGAAAAAGAAGGCTGAGGGGAGCCAAAGGCATCCTGACCTTGCTGAGGAGGGTGGTCCTCTGCTCCGCCTGTTTGGCCAACTGGGAGTGAAGGTGCTGGACCTCCACCAGTCTCTCAGTGAGGGTCAGCACCTCTTCTGGCTTCTCCAAGTCCTGAATGTCCACCTCCAGCGCTGCCACGCACGAGTGCCATAAGTCCAGCTCATCCCACACACGCTGAGCACACACACGCAATCAGATGTCAGGCGAACTTTTCCCATAGGATTGAATGGGACACTAGCAGCTCCTCCTAACGAGACCCCTCAAATTCCCAAAAATGCATTGAATTGAAATCGGACAAAAGTGTTCGCTTTGTAAGACCTTAGGGTAGCTGTGATATAAATACCGTGACGAAATTCAAACTGTAACTAGAACTGCAAGCAGTTATGACGGGGCCCAAGCCTCCCACGCCAGTCGCCCCCGACGTCCCGGGGAGCCCTTGAAAGCGGAACCCGAAGCCAGGGGGCGGGGAGGCAAACGTCGGTAAATATCGAGAGGCGCAAGCCGCGATGTCTACGGTACGTTGCCGTTGCAAACGTAGCGGTCAACAGTTCACCTCCATGCATATACCAAGAGGGTAAGCTTCTCCTCGCACCACGAACCTCCTATGGCGCCATTTTAATGCTACAAAGCCATCACCTCCCGTTAGCATCCCATTGACTGCCATTCATTTTGGCGCCACTTTGACAGTGAATAACTTTACATCTGAAGCATTTAAAGACTCTATTTGTCCATTGTTTATTTCTAAAGAAATACGACAATGTATAAAAGGCTCCATTACCTTGTACCTCACGTTATGGCTCCGTAGCAGACATTTTTGTAAAAATAGGCTAACGATTGTGTCATAACCACGCGACTTACCGTTTCACAGTAGAGAAATTACCGTACAGGAGAAGCTCTCAGGCAGTTTCGACTTACATTAGCTGTTTAAGTTTAATTACTAATGTTAACTAGCATTTTAGTTAGCAATAATTAGCCTGTGCCTATGCTATCTCCTTACATATACCTACGCTCTCCGTCTCTGTAAGATTGGGAATGATTGAGATTTCTCTTGGCACAGCTACCAGAAGACTTACAACTTTCAGACAGGTTGCTCACGTCACATTTACGTCTTCGAGCTCAGTTGGAGGCTTCGCACTAACCCTAGCCATCACCGGAAAACTGCTTCTAAGTGGCCTTCACTGGTCTCCGTCCAGAGCAACGGGATCTGTTGGTCCATTCTTATATATGTCAATGGCATATACAGAGTACCTTTAACAATGATATACGGATAGGATTGGAGATGAAAAGTTCAACTGACACGTTACCGCGATCAGCTCCGTGGGAAATTAAGAATCAATGCCACCGACATAACCAATCACACTATGACAGACTCTCCACTTAGCACCAACTGCAATGTTTAATTGTAAATGAATGGAGCCTACTGGCAGTCTGGCACACTTGGGTGATCAGTATTTTCATCGGCGCCTATGAATGGTGTTGATTTTGGATTGAAAAATTGAGAGAAAAGAGTTGCATTTGTCCACTGAAGGTTGTAGAAACTTTGTCAAGTGGGTTAAGAAGTTTGTTTATTGTAAAAAACCAGAGGAGCACGCAAAAGCGAAAACCAAAATGTAACGTAGGGGGCAAACATCAGTAAATATTGAGAAGTGTGAGCTGCAAGGTCTGTGGTACATTCCCATTGCAAATATGTCATTAATATTGAGTAAAAGGGCCAAAACGCGTCTACGTCCATTATAGCGCCCGCTAATGGCCGATCTTCGCCAAATTTGGTAAAGAGCCTCAGAGCTGCATGCCGAACGAGCACCACAAGTTTCGTGTTGATTGCATTTACTGTGGCAGAGATATTGCAATTGCAAATTTCCCATTTAAATGCATTGAGTTATTGGTCAAAACAAATAAACGTTGCTTATAGCGCCCCCTAGAGGCCGATCTTCACCAAATTTGGTACAGAGCATCGTAGTCTGATGTTGAAAAATGCTCCCAAGTTATTCGCTGGTAACATTTAATTTGGCCGAGATATGATATGAATATGTGTGTGGTAGCTAGGTAGGAAAATTTGTTTGGTCGTCAAATGCGCATACTTTAACGTAGCAAAATTCCTTGAATAACTTTTGATCAGGTCCATCTGGAGATGTGACGTACCAGGTTTTGTGCTGATCCGTGGCACGGCCTAGGACGAGTTCGGAAAAGTAGGTTTTGCGCATTGTGCGATATTGCGAAAAAGATTTTAAGCAAAAATGGGCGTGGCCTATATCATGTGATTCAGCTTGATTCAAGGAACACGTGGATGTAAGGATTTCTAATGTGCGATGTGTAATGTGGGAGTTAAAGGCAAAAAACCATTATAGCGCCACCTAGTGGTCCACATGTGTAATTTTTGGTAGGTGTGGTCCATGACCCATTGTCTATCTACCCTGTAAATTTAAAGTTGTTCACACTAGTGTAAGTGGTGAATCTAGACTTGGGTCCCATAGGCCACGCCCACTTTGACCCCTCAGTACCCCACTCTAGAGATGGCCTCAAGAGTGTCCCTAGATGGTACCCATCACATTTTGTAAAAATCAGATGAGCCGTTCATGAGATATAAACTTTTTGTACTTGTAGCGCCCCCTAGTGACCAATTTTCGTAAAACGCGTAGGGGACCTCCAGAGGGTCATGTCAAACACTAATCTAAAGTTTGGCTTTGATAGCATTTATTTTGGCTGAGATATGGCAAAGTTGGTGTTTTAATAGTTAGCTACACAAATTTGTTCGTGCGTAATATGCGCAATTTTTATCCTATAAAAATTCTTTTTCTTAACTTTTTGTCAGGTCGGTCTGGAGATGCTACAGTCCAAGTTTCGTGCAGATCGGTCGCACGGTCTAGGAGGAGATCGAAAAAGTAGGTTTTTGATAAATCGCGATTTTTCACGCATAAAAGACTAGGCGGAAATGGGCGTGGCCTATATCACGTGATTCAGATGGATCCAGGGAACACGTGGATATATGGTTTTTAAATGTCCGGTGTACAGAGTGGGAGTTATGGGGCCAAACACGTTTTTTCTGCTATAGCGCCACCTAGTGGTGGAAGTGGGTCAATTTTTGCGCCTGAGGTCCTTGCGGAGTTTCGGACCAGTCCTGAAAAAGGCAACCCCCCACCATGTACGGTTTAGGCTGTAGTCAGAGTTTTAGGCGGAGAAGGATAATGATGATGGAAAAAAATCTGTAGAAAAACAATAGGGTTCCACAGCTCCGCTGGAGATGTGAACCGCGTTGCCTTGCATTACGCGGTTCCCATGCCCCCTCGGGCTTGGACCCCTAAATATACTATAGTTATGCCGAAAGTGTACCCGGGGTCTATGAAGGAGGACAGGCCGGGCGGCGAGGCAGCAACCCAGGCAGCACCGGCCCGTCACGTTAGCCTGTGGAGCTCCTGAACTCCAACACACAGTCGGACAAAATTTGCAATTAGCCATCAATTTTCATAAAACGGCCCATATTTGACCTCTACATAGTTGATTTCTCGCATAAAAAAGTCTCAGAAGTGAATTTAGTGATGAAATAGCAGACGAACAATGTATACAATTTCTGAGATCTGCGCGACCTAGATTCACAAGACAAATTGGTCCCAGATCAGTCAGTGGCCTATGTAAATTTCAGGGCGTTACAAAGATAGAAGGTAGAGCCAAAGGAGTTGACGTCAACTTTTAGCTTTGTTGAGATTCGCCCGTTTTCAGCACCAGTTTCAAATTGTGAGATTTGCATAGGAAAGAGGTGTCAATGGGACTTTGAGGTTCTATGTATGTCCTTTTTACCCACCTTGTTCTTTGATTTTTTTTACTTTGATTGTTTCTGATGGCACGTTTTCTACTTTATTGCTGTTAATTTATTGATTCTGTATTGTGTAATGGTTATCTTAATGTGAAAAGCCTTTTGAAAAGTGGCGGCCAATATAAATAAAATGTTTTCTTTAAAGTTTTTTTTCGTCCTCTCTCAAACTATATCAGAGTCTATAGGATCATGAGGGGGAAACATTGTTGAGTGTGAGATCATCATCTAGCTAAACTGCACACTGCACAGAAACCCTTTTATTCTAGTATTTGTACTAAGTCAGATGTCAGAGTGGTAATGATCCAGCCAGATTACTACCCACCTTCTGAGTGATCTTTGCCACAGTCACATTGGGACTTCTCTGGTCAAGTCTTTTCTGAACTGATGTGAGGCCAGCCTGGACCTCAGACAGCTTCGCCCCCAGCCTGTGGACGGGACCACTCTGCTCCACTGCCTCTCCCACCTCAAGTACAAACATCAACAATTACAAAAGGAAACATGTTTTGCTTCTCAAGCCAGATCTATATAAGTCTTGGATTTGTTGTTGTCCCAAACATTTGATTATCATTCTTCCCTTTTCCTCCTGTAATCTCCTTTAAGTAATTCTTAAGTAACTCAAGTAGTTAGAAATCAAGTAACTGTTCATTTCATACACTGCACTGTAAAAATTTTTAATTATGAAATGCACTTGCTATTTTATCTCATCACTGCCCCTGTCTCATGTACAGTTCTTATTTATTCATCTATTTATTTTAAATCTCATGCCCTGAATGTATGTGATGTCTTGTTTTGTTTTTTAAAACTGTCTTTCACTGAACAGCTCTCCAAAATGTTGTTGTATGTTACCATGTACAATGACAATAAAGGCAATCTTATCTTATATTATTTTGCAGGAATTCCATTGTGTAACACCCCTCCCTGTATTACGGTAACAAGACTCTTTAACCCTACTTTTCCACTTTGTGTTTTTTTGTGATTTATTGTGTTGTGCTCATTGCTAAAAACTAGGGCTGAACGATTAATTGCATTTTCGATAATATCGCGATATGTTAAAACGCGATTTCCTAATCGCAAAGGCTGCGATTTGGTCACATGACTCGCGAGAGCAATCAGTCTGCACTCCGCAGAGAAAGCATCAACTAGCATGCTAACGCTACACTGTACCTTGAGCTGATTTCTGTCATTCAAACAACTCTGAGTTGTAGTTTAAAACTTTTACAACCATTTTAATAAAATGAAGGGTTTTATTCGGGCTTGAGTCTATACATGCAGTTAATGGATACAGGCACACAGAACTCAAGGCTCGGTTGGCAACGATTAGCTCTGATTAGCGGTTAGCTCCGGTTAGCGGTTAGCTCCGTTATAAAGATATGAGTGGAGGAGCTGCCACTGAGAGGGGTAACAACCAGACTCTGATAAATGACGTTCGGGGAGCTTTCACAGCAGCGTGGCCGCGGTGTTTCAACGGTTTTATTAGTACAGTTAATCCCACGGCAAGAACACCAGCAACTAGCTAACGTAACGATAGCCTCTCTGAACAAGTGCACACGGCAGCACGTAACTTCACGAGGGGAAGGGGCTGGAGGCAGTCCTCTCTGTGCACTGTAAAAAATTACACTGGTGTGTGTGTGTGTGTATAGATATATACTATATTTTTACTTATTTAACTGTCTAGTGTGTAATTGTGTGTTCATACTATACATTATTATATTATTCTTTGTTGAATAATACAGAAGACAAAGAGCTTAAAAAAATAATCGAATATCGAATCGTAATCGCAATATTTGGGAAAAAAATCGCAATTAGATTATTTTCAAAAATCGTTCAGCCCTACTAAAAACCCAAATTAATTATTGCACTTCACATCAGCTATGTTAAAATCAAAGTCTTGTGTACCTTAACTTCTACTTGCTGCAGTGAGTGTGTGACCTCCTGCAGCTGGCGGTCGATCTCCACCGGGACCAGAGTGTACATGTCTGAGTACTTCATCTTCAGACTCTCCATGATGCGCTGCAGCAAAGCCTTCTGGTTACACAGCTCGCTGTGAACCTCCTAAAACCAGAGAGAGAATAGTTGTGTAAATGAACAGGACATGGAAAACCAAATAAGGAAAATTATTAAGTCTATGTCTGAAAGAGGAAACTGAAAGGCCAATAAAGCTTTGTGTTCCGCAGCGATAATAAAAACTTCTCAATATTTATTGATTTTCTTTGTGACATTTTGCAAAGTGCCACAAATCAGCTTAGTGAAAGTCAACACTTACTTCAAAAAACACTTGTAAGCAGATGGTTGCAGTCAGTTTTAACCCTCACTCTTCTACAAGCTTTAACATTAACAACAGTCAGGAAAGGTGTCATTTTTCAGTCAAATAGTGAAAATCTTGCAGTATTTTGAAACAAAAGGACACAGACATTGATCTTATCTACATCTCTCACCAAACAAGCTTGTAAGCTCTCTCTCTCTCTCTCTCTCTTCAGTTCAACAAGATTATTCTTTACAATAGCCGACATTAAATAAGATGATAAGAAAATTCAAATGTGCAAGATAATACAGAGGAGAC
The DNA here is from genome assembly GCF_008315115.2 of Sander lucioperca. Classification (NCBI taxonomy): domain Eukaryota; kingdom Metazoa; phylum Chordata; class Actinopteri; order Perciformes; family Percidae; genus Sander; species Sander lucioperca. Next base: position 2,688,012 of record NC_050190.1, on the reverse strand, counting down.
TATCTGGGTCTGAATGCGTCCGATGGTCTGCTGAAGAGGGAGGTGCATCTTGTTATCACTACGGGAAACTGAGTGAGCGAGCGTGTGTGTGTGTGTGTATGTGTGTGTTACAAAAGATGGGAGGAAGAGAGGGTATAGGGAGACAGTTTTGCATAAGAGAGTGGGACACGGTGAGTGCAAAGTGTGTATGCATGAGTGTGTGTTTGTTCATGTGTGTCTGTCTTTGTGAGGACTAATTTGTATTTTAAGAAATTAAAAAGTAGGGACATTTTAGGAAAGTCTGTAAATTTTAGGAAAATGGTGATGCTTTAAGAAATCTGTAGATTGTAAGAAATTGGGGACATTTTAGGAAAGCGTGTACATATAATTAAAGTGAGGACATTTTAGAAAAATAAGGAGATCTTTAGGAAAGTCTTTTACAATTTGGTAAAAGAAGGACGTTTTAGGAAAGTCTGTGCATTATAGGAAGATGAGGACATTTTTGTTAACTGAGGTCCTCACTTCTTGAAAGGGCTATTTGAGGGTTTAGACACAATTACAATTAGGTTTGCATTGTGGTTAGGGCCTAGAGTATTTATTATGTCCATGAGTGTCCTCACAAGTACAGTAGAATTGTGTGTGTGTCCATGGAATGACTTGGCTACAAAGGACACCTGGAAGATCCACTTACAACACTGAACAAAAGATGTCTGGTACAAGAGGAGGGGTGAGGGGAGTGGGAGTGATTGGGGAGTGTCTTTCATCAACACAGACCTTCTGCAAATGGGAAAAGAAGTGTGTGTGTGTGTGTGTGTGTGTGCGTGCGCGCGCGGGAGATGTTGGCCTCTGCTCAGGTTTGGGGACAAAGGGCAGAGTGATTCTGGGGTTGGTGGGTTCATAGAAGCGAACAGCAACCAGCGTCCAGGCTTGAGGCCAAGCCAACGGTTAGATTCAGATGAATTTACTGGGCACTTGTCAACAGCCTCTTTCTCTCTGCTTTGCTTTCATAACTTTGAAAAGCTTTAGATCCGAGGAGCCTTGTAAATTAATAAATTTGATTGTTTTTAATAGCTGTTTTTCACCTGTTTTTTTTTTTTTTTTTAAACATTCAATTTTAATATTGAGACCAACACCTATGAAAAAATTGTCATTTACTTAGTCTTTGTAAGCTAGCTACCAGTTGAGCTTTATCAGCTTCATTAACACAATAATTGTATTAAAACTAAGACTACCTGTTGTGAAATGTTTGTTTGGACAATTTAATAAGCAATTCATGTTGTTTAGTTTAAAAACAGTATAGTGTGGTTAAAAACGTGCTATTTACATTATTTACAATAAATGATTTACAGCTTATATGTGAGAAATGTACACAACATACAACAGTATATTGAGCGATAAACAGTTCACAGTAAAAGACAAGCGCTTTTGGCCATCATTCGAGGCCACTACGCTACACAACCCACTGTATGCAATGGTAATTAGACTGGTCATAATGTTTAAAATGCATCATTTTCAGTGTGTAGCTGTTGAGATGTCTTTGGGCTGAATGTTAAGACATTCATGTGCTCTTTATAGACATAGCAGAGAACTATAATGTTGTTAAGAGTGTGTACAAATGCATCATTGTGTTTTCAGTTCAGACAATGAAACTGTCGTCTCTCATTAGAGACTTGTTATTTACACTCCACTGGCTACTGGCTGCAGGGAGAGACACACTCCAACTCTGAGCACACTGTGATGTGCTGTTGAGATGAAGGGCCTCTGTGGGGTCTGGAGACACCCAGAGGTCTTCCCAGGAGTCCTGGGGGGCTGCTTGCTTATTGAGAAATGCTTACATTTTAAGTCCTACAGAAATTTAATTAAATGTTTGTTTTTTTCTGCTATAGCATACATATCTGCTATGTAAATCACATCCTGTGTCCTTTTCCAAGATAAACAGTGTGACATCTGACAATTGGTACTAACAATAATCGTGAGACTTGTTTTTCAAGTCAAAAGTCACATAAAGCCTCGCCAAAACAAAGCAAGTTATATATGGAAAAGAAGGTAGATTGAAAATCCTTTTGCAATGTTCTGTGGGTCCTTGTGAAGTGATTCTCAGAGAGCAACAGTGATTTGAGTTGTATTGAATGTATGAACACACCTACCAAGTGAGAGCAAAAGCATCTCAAAGTATACTTAATGTTCAACCAGAAATAGTTTGCAAACCACTGCAAACTGTTTTTAAAAAAAGCTGCACCTCTGGTTTTCTGTAAACAGAGGAGTGTCCCACCTGAAGCTCCTCCGTGCTGCTGCTCTGCTCCATCTCTGACAGAAGACCATCTGCAGCCTCCAGCCAAACCCGGACGCCCTGCAGCTCCACCTGGACCTTTTCTCTCTCCTCCAGCTCCATCCTGGCTGCCTTCAAACCCTCCCTGCTTCTCTGCTTCACACTGGGAAAACACACAAACACATACGTCCAACAATTCAAACAATTTGATTTAACAACTGTATAGCCTCCTACCCTAAATCAGTGAAAGTGAGAGTTTGCATTGAGAATAAAATCTACCAATACATTCAAAACACTGAGCCTAATGGCAGTTTAAGTACTGTCAGTGTAAATGTATTTAAATACTGCCCAACCTCAGAGGCACTGCAGGCTATGGCCGACCCACTTTCCTCTGATTGCTTATTCAGGCGTAGCAGAGCTTATGGGTAATTGAGTTATTTGTTTATTTATACATTTACAAAAAGAGAGTGATGGAATGTTTGTAGGAAAAGTATCATGAGACTTAAAGGCAGGAAATGCAGGAAATTAACACTTGATGGAAATTATCCTCTATATAAATATAAGGGTCAAAGGATTTAGAACTGGACTAGATGTTTACCAGAAATCTTCAGCCACAGTAATATAAATTAAGTTATGAAGTGCACCTCAAACAGCACCTTACCTGCCGTATCGAGCCTGTATGGCCTGCAGCTGCTGACAGAGCGGAGTGGGCGGAGCCTGCTCCAGGTGAGCAGGGACACCCAGCAGCCTGGCAGCGCGCAGTTCCAGTGCCGACAGGGCTCGATGTTCGCAGTCCAGTCTGTCCTGGTACTGTTCCCAGGACTGCAGCAGATCCTGCAGGTCCTCGGTGGAGGCCTTTACCCGGGAGCCATCAGGGAGCTCCGCCTCCACCTGCTGCAAGAGAGCCAATGCCTTCTCCACCTGAGAGCAGAGACAGAGTCTTAATAATTTAATAATTCTTCTTAGTAATATGAGCAAACAATAATAACCAGTGTTTCCTCTATGTTGATATTACCGCGGCGGCCCACCACGGTAAAATTTCTGCCGAGAAATAGGGCAGATGCACAACAGGGTTTCCGCCATGTACACCGCGCACCGCCGCTCCTTCAGCTGTTTATGAAAAGTCATAAAGTCGTAATTACACGACTCAGCAGAGCCGTGTGCTCTACTGAACTCAAGCGAACTGTCATTAGCTCTCTCTCCCCTTAGGGTGAGCAACTGGAACAGTGACAGGACGTCATCACTCGCGAAGTCATGGCATCCAAATAAACAACAGGGCGAGTACTACTTGTCACTCAATCTTAGGCAAAGTGACAAACTGCGACGAAAGCCGCAACATGAAATCCGCACTCACGCGGGTCCCGTGAAATATGACAGCTACAGTTTATTGGACAATAGCATTGTGGAAACTGAATTTGATGAATTTACTGTTTATCAGACCCCAGATGAGACAAGAAGCTAACATTAGCGAATGCTGCAGTAACGGTCCCTCTGCCTTTGACTCCCCGCTGCAGGAGACGCTGTATTCCTCCAATTTTTGTATTAATGTTACACTCACGTTATACCAGAGTAGCTAACGTTAGGAGCTCTGTATCCAACTGACAGACACACTTTTTCGGCTTAGAATTATGGTAGGAACCGCTAAAAACACAACAACCTCGCTTTCCTCTCCACCCGACGGACAGACACACTACCTAGGCTTAGAATTACGGTAGGAACCTCTAAAAACACAACAACCTCGCCATCCTCTCCACCTAACGGAAAGACACAGTTCACGTTTTTACAGGTATATCTGGCAACCCGTACTGGCTGTCAAACTGGGTAGTTGATAACAACACACAGGCCAAAACACAAACACAAATTCCGTCACAGAACGGAATTTTCAAAAGGAGAAAATACTGGCATTAGCATTGCTGTCAGAAAAGATAGTATTTCAACTTAGCATGTTTCCTTAATATCTGATGAGACATTGGGGTCATTTTTGGATTTATTACAGTAAATATATTACATATTGGATCTTTAACACTGCTTAAAAAAATATTAATATATTAATACTACCGTTAAAATCACTGGGAGTCTGACTCTGGAAAGTAAAACTGAGATTAACGCTCCTATTCAAGTTAATGTTCTGCTTGTTGTTAGGAAAATTGCTATTTAACACATTTGGAGAGGATTTGAATTGCCATTTTTTCTGTCAATTCTCATCAATTTTGCACTGGCGGTCCTTTGGGGCTGGCTAAAACCTCTTTGGGGGGTGCCAAAAAATCTTGTAAAATAAATATGTAGTGGCATTTGCAAGATAAAATGGTATTTTAGTTTAGTTTAACAGGGAATTAATAGGGCTGTACTCGACACTTTTGTCAGTCTTAAAGACTCTTAGAGTATTAAGCAATGCTTTATTAAACTGGCAGGTTTTTGAATGGGTTTAGGTGGGACACTTAGAGTGACAAAGACATTCACCTAAAAAAGTAAACAAGCAAAGTTAGCCCTCGAAGCTAATGCATGCTAATTACTATAGCAAAAAAAAAAACTTAGTCTTAACCGACACCAACACACTTTTATTAACTCCCATATTGACAACGGTAGCACATACCGCTAGCTTCACTTCACACTGCTCTTACTAAATATTCATTCCATCAGTTGCTGCTGCCGTTTCATCCCAGATATTTTTACTGTAATGTACTGTTACTTACACTGTTAGTGATTTCGCTCCATTCTGCAATCCTCCGTTCACTACGAGCTGTCAGCTGTTGTGTGCAGCGATGTAGTCTTGATACGCGTTTCCAGACAGCAGCCACAGCGGCCTCCCTGCCTCCACAACAGCTCTGCTCTGGGCACCACTCCTTCAGCTCCGTCAGACGACTCTGCAGGGTCTCCAGATCCTCAGACAGAACCTGCACACGAGAGAGTGTATCTGTTACGACAGGTCTGTCAGTGAATGTAGTTAGTACTGACATGTGACAAATCAGGGCGGGAGGTGTTTGTAAACGCTGTCATAACCCAGTACTGCGACTTGTGGAGGAGATTCAAATTGAGATTGATTTCGGAAGGAGGAAGAAGGAAGCAAGCACGCTGCAGGCTGACGCTGGAAAGCCACGCTTTCACACGGAAAAAACTATTGGAGAGAAAGACTGTTTATGATTGAAGAGACGTTTTCTTGTTTTCCCACAACACAACTTTTTGTAAATATTATTAAGATTAATCGCATTAATGTCATAGTTAACTTGCAATTAATCGCACATTTTTATCTATTGGCTTTGACGAGGGGGCAGAGAATTCGCATCAGCTGTGTGCTTGGCCATCACATGCTGCGAGGATAGCTCAGTTCACAACGACAAAACAGATCACTTTGGTCTTGTCAATGGAACCATTTGGCAACTTTTTAAAAGTAAACTTTCCATTCAGAACCTTATTGGCATCCATTTCGGCGTCTCGCTCAAAACTTAACGTTAGCCTACTACTCTTTGGCTGGCTCGCAAGCCCAAACAAGTGTGTGCGGCGTGCCTGTTGTTTTGTTTCCGGTCTAGCTAGATCCGGTGTGGTGTTGTAGTTTTTCTAACGTTACTAGTTGTTGCAACAGCATGTGAAAACAACTACAAAGTTTGCTAGGCCAAAAAGAACGTTAATCTCACGATAAAAAAATGTACGCCATTAAAATGGGTTTGCGTTAACGCCGTTAATAACGCGTTTAACTGACAGCACTAAAATATACCTTTTAAAACCTGACTAATACACCAAGGAGCAGGCTCGTGGAGAAGTCAACGAGAGATGCTGGAGCTGCTCGGAGCACCCGAGCAGGCTGGAGCTCCAGATGACCAACGCTAGCAGGCCCGGCTTCAGAACGCGGAATGACACAGTGGCTGAGTGAGTCAGTTTAACACAGCACAAACGCCTCTAGGAGTCAGGGGTGTAAGAAAAAATCGATACACTTGAGTATCGCAATATTTTATTTTGCAATACTGTATCGATTTCCAAAAAGGTATTATTGTTTTTTTTTTTTTTTTTTTTTTTTACGTTCAAAAATATTCATGTAAGACAGTGGTTCACGTTTATGTTGTGTTTAAACCCCCTACCGCTAGATGGCTATGCTGAGACGCACCACTAGTGTCCTTGCCTAACAGTGCCTTGCATAGACAGTATATAAACTGGACCAACAGATTCCGTTGCTCTGGACGGAGACCAGTGAAGGATATTAGAAGCACTTTTCCGGTGATGGCTGAGCGTTACTGCGCAGCCTCCAACTGAGCTCGAAGACGTAGATGTAACATGAGCAACCTGTCTGAAAGTTGTAAGTCTTCTGGTAGCTATGCCAAGAGAAATCTCAATCATTCCCAATCTTACAGAGACGGAGAGCGTAGGTATATGTAAGGAGATAATATAGGCACAGGCTAATTATTGCTAACTAAAATGCTAGTTAACATTAGTAATTAAACTTAAACAGCTAATGTAAGTCGAAACTGCCTGCGAGCTTCTCCTGTATTATACGGTAATTCCTCTACTATGTGACAGTAAGTCCCGTGGTTATCACGCAATCATTAGCCTATTTTTTACAAAAACGTCTACTACGGAGCCATAACGTGAGATACAAGGTAATGGAGCCTTTTATACATTGTTGTGTTTCTTTAGAAATAAATAGATGCAGAAATAATGCAAATACAGTCTTTAAACGCTTCAGATGTAAAGTTAAGTGGCGCCAAAATGAATGGCAGTCAATGGAATGCTAACGGGAGGTGATGGCTTGGTAGCATCAAAATGGTGCCATAGGAGCTACGCTTTCCGGGGAGAGGCTTACCCCCTTGGTGCCTAGCAGTGCCTGACTTTTTGCTAGAAGCTAACAATGTAGCTATGGCTGAACTTTGGCCTACTTTAGCATTTAAAAATTTGCTCACTAACAACCTGTGAACCACAATCCCAAAATGGCAGTTTGATTTTCTGTGTACTGAATTGTTTACCTAAAGTAAACTTCTTTGACTTTTATGAACATCATGTCTTTTTTTAAATATTAGTTTTTCTAAAATTATACTTTAAAAAAATCCCAATATATCGCCTTACGCACAGTATCGAAATATATTGCAATATATTGAATCGTGACCCATGTATCGTGATACGTATCGTATCACCAGATTCTTGTCAATACACAGCCCTACTAGGAGTGGGAAAGATATGCACTCATCCAGGCCAGCTTTGGTCTCACTCTCACGTTAAATGCACACACGTAGGATAGGAGACAATATATTTAATGTTACGAGCTAAGTTAGCCTTTAGTAGCTGTATTTCTTTGTTCTACGAGCCTATGTTAGCTTAGCCTTGTAACACCTTTAAAATTTCAAAGTTTTTTTTTTTATTTTTTCATGTATGCTTTACTGATCTCTTTACTTCAAAACATAAAGTGGTGAATAATACGTGTCCCCGGAGTAGTGAAGTTTGATACGTACTCTGAGCTTGGTTTGCTGGTCAGTACAGTCAGCGAGACAGGTGACCTTTTGACAGATGAACTGGGAGAGGCTGTTCTCTGCGCTCTTCACATTCTGGATGATCTCATCTTGGCACTGGATGTATTTTCTGTGATGTTCTGCGCAACTGAAAGACAGAATTTCATATCTGTTAATGTCCAACAAGAAGAAGATATTGCTTCAACTCACGCAAAAAGAAATTTGAATGGAATGGAGAATGGCTGGATGTCTATGGTAGGTCTTTGAGTCTCTTCCAGGTAATGTGTGTTTTGTGGCCCAGTTTGTTAAATGTTTCTCACCGATGTCATTACATGCAGATTTTGTACTCTTCACAAAAAATAAATATATACTATCTTATTTACTCTTGAAAAGTATACCTTAAAGCATTTTGTAAACTTGTCTTTGAATAATGCTAAATTATTGTAATATGTAACGCATGAAGGTAGGGCTTCGAAAAATCTAGAAAATCAAATATCACGATATTTTTGACCAAATACATTGATGTCAATATTGCGGCGATATTGTAGGGTTGACTTCTGGTGCTTTCACAAAATATTTACACGAGAGTTTTGATAAATAACCATCAATAATGTGGATACAATGACTAAGTGGGTAAAGGCAGATAATAGACAAACTAGAACAGTCTGGTAAGTTCAGAAAATAACATTACTTTACTGTAACGCAGCCTTTATAACCAGGAAAAGACAACAGTTTGTAGTTGTAGTTTGTAGTAGTAGTAGTTTGTGCGGCTACCAAAGTAGGACATAAAATACATTTTAGTTTTTTTCTTTGCACATACAAGTACAAACTGGCATCTTTAAGACTTTTATGAGAAGACTGAGTAATCAGACTTTCATCTGTGAGCCTATTACCTGCTGAGACACTCCAGTCGTATGTGTCCCTTTGCCTGAAGAGTGGACATCCTCACCAGGAGCTGGCTTAGAATTTTCTCCTGGAGCTGCTCCACCTTCTGGGGGGACAGGTAAGGGTGAAGGGTAACCTGGCTCTGGAGTTGCTCCACATGGGTCTGGAACTGCTGCTGCAGTGAGGCCAAAGCCTGCCGGGTTTCCTCCAGCCGTCCAGAACAGAGTCCAGCAGAGCCCTGCGGTGGCAGCAGAGAGACCTCAATGTCCCTCAGGAACTGTGCTGCTTGTTGAACAGCACACGTGTAGCCTCTCAGAGACTCCTTGGCCTGGCAGATGTTCTCCTAAAATATAATAAACATACAATTTTAACGAAACACTCTAATCACATTAGGGCTATAGCATTCCAGTTGTCAGTCCATTTGTAGATGTTTTTGACCATATTATCCATGTCAATTAGAATTCATCACAGCTTTGTTTAACGGAGTGTGCACACAACTGTGCTAAGTAGTGTTATAGTCAAGACTACCTAAACCGAGACCAATTCATCACCAAGACCAGAGTGTATCTAGACCGAGACAAGACCAAGACTTTGAGGGGTTGAGACCTAGTCAAGACCAAGACCAGACCAGTGTGAGTCCCACACTGCATGCCACGATAAAATAGGGACTCCTCAAATTAATCTGAAAGCTCCACATTCCCATAAAAACACCCACAGAAAACAAATTTAGATTTTTTTTCATTCACAATTTGGCTGACATCTCCCAGACAGCTAGAGCTGCTTCTTCTGTCTCCCGCATTCACTTTCTTGGGAATGCGGAGTGGGGAGAAGGTTAACTAACAAATGTCGAATTAGAAATGTCAAGCTATTGGTTTCTTTTGAAGCAGGTAGTTTTACATCCCATCATGGTAATGATAACACATGAATCAGAATATGTGTAAAATAAATGTAGGACATAAAATCCAGAGTCCCCTTTATCTGAGGCCAAGACAAGACCGAGTAATGGTCGATTCCGAGATGAGATCTTCAAAAAGCGGTCTTGAGACGGTCTTGAGTACTACATCGCTGGTGCTAAGTACAGTATGAGTAAGATTTTAGCTTCAGATATAGCTTGGATTCTGACCTGGTGTCAAATGTTTTGAATCTGTTACTAAACTAGTTATTTAGTGGACCTGGTCTGGAAACTAGCTGACTGCCTGTGCCTTTACTGAGGCACACAAGTTATGTCCAGAACACTATTTTAGTATGTGAAAATAATGGAATTAACTTGTTTAAGCTGCAGAGTACAGGATAGGTGGGTTTCGCTTTGTAATGATGATTAAAATAGTCGTCAGACACAGAATGGTATTGTAAATTAACTTGCAAATGCTTCTCTATAATTGTCTAAACTTAATTAAAAGTCATTGGCAAACTTATAAAAACATTTCAATATTCATTTTTTTCGTAAAAAAAACAAACAAGAATAGTACAACTTGCCATTTGTGAGTCACATTCACAGAGGACTGCATTCTTTAAGTCTATCAGATCTTGGGATCCATGTCCTTGTCTCTTTCCCTTCTTTTGCTCTAGAACCTCCAGTGCTCTCATTCTGGACTCTACAGTCTTTTTCGAAGACATGATCCTTTGGTATTCGTTGTTAATTTCTGTTTCATTTGGCTCCAACATGGGGAGTTTCTGGAGCTCTTGCTGGCTCTTCCAGAGGAAGGCCTGAGTGGCTGCCTTCTCTGAGTCCAGGTCCAGATCCTCCAGCAGGTTCCACTCCATGATGCTGAGGTTGTTGTAGAGCATCATCTCCAAGGTGTCAAGGCTCCCCTCGTTTTGTTTCAGTCTCTGTCGCTCTGTGCTCAGCTGTGATGGGTAAAGATCAGTGGAGATCATCTGGAGTTTGGAGCCAGCCTCCTCAGACATATACTTTATAAGAGAAAGCTGGACGAGGAGGGTCTGACAGACTTGGTACTTCTCGTCCAGCGCCAGGCTGTCGTCTTTGGCCTGACGGACCTGCTCCTGAACGTTCTCCCTGAGGTCCTCCACACACTGCCTGTTGTTCAGGTACCGCTCATGGCCTCTGGCTTTCATTTCCAGGGTGACCATTTTGCTGAGAAGTTCAGAAGTGACTGAGTACAGTTCCCTCGTCTTTTCCTGGGGAATCCACTGTTGCAGAAGGTCAACCTGGGACTTGTGCTCCAAAATCATGTGTTTGGAAGGCTCCAAAGCTTGCAGGGACTCGCTCGTGATGGGGAACCTGTATCTACTCAGATCTACTAACATCTGCCTCAGGCTTGTTTCTATGGTGAGCAGGTTTTTCTTGCTGCAATCTAGAGTCTGCGTGAGTTCATCCAGGTCCTTTTTGTTGGCCTTCTCATAGCTGCTGATGGCTCTGATGTCCCCCTGGAGGTTGGTAAGCTTGTCGAAAAGCCGACAGTTCTCTGTGATGCTGAGTTCAGAGGCAATGTCTTTACTCTTCATTAGAAGAGCCTCACAGACAGCGGCCTGCTTCTCCGCCTCAGCCAGGGTCTCTTGGATCTGACGAACTCGGCGGTCCAGTTCAGCAGGGCTCCTCAGCTCACTGTCTGGACTCCTGGAGGCCTCTTTGTGCAGATGAGCCAAAACCCAGGAGTCTAGGTCAGCAATCTGCTCTGACAGCTTCTCTCTGGTCTGCAGTCCGGACTCTATTTCTCTAACAGCCTTGGCTAGCTTCTCAGATGTCCACTTTGAGAGTTCTTGGAGGGATTTCAGAGAGGAGTGCACCATGGGCACCTCCTCAGCCTGGTCCAGCTGTGGAAGGAGCTCTGTCACCTCCTCCACCAGTGTCTCCAGTTGGCCCTGTTTGGCCATGACCTTAGACTGCAGCTTCTTCAGATCTCTGAGCTGCCGGTGCACCTCCTCGGGGAGGAGAGCAACCCTTTCCCTCCGGCCATCAATCTCACTTTCTGTCTGCTTTGCCCAGACGAGGCCATCCCTCATCACCACCATAATTTTCTCCATGATGGCGTTGCTGCTGCTCTGAGTTTGAGAGGACACTAGTTCCTTTGTGTGGCAAAGTTGGTCTTTGATGCTCTGAAGCCCCAGCTGTATCTCAGTTGTATCCTTCTCCCTCTGTGAGCCGAGGAGTAGCGCCTCCAACAGCTGCTGCAGATGAAGGTATTTTTTCCAAGCAGCTTTAACCTCAGCATTTGCCACCATCAGCTGCTGCGCCTTCTTGCAGTTCCACTGAGTAACTAAAGGAGACTTGGCTTCAAGTTCTTTGCCGATTGTCTCCAAATGTTCCTGAAGATCTGATATTGCCAACTGAAGGCTGCTGGTCTCGTGAAAATGGACATTTGTGTGATACAAGGTCCTCTCCACAGCTCTTTCCAGGCCTCTCCACTTCTCTTGCAGGTTATTCTGCTCAGTCTGTGCGGGTGCTCGCTTAGACCAGCTGAGGTGGGGGTATAACTTGGTATGGGTCACGAGCAACTCCCCCAGTACTGTTCTGTTCTCCTCCATACTCCTCTGTAAGGAGCACAGTCGCTCTGCTTCCTTGGAGCTGCTCTCCTCTGGGGACCTGAAAGAAAAACAGTTAAGTCTTTAACAGTTGTTAAAGATATAAGTATGAGGGGGAATGTTGAGGTTTACATTACATTTAATGTTAACAAACAAAGTATTGCTTTAGAAAGATTCAACACTCCTGTTCTTCCGGTCTCTGCCCCCCTTTAGCCTCGACTCAGTCTTGCTCCTTCTTAGTTCTCTATAGACTTCAACAGTCCCGCCCCTCCTCTGAGAGACCTTAGGTTCCGGAAGTAAATTTCCCATTCATTTCTCCCATTGATGTCTGGAAAAATCCATATATAAAGAGTCTTAGACCATGCCTTAGGCTAAGCAGACGTGACATGACTCATAAGCATACAACATATCATTTTGAGTGGACAAACGAACAGAAAATCAAAAAAAAAGTCAAAAGGTACAAGACTGTGTACATATTTTCATTTCAGAGCAAAGGAACTACTCATCCCATAAACCACCGTGCACCACTGAATAATATAGTCGAAGACACAACCGCAAAAGAGCCTCTTGAACAACTTCCAATCCGACGACAGCCTTGCGCACTTTTTTCTCCAAAACAGTGATTTTTATATAGTGAATGTACAGTTAATAGCAGTTCTTTCAGTAGTAATCATGTAAATAATAAAATTATTGATATGACTCCTACAGTATGAAGGCTACAGTAGCCTAGCTAAAGTGAACGGATAATGTTAACTAACATTACCAACCTCCCTGCAAAACTCACCACAACTTTGTAGGTCTTGTCCCTCATGCTGGCCCTTACAAAACCCACAAGCTGAACCTCGGACATTCAATAATGTGACCCGATTTAAAGTGGTTTTCACCCCTTTGGAGACTTGTTCTCGTCCTTGAAAAAAGCCATCATGGCAGCCAAGGAGATCATGATTGCACTGATAAGTCTACCATGCAGAAACGCAACACAGGTTTTTTTTCTTCTTCTTTTTATTAAAGATCATACACTAAACAGTAACGTTACAGAAGCCTACACAGTACAGCAGCAAAGACTCACAGACTTTCGCTGGGTTTAGGGTTTAACCAAACAGTCACATGACATGAGTTCCACCAATCAGAGGCATCACTGTGGGATTGTTCAGGATTGTGGGTAATGTATTTATCCAAGACATCGCAAATAAAAGACATTTATCTCAAAACAAGGTTGGTGCCCCATGAACTTTTGGCGTCTATATGAGCATATACAATCGCTTAGTCATGTCGCAGCTGGTTTTAAGTCTACCAATCGCCGGTTACAATTTTATGGCTTATACTCCAATTGTCAATGGAGAAATTGCATTGTATTTTTACTTCCGGAACCGGCTGTGGGCGGGACTGTTGAGCTTTATAAAGTTTGAGTCCCGCCCCCACCCTCCATTCACTTGTATTGCGTGAAGGTTCCTCCTCGTTAATTCCGTCTGCTAGCAAACAGAAAAATGCCTTAAAGTTGCTGTGTGATGATATGCACTACCAACAATGTAATAAACACATCACTTAAGTTTTTATAAGCTGCTGAACCGAAAAACGGAGCTTTTATGAAGACAAAAGTGGATACAGACGTGAGGGATCAGCAGGGAGAATGGGGAGACTGTGGGAGCCTGACACTAACTAACAGCAAGCATTTTGTTACGAAGTCAAATATCCAGATGTCAGTTTTAGGTTAACTACATGTCTGTAAGTTAAGCATTATATATGCATTATGTACACAGTATGCAACTTGTGTTATAGTGGAATGTGGATAAATCAGAAAGCTAAGCTAGTATTATGTTTGCAAATACCTTAGCTTGCTAACACATAGCTAACATTAGTTTACTAACAGCTAATGTGTAATCTCTGGTAGACATGGGTTGCTTAAATAATAATCCTTTGACATTCTCAAATCTAAAGTGTTTAGCTGGCTACAGGCACTTTGTTAGCGTGTCAGCTCTTGGTTGCAAATTGGGGGCACCGATTATTTTCCCCTCCGGTGGGCCTGGCTTTCAGAGTATGACGCGATGCGTTCTATTTCTATTGCAACATATTGTATAGTACCTTAAAATGTAACCTTCAGTTAAGAAACTAAAAGGAAACCATAGATGAGAACTCACATTCTGACAGCATCCAGTTCTGCTGTCAGTCTTTCCAGTGTAGTCCTGGTTGCTTTGGTCTGTCTGCAGTGATCAGTCACCAGCTGCAGCTGGGCCTCTTTACTCTGGATGACAGCAGCTGCATCCTGGGCAGCAGTGCTCCACTGGTCCTCCACATGCTCCAGAGCATCATTGTTCTCAGCATCGGCTCCTCTCAGCTGAGAGAGCAATGACACCTGTTCCTGGGCAGTCTCTCTGCACTGCTGTACTCAGGAAGAGAAAGTAAACAAAATTATCCAAAGCCTGTAGTTTTGATACAAATGTTTATTGCGATTATTTTATTGTTACTAAACACAAGTAAAATGCTATTGTGGTGACCCAAAATATAGAAACATTCACTAGATACTGCAGCTCCTTTAAGTAGGGAGCTCACTGGGACGAGGGGGCGTTGTTGGGACACTATTTCAGGCTATGTGTGGTTTGTGAGAGGGTGGCTGTGTAACCTGGAAGTGTAACCTGAAGCTGTAAGCTGTGGATAAAAAGTGGAGTAAACAGACTCAACTGAATTTAACTTCTCCATCTTGTTTGTTCCGCACTCCCACACTATTAATGTTTATTTCGACCATTACAATCGTAATTATTTTGACAAATGTGTACTGTTGTTTTTAATATCCACCTTTGAACAAGCTGGTACAGAAAAGCATTGGAGATGTCCAATTCATTAGGTAGTTTGGCATTATAACCCAACCTGCTGCCACCAGTATTTATAAATCAAGCTGTTGCCATAAAGCATTTTTTTTATTTCTCTAGTGAGTCATGCACCCTGTCATTCTGAATCGCACCTGAGCCTCCTTCAGCTGCTGGGCCATGGCTGTTGGGTTGAGCTCAGCTGGGTGGTTCTTGCAGCTCAGGATTCGAGACACCAGCCTGCTTAGACGGTTATCCAGATCAATGGTGGATGTAATCAGAGCATCTGGGGCATCCTCAAGTGGTTTACCCTAAATTCACAGAAACACTTCAGAGTCTGGAGTCTCAAAATTCCAGTTAATGCCCAAATGGGTTTTGGATTATGTCCAAACATGATCTAATTTAAAGCAATAGTGTGCGACTATTTAATATTAATGAACGTCCGTTACATTTAAGCCATTGCCAAATTAGTTGCTACGAAGCTAATTAAGCTTATCAGCTCCACAAAACTCTCTCTGTATTTCTCAGTATGGCTATGTTTACAAAATTGTGTAGTCCGGCGACATTCGTGCACAGCAGCTCGAGTGATGCATTTCACAGCACCGCTGAGAAAGGACAACAGCAGTGTTCAGCTTTGGAGGCAAAGAGGACTGCTGCAACAGGTAAAGGCATGGCTGAAAACCTGAAGAAGCATCCACAAATTGTTTCAGTCAGTGATTGTAATGCTAAGAAAAGACCTACACATTCAACAGAAGGACTCAAATCCCAAAAAGAAAGTGGCCGACGCCGAAGACAAACACAGATAACCATTGGTGTGGCTTTTCCTAATTGGATAGCGCTAAAAAAAAAAAAAGGGACTAAGGTCAGACACAGATGTCGCCTTACTGCTCTTGAAAAGGTTAGTAATGGGTTTTGTAACGTAGGTGCGCGATCACTGAAGGCTTGCATCATGTGGATGCGCCGACAGTGTTGTTATCATTATTAGAATTCCTCATGGGGGCAACAGAAACTACGCACTATAGCTTTAAAAAAGGAATATTACCTCTGTTTTTGATATACAGTACATGGAGCATCAAAAAGGATGAAAAGGAGACAAAATAACGTAACCATGAGATAGATTTAAACCATCAATGCTGACAGTACATGCTCATCACACCCGTATCCTTGTATGCACTTAAAGCCTGTATGTGAAGGATTTGATCATTTTATTTAAACGATTGATCTTTTATGATAATTAACTTTGGTGAGTCCTAGTGGCAGTTTCAAAAAAGACACTGTGGCACACAGAAATGATGATACCTCAGTAAGTTGGCTGTTGGATCCAGTCCCTGAGAGTAGCTGCATTTCTGTGAAGATGTTCCTTGTGGCGCATCCTTCTGGTATCTCCAGAACACGTTTCTCAGTCTTCACAATGCTTGCTTTGGCTAGAGCTTCGTTTTCCTGAGAGGGCAGTCCTTTCATCAGGGTTACCTTACCCCAGATAATGTCAGTTGAAGATTTCTGAACTGCCTGCAGTGATGCAGGTGATATTGTGTCAGCCTTGTACACCTGCTCCCATTGTGGACACAAAACACCAGTATTAATGCAGGAAAAATTCTGACATACAATTGTATAGTGTTTCGGTTGAGCTAAGAAAAGAACTCTGTCTACTTTTTGTTTGGAGGTGTACCAAGCCTTACCCCTTTTAACTTGCAAGACAGTGATAACATGTATGAGGAAGCTCATATTACTACCCCGAGGCACTGAAACCATTGGTAGCACAGGTGGACAGCACTTTTCCTTTTTTATCCTCCTTTTCACTGGATATTGTTTTCTCTCTCTTCTCTCTGTCTACTCAACTTGTCTTCTATTGTAGTTACAAAGGAATTCTGCCATGTTAAATCGACGTTTTTTGAAGGGTGAAGATAGAAATTCAAAGAGGGGAATAGGTTGTCCATTTCTTTGACAGTGTTTGTATCAGGGAAACCTTTGACTTGGGTGGGTATTGACAATAAACCAGTGGAGATACGTTATGGACATGTAACATAGTGGTGAGTTAGTTCTGTTTCATTATATATTACTATAATGAATCAAGGGTTTCCTGGTTTGTGCTCATTTAGAATGAACTAGAATTTGTGGGAAAAATGTCACAGTCTGCAAATAAGTAATCCCCATGTCTTACCTGTGGCGAATCCATTCTCTGCAGTGTCACTTCACCAGTGGTGGAGGTCGTGGCCATTGGGAGTGGAGCATTTTGTATATCCACCTTGACCATCTTTTCTCTTTGTTCTTCCTGAATTGTCCTCTTCCCCTCCTTCTCTTCCTTCTTATTTTCCTTTTCATCTGTTGTGTGTCTCTCTGTTTGGGTTAGAGGGACCTCACTGGGTTCAGACAGGGATTCAGTAAAGCTTTCTCGCACTTCAACCCGGGTCATCTCACTTGCAGGCTTGTCAGTGGTGGTCACATCCTTGCTTTCTTTAACTGTCTCAAACAGAATACGTAATTCCATCTCAGGTTCCTTTTCTATTGTGACAGTTTTGTAATCATGTACACTGATGTGGATGTCTCCTGTTATAACAGACTTCTCATCCAGGCTCTTGGATACATTATGCATGTCATGTGCTGACACTTCAGCATGTTTTTCATGGATACTGCTATCCCTGAGTCTTTCTTTGGTCTTCACTTCGACCATGGTCATCTTGACTGCAGTCTTTTCTGGCTGAATATCAGCTGAAGTCAGGTCTTTGTTTTCTGGCTCTGTTTCGCACTGGCTACTTGTTTGATCTATATCAATTCTTGGTGCCTTTGTTATTGCAACAGATGCAATTTCATGCTCCTTTATAGTGACAGGTGTACCTGGTTGTAAAATGTGCACTTCAGCCCCTTTGTGGATTTTATCCATCCTAATAGAGTTTTCATCCAGGCTCTGGGGTGCATCATGCAAGTCTTTTGTTGACACTTTAGCATTCACTTCTTGCACGTCATGATCCTTGACCTTTTGGGGTCTTTTCTGTGTGGTATTCATGAGCTCTAATTTAATCACTGTTTGGCTTGGTTTTACAGTGTCTTGCTCAGATATGCTTATTTTTTCAAATGTTGTCTCTGAATCACTTAGCTGCCTTGCACACACAGAGGGGGGTTGATTGGAGTCACTCTGAGCCACATTTCCTTGCCTTTCAGTTGTGATTTGTTGCACTTCTAATCTTGTCTTAACTGCAGCCTTCTTTTGCTTAACATCAGGAGTAGTCTTATCTTTGTTTTCTGGGGCTCTTTCGCACTGGACACGTGTTTGACCAACATCTATCCTTCGCTCTTTTGCTCTTGTAACAGAAGTGTTTTCATCCTTCTCCATACTGGTTGTATTTAGTTGTAGGATGTGCACCTCAGACCCCATGTGGATTTTCTTCATCATAACAAACTTTTCATCCAGGCTCTTGGGTACATCGTGCATACCACGTGTTAACACTTCAGGATGCTCTTCTTGGACCACATGTCCCTTGACCTCTGTAGGCCAATCCTGTGCGGGTTTCAAGAGTTCCATCTTAGTGTCAGTTTGGCTTGGTTTTACTATGTCTTGCTTATATACGCTTATTTCTATAAATTCTTTCTCTGTCTCATGCGGTTGCAATGATTCAGAACCAGGAGGGGTGGGTTGAGCTGAGTCCCTTTGAGCCATATTGTCTTGAAATTTAGTACTGCTTTCTTGCACCTTTATCTCAGTCATCTCAACTGCTTCCGCTGGTTTCACATCAGCAGTAGTAATCTTTGTTTCTGGTACTCTTTCGCTCTGGACACTTGTTTGAACACTATCTTTCCTTGGCTCTTTTGCTCTTGTGACAGATGTGTTTTTATCCTTCTCCAAACTGGTCGGTATATCTAGTTGTAGGATGCGCATTTCAGGCCCCATATGGATTTTCTCCATTGTAACTGATTTTTCATCCAAGCTCTTGGGTACACTGTCCATGCCACGTGTAGGATGCTGTTCCTGGACACCATGTTTCTTGACCACTTTAGGTTTTTCCTGCATGGTTATGAAGAGCTCTCTTTGAGTTTTAGTTTGGCTTGGTTTCACCATATGTCGCTCAGATATTTCTACAAATTCTGTCCCTGCCTCATCTGGGGGCAATGCTTCACAAGCAGGAGAGGGTTTGCCCGTTTGAACCACATTGTCTTGACATTCAGTACTGCTTTCTCGTACTTCTATTGTAGTCATCTTAACTGCAGCAGTCATATCTTTGCTTTCTGCTACTCCTTCTCTCTGGAGACTTGTTTGAACAGGTCTGATCCTTTTTGCTCCTGTGACAGATGTGTTTTCATCATCCTCTGGACTGGTCTGTATATCTAATTGTAAAATGCCCACTTCAGGCCCCCGGTTCCTTCTGGCTAGCATGATAAATTCCTCCGAAACAGCAGCTTCAGTTTGCTCTCTGGAAGACACTGAAGATGTTTGACTGTCAGATTCTTTCTTGACGTCCATCAGCTCTGTGGTAGCAAGTTCTGAGGAAAGTTTCATACCCTCTAACATTCTTTTGGTTGGTGAAAGTTTACCTTTTTCAACAAAGGTAATTTCAGTTGTTTCTGTGACCACCTCTTGAATTGAAAATGGCTCCTGATTGTCAGGCTCTTTATTGGTTTTTGTTAGTTCTGGGGAATATTTGAGACCCTTCGACTTTCTTTGGGTTGGTGAAAGCATACCGTCTTTAACAACAGATATTTCAATTGCTCCTGTGACTACCTGTCCAGCTGAAGCTTTGCCACTCTCGGGTTCTTTCTTAGCCTCCTTAGACTCCAGGTCAATACTTCCCCCAAGAGCAGAGACAGGCTCTACAGCTGGACAGGAATACAATGAAGACATCTGACTGTCCGGCTCTTCCTTTGTTTCTGGTTGCTCTGTGGCAGCAAGTTCTGAGGAAAGTTTCGAACACTTAGACTTTCTTTTGGTTGGTGAAAGCTTTCCTTTTTCCACAACAGTAATTTCAGTTGGTGCTGTGACCACCTCTGGAGTTAAAGATGGCTTCAGTCTGTCAGGCTCTTCCTTGGTCTTTGTCAGCTCTGTGGGAGAACATTCTGGGGAAAGGTTTAGACCCTTGGACTTTCTTTTGGTTAAAACAGCAGTTTCAGTGGCTACTGTGACTACCTGTCCAACTAAAGCCTTGTCACTCTCTGGTTCTTCCTTAGTCTCCAGGTCAATATTTCCACCAAGAGCAGAGACGGGCTCTACAGCTGTGGAAATGTCAAGACTTTTTGGCTTCCTTCTGGCTGGTATGGTAAATTTCTCCAAAACAGCAGCTTCAGTTTGCTCTCTGGAATACACTGAAGATGTCTGACTGTCAGATCCTTTCTTGACATCCATCAGTTCTGTGGTAGCAGGTTCTGAGGAAAGTTGCACACCCTTTGACATTATTTTGGTTGGTGAAAGCTTTCCTTTTTCCACGACGGACAATTCAGTTGTTGCTGTGACCACCTCTGGAGTTGAAGATGGCTTCTGACTGTCAGGCTCTTTATTGGTTTTTGTTAGCTCGGTGGTAGCAAGTTCTGGGGAATGTTTGAGACCTTTCGACTTTCTTTTGGTTGGTGAAAGTTTACCTTTTTCCACAACAGTAATTTCAGTTGTTGTTGTGACCACCTCTTGAGATGAAGATTGCTTCTGACTGTCAGGTTCTTCCTTGGTCTTTGTCAGCTCTGTGGGAGAAAGGTCTGGGGAAAGTTTCAGACCCTTCGACTTTATTTTGGTTGGTGAAAGCTCTCCTATTTTTACAACTGTGCTTTCAGTTGGTTCTGTGACCACATCTGGAGTTGAAGATTTTTTACCATCCAGTTCTTTCTTATTTTGTTGAGGCTCCACTGCAGGTGATCTGACATGGGTAGCAACTGTCTCGGAAGATGTGGAAAAGTCACCACTCTTGGACTTTCTACTGGTTGGTAAAAGCTTTGTTTCTTCAATAACAGCACTTCTATTTGGGTCATTGGAACTCAAATAATATTGGTGACCTTCAGGTTCTATCCTTGTCTGATGTGCCTGAGTGTCAGCAAGTTTAAAAGGAGGTTCTGTACTCTTTGACTTTCTCTTAGGTGGTAGAAGCTTACTTTGTTCCAGAACAGCAGTTTTAGCTTGCCCTTGAATAAAGTCTGGGGTTGCGGGATCATTTTCAGGTTCTTGTTTTAGTTCGTTAGGCTCCATTCCAGTAAGTATACCAAGGGGAGACACTGGCTCTGGAACTGTGGAAACCTCAAGACTCTTTGATTTCCTCCTGGCTGGTATAACTTCAGTTTCTTCCACAACCACAGTTTCAGTTAGCTCTCCAGAGCTCAGTGAAGGCTTCTGACTTCCTGGCTCTTGCTTAGTTGTGGTTAGTTCAGTACTCTTTGACTTTCTTCTGGTTGGTATGAGCTTTGTTACTTCCATAACGACACTTTCAGTTTGCTCCCTCAGACTCAAAGCAGACCTCTGACTTTCTGGTTCTGCCATCATCTGTGCTGGCTGTTGGTCAGCCTGTTTCAGAGCAAGTGTTGTTGTAACTTCAGTTGTTGTTACAGAGACAGAGGTGAATGGCTTTGATACATCTAGAATAATTGTTGCTATTTGCTTTGTTTCTTCCAAAGCAGCAGTTTCAGTAAGGTCTCCGGAACTCAATGAAGGCTTCTGACTTTCTGACTCTTGCTTTGTCTCTGTCACTTCCTTTGTACCATGTTCTGGGGAGAGCTTTGGACCCTTTGATCTTCTTTTGGTTGGAGAAAGCTTTTTTTCTTTCACAACAGTAGTTTCAGTTGCTTCTGTGGCCATCTGTGGAGCTGAAGAAGACGTCAGGCTGTCAGGTTCTTTCTTATTATCTTCAGGTTCCACATCAGTGGTTTTATTATGAGCAACAACGTGCTGTGAAGCTGTGGTAGGTTTACTCTTTGACTTTCTTGTGGTTGGTATGAGCTTTGTTACTTCCATAATGACACTTTCAGTTTGCTCCCTCATACTCAAAGCAGACCTCTGACTTTCTGGTTCTTCTGTTATGTGTGCTGGCTGTTGGTCGGCCTGTATCAGAGGAAGCGTTGTTGTAACATCAGTCAGTACAGGGACAGAAGTGAATGGCTCGGATACATCTAGAATAATGGTTGCTATACGCTTTGTTTCCTCCACAACAGCAGCATTAGTTTGCTCCTTGGATCTCAGTAAAGATAGCTGACTGCCAGGCTTTTCTATGGACTGTGTTTTCTCCTTGTTAGAAAATTCTGTGGACAGTTTTGGACTTTTTGACTCTCCTTTGGTTGGCGAGAACTTACTTTTTCCCAAAATAGTTTCGACTGGCTTTGTGATCCCTGGTAAAGTTGAAGAAGTCTTTGCATTCTCAGGTTCCTTCGCAGGTTCCTCAAGCTCTGAATAGTGTTCAGTAGTTATACTATGGGTAACAACTTGCACTGAAGTTGTGGAAACGTTCAAACTCTTTGACTCTTGCCTTTTTCGTACAGACTTAGATTGCTCAGCATCTGTGATAGCCGCTGAAGTAAGGTGAGACATCAGATTTTCTGCTTCGCCTTTGAGCTGTGCAGGTTTTGCAACAGTAACCTTTAACAACACGTCTATACTCTTTGACTCTTTACTGGTAGGTCCAAGCTTGGCTTGCTCAACAATAATGGTCTCAGCTTGCTCTATGACTGACTTAGTGGTGAGTTCACCTGCTGCTACTTCCTTTGTAGCATGTTCTAGGGAGAGCTTTGGACCCTTTGATCTTCTTTTGGTTGGAGAAAGCTTTTTTTCTTTCACAACAGTAGTTTCAGTTGTTTCCGGGGCCATCTGTGGAGTTGAAGAAGAACTCAGGCTGTCAGGTTCTTTCTTATTATCTTCAGGTTCCACATCAGTAGTTATGTTATGTGCAACAACATGCTGTGAAGTTGTGGTATGTTCAGTAATTTTTGACTTTCTTCTGGTTGGTATGAGCTTTGTTTCTTCCATAACAACACTTTCAGTTTGCTCCCTCAGACTCAAAGCAGACCTCTGACTTTCAGGTTCTTCTATCATCTGTACTGGCTGTTGGTCAGCCTGTTTCAAAGGAAGTGTTGTTGTAACATCTGCTGTTACAGGGACAGAAGTCAATGGCTCTGATACATCTAGAATAATGGTTGCAACACGCTTTGTTTCCTCCACAACAACAGTTTCAATTAGCTCTCCGGAGCTCAATGAAGGCTTCTGACTTCCTGGCTCTTGCTTTGTCTCTGTCACTTCATTTGTAGCATGTTCTGGGGAGAGATTTGGACCCTTTGATCTACTTTTGGTTGGAGAAAGCGTCTTTTCTTTCACAACAGTAGTTTCTGTTGTTTCTGTGGCCATCTGTGGAGTTGAAGACGATCTCAAGCTGGCAGGTTCTTTCATATTATCTTTAGGTTTCACATCAGTAGTTTTATTATGGGTAACAACCTGCTGCGAAGGTGTGGTAAGTTTAGTACTCTCTGACTTTCTTATGGTTGGTATGAGCTTTGTTTCTTCCATACCAACACTTTCAGTTTGCTCCCTCAGACTCAAAGCAGACCTCTGACTTTCTGGTTCTTCTGTCATCTGTGCTGGCTGCTGGTCAGCCTGTTTCAGAGGAAGTGTTGTTGTAACATCAGTTATTACAGGGACAGAAGTGAATGGCTCTGATACACCTAGAATAATGGTTGCTATACGCTTTGTTTCTTCCACAACAACAGTTTTAGTTATCTCTCCGGAGCTCAATGAAGGCTTCTGACTTCTAGGATCTTGCTTTGTCTCTGGACCCTTTGATCTTATTTTGGTTGGGGAAAGCTTTTTTTCTTTCACAACAGTAGTTTCAGTTATTTCTGTGGCCATCTGTAGAGTTGACGAAGACTTCAGGCTGTCAGGTTCTTTATTATTATCATCAGGTTTCACATCAGTAGTTCTATTATGTGCAACAACGTGCTGTGAAGTTGTGGTAAGTTCAGTACTCTTTGACTTTTCCTCCCTAAAGCTCAAAGCAGACCTCTGACTTTCCAGTTCTCCTGTCATCTGTGCTGGCTGCTGGCCGGTCTGTTTCAGAGGAAGTGTTGTTGACTTTGGCTTTGGTGGTAAAACTGTACCTTGTTCCAAAACAACAGTTTCAGCCAGTCCTGAAACAAACTGTGAGGTTGACTTCTCAGATTCCTGTACCAACCATGTAGTTCTTTCATTGTCTGCCACTGGCTCTGGATCAGCGGAAACCTCAAGACTATTTGACTTCCTCCTGGTTGGGATAACCACAGTTTTTTTCTCAACAACAGCAGCAGCATTAGTTTGCTCTTTGGATCTCAGTAAAGATATCTGACTGCCAGGCTTTTTTTTGGTCTTTGTCTTTGTTGTTTCATCCAGAATAATGGTTGCTATATGCTTTGTTTCTTCCACAGCAGCAGTTCCTGTTAGATTCCTGGGTGACCCTTGAGTAATAATAGTTTTTACCATTTCAGGCTCCACCTTAGTCTGGGCAGACTCTGTATCAGTGGCCAAAGCCTTGGACTTTCTCCTGGACGGTACAGGTGTAGTATTCTCACTAACACCAGAGGCAGACTGCTCAATGACCTTTTGGATCAATACAGGTTCCTCAACAGCAGGTTTTATTTGCTTAGCTGTGGTATCTAACTTTAGACTTTTAAATGCTGCATCTTGAGAAGTGTTGTTACGTTGTGCTTTAAAAGGTTCTGAAGTATATGTTGGACTCTGGGATTTCTGTTTTGTTGGTTCAATTCTGCTTTGCTCCACACCAGCCATTTGTATGTCTTTCATGACGGCTGTTAATGTTTTATCCTCAGTTTGCAGCTCAGCCGAAACCGACAATTTATCCTCAATAGATGTAGATTTTTCTGTTAAGGGAATGTTTTTTTGTAGTTTAAGTTGATGTTTTTTCTCAGGTGAGCGCTTGCTTTTGCGTGGTGGTGCCACTACAGATGTCTTTGTCTCCTCAAGATTACCATGAAGGACACCAGGCAGCTTTTGTTTGCTCTTTCTATCAAGTTCCTTGAACAGAGGGGTAAAAATTACATTAATTACTACAGTTTCTTAACTATTACTTAAATATAACATGCAATATGTATGAGAAATAATTCTATTTAACATGATTTAAATACCTTTAAGCTGCGGCTGAGAGTAGCCTTATGTGTGTCTGCTTCTCGGAGTGTCTCCAAACCTTCTCTCTCTAGTTTTCCAATCAAGACTGGTATCAAGCAGTCGGTTAGAAACTGCTGGTGAGAAAGCGCCTCCCGCAGACTGGCTTGCAACTTTTCACCCTCCTCTAATGTCACCTAATGCCAGGAGGAAAACTTGTTTGGTTTTTGTAGTGAGTAAAAATCTGTGTGTTTGTATGTGAAATATCATGACAAAATTGATACACATTGCCTAAATGTAAAGTGAGCATATATAGGCCACTGACAAGTGCTCCATAGAGTTAACATGTTACACTTCACAAATCCCTAAACTCACAAGTTTTCTTTAAAGAAAAACACTTGACAAACCCCTTTTTTCTCTCTCCATTAATGTATATTTTTTCAACAAACTTGCACCATAATTTTACCTGATTATAGTTAAAGGGGACATATTATGCTTTTACGTGTTTTCTGTCATATCTACAATGTTATATGTTGGATTTTCATGTTAAACGTGGCCAAAACGTCAAATAATGAGATAAACGTATTTTAGACAAATCCCTGTGAGCTAAAACGTTAAGATTTCCAACTATTTTGAACGCTCCGGTTTCAACAGTTTTTTCTACTCTAGGCTAAGTCTTACGCAACTCTAAGCTAAGCAACTGGCCTGCTATGATTGGTCATCTGCTCCAAGTAGGCAGGACTGGAGTGTTTTTTTTTTTTTTTTTAAGCCACTGCGGTGTTAACATTGTCCCATGTAACTACATGCTAACGGTAGTAAAATATGTCATCTTGGCTGCCAGTGTCGTTAAATTCTCCCCAATTCCGGGTCACATTACTCCTGAACATTTTCTGTTTATGTAGTATTTGGTTAAAAGCCTTTATTTATATATATTTTGAATGTAGAAATTGCTGCTATATTCTATTAAGTATCCACTGCTAACTATAGCAGCTGCATGGCTAACGGCAGTAAACACTGTCATCTGGGCTGCCAATGTTGTTAAATTCTCCCCTTTTAAGGGCTTAAAGAGACAGGCGCTCCTACAGAGCGTCTCATACGGAGGGTGAATACAGGTGCAGCAGCCATGGGCAGTATGAAAAAAATAAAGTGTTTTTTTAACATTAAAGCATGTAAACATGTTCTAGTACAAACACAAAATACAAGTATAATCCTGAAAATGCTATATAATAGTTGCCCTTTAAGGGCGACCCAGCAAGATGCCCCTGAGTGAAACACTTACACCATTAGAAGACTATATGTACTAGGCTGCTGTCAGATGTACCCAACAACACAAATGTTTACAGAAACAAAGTAGTTACATTGCACAACAAAACAGTAAAAACATTAAAATACAGAAACCTGGACTGAAGAAATGGATTCTGATGGTTTGCTGTGGTTCCATTCCTGCAGGGCGTGAAGAGAGTCCATCAGACAACGAGCTGTGTTTGTAGAGCAGGTACCCTGATGCTCACTCAGCCTGGACTTTAGACTGGAGACATAATTGAATCACATTTATTGTAAACACAACATTTTGCATGGTATCTGCATGTATTACACAAGATGAGATATAAATGAAAACAGGCTAAAATGTACTTTTTTCAGCAAAAGGAACAACTGCAAGCACAAGAACGGATTGAAAAATATTTGTCTGGCACAACAAATAAGAACAGAGAAATAATTATGTATAAATGTGAGTCCTATTGCTTAGTTCAAGAAACCGGGCATTAGATAACATGTACTCTTCGGATGTTTCAAACAGGTTATAAATCAGGAGAACTCTGTGTTTCCATGTCATTGATCAAGAGCAGGATGATCCACTAAGGCATGTTTCTGGTATGTAAGAATAATTGAAAACTGAATTGAAATTGAGGGATGCCAGCTGAGAATTTGTCATGTAGAATATGTTCAAGTAGGATACATAAAGTTCAAAAAGCCCCAGTGGTGAAGTGCACAGATGTTACTGCATGTCATGTTAGTTTGTCAGGTTTGTGTTAGACAACCTCTTTCTTGTTTATACCTTGAGTGAAATTAAAAATATGAATCAAACAAAAAGTGGTAAGAAACAGTGTCTGTCAGGCTGTCTTATGACCTGGGTAACAATTAAAGTCATAATTAATTACCCATATACATACAGCATGTAGTGTTTTTTTATGTTTTAGCTATTTGTCACAGCTCTACTAAAACAATGAGGAATGCCATCCGTCGTTAGACATGGTACCTGTCATGTTGCTGGCATAAGGATTTCACCAGAGTCATAATTTCTGTTGGCAGCTCATCAGTGGCAGGTGTAGCCCTTACTTCCTGTTGGAGGTCCTGAACTTTCACACCCAAATCTGCCAGCGATTTCTCACAGTTCTGACAGGAGAAGGACAACAACATCACATAAGTAACATGCCTGCAACAGTGCCACGTTAGCATTACTGACATACTCACATGCCTGGAACATGGCAGCAGTTTTACATTTATAATGTGAGTTACCAACTCCAAAATCCACTTAATGTACACATAGTCTGGATCAACGAAGTACATTTCCACCGCCGGATGTTCCGCCAGATGTTCCTCACCTTCCTCTCTCTGTGTGTTGCCGTTCTCAAACTCTGTTTACTTTGGGAAACAACAACAACCTTCGAGCTTGCAAGCTACACGCTGAAAATGTCAAGTTTTGAAGAAAATTTTGATCGTGCAACAAGGCAGACGTGCTTAGTTTCTTTGGAGGAATGATTGTAAAGATTTACAAAGAATATGTTTACGGCATGTACTCTCTAACTGGGACGTTTTGGTACTTATTGGTAATGATTGCTGTGGACGAAGTACAAACGGTGATACACTGGTGAGAGGAAATTACGTTTAACCATGTATCCAGCTAATTTAAATAGCTCATGTTACTGTATTGTGTGAACAGTTATCTTAATTTAATATTGTATGTGGCGTTTTCTTTTGCGGGGTGCAAATGTTCCACCAAAACAAGTGCCTTCCTGAGACTATTTTACAGAGCCACCGTCGCGCAGTCTGCAGCCCAAGACGATTGTGATTGGTTTAAAGAAATGCAAACAACCCAGAGCGTCATTTTCTGCACTGTGGAGATTGGTCTGGAGACATACCTCTTTTCTTCAGGTTTATTTGTGGGAACTCAGCCTATTTGGATAATAAAATGGATAAATAAAGTAGTAATAACCTGAAGGCTGTGCCAGTGCTGTTGGAGCTGAGGGATGTTGTTCTGGGGTTGGCTGTAACTGAGCGCCTGGTCCAGGGAGCGCAGTTCCCACTGCAGGGCTGCAGATCTCTCCTTGAGCCCCTTGGCCTTCCTGGCCAGCTGGCCGTCCAGCTCCTCCAGCCGGGTCTCACAGGCCGCCAGGCGCTCCCTCACCTCCTGCTCCGAGGTGGCACAGAGCTCATGGAGATGGCTTACCTCCAGGGTCAGGGCATCGCGGCCTCCAGGCGTGCAGAGGCTCAGCAAACTGTCTCTGGCAGAGTCGAGCTCTTTCATCTCTCTCTGCTCCCTGTCCACTGTCTGCAGCAAAGCCTGGCATCAGCAGGGATAAAAAGGAGAATCGGATTATTAGAATGCAGAAAGAACTATCCTTTAAAGAGCTTTTGACGTTTAGGTTTTGAAGTTGTAAAACTATATTTTAAAAGTCAAAGATCTGGGGACATTAGTTGGCTCCAGAAATGTCCACAGATGAGAAAACTGAACATGCATACACTGTCCAAATCATGTCATTAATGTCTTCCTCAAATGTCTAAAATGCATTGGTTTGTTACTAGTAAAGGAGTCCCTTCAGTTTGAAGAATTACAACATGAATATTTTCAGTGACAGATTAAAATTGGTGCCACTGGCTTCCCTCAAGAATCCAACTAACAACTGTGTGCAAGGTCCAAAATTAACTTTTTTGTCCACCAGCCAAATGGCTAGTGAATGTTCAAATTTTACCAGCCACTCAATAGATTACCATTGTTTTTTTAACTGGTGAGTGAAGCAAATCTACCAGCCACTTGCATATTTTACCAGCATTTGGCTAGTAGATGGTGATAATTTTGGAGCCTGACTGTGTGTATGTGTTTTATCCTCGGACCTTCAGAGTGTTGACAGCGGTGTGCAGACCCTGTCTGTCTGCTGGAGGAGCTCTGAGGCCTTTAACGTGCTCCCTCAGCCAGTCCTGGGCTGCTTCATGCTGCTCCAGCAGCTGGGTGCAATGCCTCTCCGCCAGGATGCCCTGCTCCAGCTGAACTACTGCATCCTGAAAACAACAGTAGTTGCATGTTTACAGATGGATTAACTTGGTCATTGGCCACCAAAACGAGCCACATAAAATAATTTGAACTTTTAAAATGGAGACTGAAGTCAAACAGTGAGTTATTGGAGTGGGAGGGGAGTTGTTCTTGTTCTTTGGGGCAGGGGAGGAAGAAGATGATGTTGTGGTGGTTGTGCTACATATAGAAGCTTAATAACATAACTTTTTGTGTGGTATCTTTTACTTAGTCTTATGATGTATCAATCCAGTGTTATAAAATACATAACTGCCCATAAATAAAATGGTCCACACATAATAATAAGATGTAAGGGACTGTTCGCTATTTAATTAAGGGGTTACCAGAGGAGTTTTGTGGCCTCTAACCTAAAAAGACGTGACCTTCCCCTCGTCAGTAATAATTTTCCTATGACCCTCCAAAACGATTTAAAAAAAAGGCATGACCCTCCCCTTGTGTGCAAGTTTGCACTTAGCAAAGAAGTACAGATACCATTTGATTTTTACAGCCATGACATACATGAGTTAACCTCTGCATTCTCATCTTACACATCACACTCCTCTGTTATGGTGTGGGGGCCATTTCAGTAGATTTACTCACTAACATTGTTGTGAAACACAATAAGCATGGAAACTAAATGCACACTTCATGCATTACTGCATTACTTCAGATACTAAGTTACTCATCTAGTAAACTTGTATTCATATGAAATAAAACGATAAAACATTGAGACCATTCAGCAAAGGACGCTGGGATATAACCAATTCAACACTGGTTGCTATGGACTTGTCACTATCGTCATTGTATATTTTAGTACATAGGTAAAGCTGCCGAAGCTGAACATTATATTCCAAAACACATATGTTTATTTTTAAAGTTTTTAAGTTACATTGTAACAATTTAACAATTCACCCTTATGAAATCCAATCGCGGCACGGCTGTTTTGGAACGCAATAGACAGACGCTTAAATTCAACTAAAATGTAACAGTGAACAATCAGTGTTGGACCTACAGTCTGTTGAGATGCCTCTCCAAACTCACCATAAAACGTTAAGACGCGTTGAGAAAAAAAGATCCGTATTTTGCCGTAATCCAATGACACGAAAAAAAAGTAATCCACAGCGATCAGTAGATCCACAAAAAGGTAAATGACACAGTGTATCCAGCAAGGCCGATATGAGCGTCACATACGAGGCCTCTCCACTTCGCCGTTTAAACAAAGTGGAATAAGCGTATAAAAGTCCAAATCTACCGCAATCAATTAGTAAGCTGACATCACATTTATATACATGGCATTTAGGAAACCGTTATTGCAAGGTTGGCAGGCAAGATGTCCAGACTAGTGCAACAGTAATTTTCGTTTTTTGCGTCCTGCTGCTCCCATCGTCAGCCAGGTAATATTTTTTTTTACTAAAGCAGTATATGAAATCAGATGTATTACCTATCACCATTTAGTTGTTTTGTGTTATTTAAGATATTTATTTAATATCTGGTCATGCCAGATGTAATTATTCCACTAATTTTTTAAACAATGCAATTACCCGGGGGGCAGTGCTCCTCCTGCCCCCCCCCAGCAAACTCCGTGTATGGGGTCAGACCATCTGCTAGGGGGCCGAGACTGAGAGCTACATGGATAAATATGCACCAAACAAGCCACTTTGAAATTTTGCTCTTTTCATGAATAAAAACGTTGGGTGACCCCCCCACCCAGACTAAAAAATGTTGGATGACCCTCCCCTCAGCAGAAAATAAAAAGACATGACCCTCCCCTATTTTCCTCCGGTGGTCCATTCCATAAATACCGAACGGTCCCTAAGACATTTGCATTTTCTATGTTGATTTAAAAAACTGACATTTGAATTATGAATAAAAAAACATTTCTTGCCTTAGCAACTACTGATTATTATTATGATAATGCATAATAGTTAAGTGATATTTATGTTTACATCAACACTGCAATGCAAATATAAATTTATATTAATTATGACAAATTTAGAAGGTCTAATTATTAAAAAAGTGAACAATAGGGGGATCACGTGACCAGCCACCGCTATGGTTGCTAGTGACTCCGGATTTCCACTGGATGCGGAACGTCTGCGGACCGGCTCCGCTGCGGAACGGCTGCGTGCTCCAGCGTCCGTCAATACCCACTAGGTACGGATTTGTTGCGGCACGGCTGCGGCCATGACTGACAGCTGTAGTCACCCACAATATCTTGCGAATTCACGTAGAATAGAACCACAAAACCAACAACAGTTTGTTTCCATCCAGAGGAGTAGAGGGGAAACAACTCTGTGCTGTGTTTTCAAGGTGTAGTGCAGGGAAATATGATCCGCCGTGAGCACGGTGTATTTTATTTTGAAAATTAACCGGATGTTTTATTTTGTTTCTGTGCTCGACTTCCTGTCCCGGACTATCTGCCGTGTGCTGAATTGCTGTGGAGCTCTCCGGCGTCCGGCAAAAATAGAAGCTCTGCGTATCTGCTCCGGAGGGCTGCGGACCGCCTGACCGGCAATTTCCACTGGATGCGGAACGTCTGCGGAACGTCGACGGAGTCATTAGGTTTCCATTAAAGTCAATGTGTGTATTTCCACTGACTGCGGAACGTCTGCGTCCCTACTCCGTCCCAGTTCCGTCAGTCCGCAGCCCTCCGGAGCAGATACACAGAGCTTCTATTTTTGACGGACGACGGAGAGCTCCGCAGCAATTCAGCACAATTCAGATTGTGCGGGACAGGAAGTCGAGCACAGAAACAAAATAAAACATCCGGTTACTTTTCAAAAAAAAATACACTGTGCTCACGGCGGGTCATATTTTCCTGCACTACACCTTGAAAACACAGCACAGAGTTGTTTCCCCTCTACTCCTCTGGATGGAAACAAACGGTTGTTGGTTTTGTGGTTCTGTTTATAGAAACTACATCCTGTTATATTGAGCGAACATACGTGAACTTGCGAGATCTTGTGGTCGGCTGGCCACAGCCGTTACGCAACAAATCCGGACCTGGTGGGTATTGACGGACGGCGGAGCACGTAGCCGGTCCGCATACGTTCTGCATCCTGTGGAAATCCACGGTGAGCTGGGACCCAGTCGGAACGCAGCCGTTCCGCAGTCAGTGGAAATACACACATTGACTTTAATGGAAACCTAATGACTCCGCCGACGTTGCGGAGCGGAT
Organism: Sander lucioperca; assembly: GCF_008315115.2. Lineage (NCBI taxonomy): Eukaryota > Metazoa > Chordata > Actinopteri > Perciformes > Percidae > Sander > Sander lucioperca. Next base: position 2,655,652 of record NC_050190.1, on the reverse strand, counting down.
CCGCAGCCGTTACGCATCCAGTGGAAATTAGGCTCCCACACTCACCTCCGTATTTCATTAAATAACCAGGTCTATTACTTTTTCTTCAACGCCAAACCGAGACATAGACAGTATAGAATGGACCAACAGATCCCTGGACGTGGACCAGTGAAGGCCATTAGAAGCACTTTTCCGGTGAGCGCCGAGCGTTAGTGCGCAGCCTCCAACTGAGAGAGACGACGTAAATGTAACGTGAGCAACCTGTCAGAAAGTTGTAAGTCTTCTGTAGCTGTGCCGAGAGACATCTCAATCATTCCCAATCTTGCAGAGACGGAGAGCGTAGGTATATGTAAGGAGATAACATGGACACAGGCTAATTATTGCTAACTAAAATGCTAGTTAACATTAGTAATTAAACTTAAACAGCTAATGTAAGTCGAAACTGTCTGCGAGCATCTCCTGTACTATACGGTAATTCCTCTACTGTGCGACAGTAAGTCGCGTGGTTATGACACAATCGTTAGCCTATTTTTACAAAAACGTCTGCTATGGAGCCATAACGTGAGGTACAAGGTAATGGAGCCTTTTATATATTGTCGTGTTTCTTTAGAAATAAACAATGGACCTATAAAGTCTTTATACGCTTTAGATGTAAAGTTATTCGCTGTCAAAGTGACGTCAAAATGAATGGCAGTCAAAGAAATGCTAACGGGGGATGATGGCTTATTAGCATCAAAATGGCGCCATAGGAGGTTCGGGTTGTGAGGAGACGCTTAACCCCTTGGGAGCAACTGATGTGAACGTGTTCTCTAACATGGACTGCGTCACATTCACGACCCAGCGGCTTCCGACCATCCACGGAGGGAGAGAGTTCGCCTTCGATTCAGGCCGCGACTGGAGGACTCAGCACCGGTGGTCTAACGGTATTTGGGCAAGGGACATCTAACCAGACAGTACAAAATGATGAATGCTGGCTACTCAGTCTACAGGCTATGCTTTTGTGGACATTTAATTGGGCTGAAAAAAACATGATAAATCCTGAGGACACGTATGCAAGTTTCGGAGCCAGGCTTTAAAGGGACAATTAACCATACTGAAAATACATGATAAATACTGGCTGGTCAGTTTACAATCAATGTTTGTTAACATTTAGCTGGACTGAAAGAACATGAGGGATGCTGTCTGTTCAGCTCATAGTCTACTTATGAGCTGAACAGACCCCCATTATTGCTCCAACTAGATTGGTGTGTTTTACACACAGCTTATTCCAGAAATTGTTTCTTACATGCCTACTTCAGAACTTAACAGCTGGTTGAGACCTAGTTCTAAGGTTGTTATAATATTGTTCATGTTTAACATAAGAATTCACTAGACCTGTTTCAATTTAACCTGTGACTTAAAACAGGAGGTGCAGTTTTGAGCTGGAGTTTTGCGCAAACTGCGTTTGATATGGTCACGCATCTTATAGATAGGGGAGGGGATCTGCGGTCTCAGAGGGTTATGGGATTTATTTAACTTTTGATGTTTTTGTCACACCTTGCTCAGAGCTAACAGTTCACCCTTTGCTACAGATTTGTTGGCAAAATCCAGTAGGGTACTCGAGACATATATGCGTTTAAATTTTGAAGATGGCTGAGCTTTCAATCATTTCAGTTAACATCACGGGGCTAAACGGGCCAATCAAACGAGCTAAATTCCTGGACTACTTAAGAATGAAAAACATCGACGTGGCGCTTATACAGGAGTCACATTTACGTAAAAGAGTTAAGTAAATCGTCCACAAAATAAATACTTAAAGGTTGCTGCCTCATCTAATGATGACACCAAAACCAAGGGCTCCATCGTGTTGCTGTTGCGGAAATGCGCACTCACCGTAGACAAAGGCAGTAAAGACTTATCAGGCAGGATATCTTATATATGTACCACAATAAGGAGTAGGAAAATAGCCTTTGTTTCGGTATATGCACCGGCTACATATGATGAAAGTTTTTTCCCACGCCTAACCAATGAGTTGCTTTCACTCAATGAATATTCACTAATTATAGGGGGAGACATGAATGCAGTACTAGATTTAAATCAGGATAGATCAGGGGTCAATCACACAAAAGCCCAGAAACATATCAGACACGTTTAAAGCAGTTGTGGAATCCCACCATCTTACAGATATATGGAGGATGCACAATCCTACTAGCAAGGATTACACCTTCTTTTCCACATGCCACCTCACCCACTCCCGCATTAATTATATGTTGTGCTCCAGTGAGCTTAAGACAATGTTCCACACGATAGCAATAGAACCAGCAATTCTGTCTGATCACAATGCGCTGATAACCACATTCCGTTCTGACATGTTAGGAGAAAGATCTAGGAGATGGCAATTTAATAATTCCCTTCTCCAGAACACAGCTTTTGATACAGAATTTAGAACCAAACTGGCTGAATTTACGTCAATTAATACCGACTCAGTTTCGGACCCTGCATATACATGGCAAGCAACTAAAGGATTTATTAGAGATTTAACATCCTCCTTCACGGTCAATTTGAAGAGGAAAAGAGAGGCAAGGATAGCGGAGTTGGAAGAACGCTGTAAATCGTTAGAGCAATCTCTTAAGACTTGTTTTTCTAAATCTACACAAACTCTTCTAGTCACAAGTCGAACAGAGCTGAATGATCTGCTAAAAAGGAGAGCTGAGTTCATAATGCACAGAGTGAGGCAAAATTATTATTTTAATGGCTGTAAACCAAGCAAATTGCTTGCTCTGAAATTAAAACAAAGCGAATCCAGAGCTACTATCAACAGCATCCGCACAGACCGAGGTATCTCAACAAATCCTAAGGATACCAGCGCCACTTTTCTATTCACACCTTCTATTCAAAGTTGTATGAGTCCTCCTGCAACCCAGATCTGACACAGTGCCAGAAGTTCCTAAAAGAACTAAACCTGCCTCTTCTTGACCCAGAAGAGGCAGAAGAACTGGGTCAACCTATAACGTTAGAGGAACTTAAATTAGCATTAAAAACAGTTAAAAAAGGGAAAACGCCAGGGTTGGATGGAATTCCATCAGAACTTCTATAGTATTTTGACATATTAGGACTTACCATTTTACAAGCTTTAACTTCAGCCATAGAAAAGGGTACTTTCCACCAACAAACCAACACTGCACTAATTTCTGTTATACCCAAAAAGGGCAAAGATCTTACGGATTGCTAAAATTTCAGGCCCATCAGCCTCATCGGGACTAATATTAAGCTTTATTCCAAAGTCTTGGCTCTCCGCTTAGAACGCTTTATTGAGAAGCTAGTCCACCCTGACCAATCAGGTTTTATACCAAAGCGTCACGCTGCAGGCAATGTACGCAGATTATTTCATGTAATAGAAGAAGCCAGAAACCTTCCAACAACGGCAGCAGTTTTATCAGTGGACGCGGAAAAGGCTTTTGACCGCCTAGAGTGGAACTATTTGTGACAAGTAATGGAGAGGCTTGGTTTGGGGGCCAAATTCATTGACATGGTGCGTACTTTATACGCGAATCCCACGGCCATAGTCTCAACCAATGGCTTGCATTCTCAGCCATTTCCCATCGAGCGGGGCTCGCGACAGGGATGCCCGCTTTCCCCCATGCTGTTTGCATGCAAGGCTTATGGTGCGTTCACGCCACCTGGAAATATCAGGGACCGCCCCCGTGATTACGTTGTTTTTCCGACTGCCAGCGTTCACATGGTCGGGATGTGTGTTCTTCTTCTTCTGTTATATTGGCGTTTGGCATAACAACTTGTTGCATGACTGCCACCAACTGTTGGGCGTAGCCTAGAGCATCAGGTGTGTGAAAACATGGAGGCCACAATAACAAAAGATTTGCTGCTGTTTTCTTATGCGAGCATACAAACAGCACATCGACAGGGGGTCACGTGATGCAGCGGAGCTAGAAGGACGCATCTCTGAAGGCTCTCCGAGACTTTATCCTTAAAAACACTCTTAACCCTTTAACAAAACCAAATTTTCATCTATTCAGACTTATAAGATGCTCAATGGACCTAAGATCTAAAAATAAGCAAGCTAATTCGGTAATTGTGCCTTTTTCATCGTGCGAAGAGGAAAGCCCACAACAGGAGGCTAGCATTAGCAAGATGGCGCACGGTCAGGTGCAACCTACTGGGGACAACGCTCTCATACTTCAGAAGATACGAAAGGGGAACCAAGCCCTCTCCAATAAACTGAATACCAAAACGGCAGAGATTAACGAGTCAAATTCTGGGCTAAAGTCTATGCTTGATAACCTGACATCCCAGCAGGAAGGATTCACTGAGGCGGAGGAACGCATCGGGACGGCGGAGGACCAACTCACCGAGCTGGTGGACAAGTTAACTAAGAACAATGAGCATTTGATGGAAAAAGTTGAGTCACTTGAGAATTACAGCAGACGCAATAATATCCGCGTCCTTAACGTACGTGAGGGTTGTGAGGGGAGTGACCCGGTTAAATTTTTCGCCAACTGGCTGCCGACTAGATTGGGAAAAGAGCACTTTCCCGATCCGCTAATAATAGAGCGAGCACACCGGACACTCGCACCAAGACCACCCGCGGAGAGGAGACCGAGGGCCGTGTTGATACGCCTACTGAAGTACTAGGACCGGGAGAAGATACTTCGTACAGCAGCAAATCTATCCAGGGAAAACAAAGGTCCCATAATGTACGAGAATACGCCAGTGATGTTTTTTCCTGACCTGAGTGCCAACCTGGTGAAGCGCCAAAAGGAATACGACCAGGTGAAGAAAGAGCTGAGATCCAGGGATGTCCAGTTTGCTTTACTCTATCCTGCTACTTTGAGGATAACACTCCCAGAAGGGAAAAGGAAAGTATTTAAAACACCAAAAGAAGCAGCAACGTTTGTGAGAGACCACGCATGGGGAAACTAAAGAGAGGTGTAAACAAGTTACCTGACATACTTTTGTGGTCATCGCACAAAATGTAAGCTACTACTGCCTTACGATATTGTTCACCCGTTTTTTTGTTTTTTGTTTAAAGAAATTGTAGTGGCAGTCATTGTTACTCTAGAATGTTTCATATAATATCTTATATCTCGGAGAGCCCCCGGGGGGGCAGGAGACCTTAGATTTAAGTTAGATTTGATATTCACGAATACAAGACCTTTCCAGATGAAGGGAGGTGTGCCACATGTTTTGGGGCTGGCACTGTGGGGTTCTATATACTGTTTTTGGGGTATTTTTCCTTTTTGTTTTCCTTTTTGGTTGGGTGCTCCACTTATATGTTACACAATATCTTCCAAGTACTTTGTTTACTGTAATATTATGAGAGGTCAGGGGAAGTTTGTGAACAAAACAGAATCTTTATGGACAGCATGTTGAAATTTGTCAGTTTTAATGTTAATGGGTTGAATGGGCCGATTAAAAGGAAAAGGTTTTTTACCTATCTTAAAAAGTTACAAGTAGATATCGCTTTCCTTCAAGAAACTCACCTTACTTTGCAGGAACATAAAAAATTAAAGAGAGAATGGGTAGGGCAGGTAGTGCCGTCATCATTCAATTCAAAGGCCAGAGGAGTGGCCATTTTGATAAATAAAAATACACCTCTGGAAATACTTGATACTGTCATTGATCCCTCAGGATGTTATGTCTTTATTAACTGTAAAATATTCTCAGAACAATGGTCACTCCTAAATTTATATGCACCTAATTATGATGATGAGTTGTTCATGCAAGACATATTTCTAAAAATTGCAGGGGGGCAGCAAAACATACTTCTAGGAGGTGATTTCAATTTCTGTTTAGATCCTACTCTGGACAAATCGACTAAGACCAGCTCCAAGTCAAAAGCAGCCAAGACCACTCAAACATCAGACAGATAATCTCCTATACAAAAGGTCTGAAAAAGCAATACACAAAGGATATTGATAAATTGGAAAAAGAAATTCTGTTCTTGGAAAAAGATCAAAGAAATAGTTCTTCAGACACATATCAATCTTTAGTCCAGAAAAAACTTCAATACAATATGCTAAATACCTACAAAATTGAAAGAGCTATTTTAAGAACTAAACAGAGGTATTATGAATTGGGAGAAAATGCACATAAAATGTTGTCCTGGCAGCTGAAGGCAGAGGAAAGCACTAGGAGTATCAATGCCATTCAAACTGAAGCAGGCTCTATTTCATATAACCCAACAGAAATAAATGATACATTTAAAAACTTTTATTCAAATTTGTACAAATCAGAATTGCCCGGCGATTTGACCCATATTGACAACTTTCTGTCTAAAATTGAATTGCAAAAAATTAATGAAGAGGACCAAAAAAATCTTGACCTTCCTTTCACTCAGGCAGAAATTACAAAGGCCCTAAATTCACTCCAGTCTAATAAATCCCCAGGAGAGGACAGTTTCCCCCCCGAGTTTTATAAAGAATTTAAAGATTTACTTATCCCACTGATTATGGATGTAATAAGCCTTTCGTTTAAGACACATACGCTTCCCGAATCCTTTTCAATTGCTATAATCACAGTTATATTTAAAAAGGGTAAAGACCCATTAAAATGTGCCTCTTATAGGCCCATCTCATTATTGAACTCAGATTACAAATTGATCTCTAAGGTGCTAGCAAATAGGGTTAGTCTGATACTACCAAAAATAATCAACCCAGACCAGAGTGGCTTTATTCCAAAACGCCTATCTGCCAATAACTTAAGTAGATTCTTTAATATAATCCATTTAGCAAAATCAAGATCTGATCACTCTGTGGCTGTAGCGTTAGACGCTGAGAAGGCCTTCGATAGGCTGGAATGGCCTTATTTATTTAAGGTATTAACTAAATTTGGTTTTGGACAAGTATTTATTATATGATATGATATATATCACATACCCAAAGCAAGGATTACTACTAATGGGCAAATCTCATCACCGTTTTCCCTAAATAGATCCAGTAGACAGGGATGTCCACTGTCCCCAAGTCTGTTTGTCTTAGCCATTGAGCCTTTGGCGGAGGCAATCAGAAGGGACCCTGATATAAAAGGCTTTAAGGTCAGACAATCCATAAAATTAATTTATTAGCTGATGATGTTCTCTTATATCTAACAGACCCTTCTCACTCTCTTACTCGACTACAGGATTTATTGGGCACATATGGTACTGTCTCAGGATATAAGGTAAACTATGATAAAAGTGAAATAATCCCATTAACAACATTCAACTACTCTGCGTGTCAAAGTGCATCTGCGTTCAAATGGGCCCCAATTGGAATAAAATATCTTGGTATAATAGTGGACAATAACTTAAAAAATCTTTATAAATTAAATTACAGTCCACTACTTAAAAAAATTGAAGAAGATCTACACAGATGGATTAGCCTCCCCATCACTTTGATCGGGAGGATTAATTGCATTAAAATTAACATTTTGCCGAGGCTGCAGTACCTCTTTCAATCACTGCCTATTCCATTACCCCAAACCTTTTTTAAAACTCTTAATAAAAATGTAAGACAGTTCATTTGGAATAACAAGGCACCAAGAATATCTTTGGAGAAATTGACGTGGGACTATAAGTCAGGGGGACTTCAACTACCCAATTTTAAAAAATATTACTTTGCAGCCCAAATGCGATTTCTTTTGTCTCTGTTTGAGAATGACACAACTCCATCCTGGGCTCATATTGCATTTTCTTCTTTGAAAGACAATTTCTTCAGTGATTTTGTTTACAAATACAACTGCCGAATTTTGTCCAAAAAGACTGATAACCCAATTTTATTACATCTCATTAAACTTTGGTATGATGTACATAAAACCATTGGCAAGGAGATAGGGCTGTCACCAAAATCACCTTTAAAACAAAACAACCTTATCCCTCTGACTGTAAACAATAAGATCCTGGAAGCATGGTATCATAATGAGTATCGTAAATTGGAGGACTGTTATGAGAACGGATTCTTCATGACTTTTGAACAATTAAGAAGAAAACACAATTTGTCTAACAATACTTTCTTTTGTTACCTCCAACTGCGGTCATTCCTGAGAAGCACTTTGAACAATACCATGGCTTTACCCAAACTCACAGAAATGGAAAAATTGATACATGATAGTGGACCATAAGTTTAATTCTAAAGTATATTCTTTGTTAATATCTGAATGTCCTAAACCAGCTCTGTATAGGTCTAGGGAGAGGTGGGAATCAGACTTAAATATCACGATTGAAGACCAACGTTGGTCAGAGTTGTGTCAAGACAGTTCTGCCACAATTAATGCACGGTACAGGCTTGTCCACTATAATTTCCTTCATCAGCTGTATTTGACCCCAGAGAAAATTCACAAGTCTAAGCCCGAGCTATCTGATACATGTTTCCGATGCGCTGCAGATGTGGGCTCTTTCCTACACTGTACTTGGTTGTGTGTGAAGGTGAGAGATTTCTGGATTGACTTTTATGACGTTGTGTCTAAGATTAATCAGATTCCATTACCTGTTGACCCAGAATTTTGCTTGCTGGGGAACTTTATGAAAATTGATAAACCGCTTAATAAATTTCAAATAAAATTTTTGGAAATAGCCCTGGCAGTGGCCAGAAAATGTATTGCCATCACATGGAAGTCTGATTCCCCTCTATCCATGACTAAATGGTATTTAGAAATGAATAACTGTGTGCCTTTAGAAAAAATAACATATAATCTTAGAAAGGGATACAACACCTTTATTAAAATCTGGCAGCCCTATCTAGATTATATGGATAATGTGTTGTTGGAATGTGACTGACCTCGAAACATTGTATGCCTACTTTAAAATATTGGAGCACCTTTTGGGGAGGGGGGGTGGGGGGTTATTTGTTTGTGTTTGTTCTTGTAAACTGAAAATGAAAATAAAGTATTCAAAAAAAAAAAAAAAAAACAGCACATCGACAGGTGTTATCTGCAGGACAACGAACAGGAAAGGACATGTTTTTTTAATACATAGGCCTATTTATTTATTTATTTATTTATGTTATTGTCCAAGATGTATGCTAAACCGATGCAAGTATCCATAGGAGAACTCCCAATAGTAAAGAAATGGGAGTGAGAGCTGAGCCCTGAGGGGAACCCAATTAATTAGGAGACAGTTTGGGACAACATTTTCCACTGTTCCAAGAACCCAAATCACCAGTATATCCACTTCAACATATCATAGGACATATTGGACTCCTCAGAAGAGATACGTGTCTTAAGTCATTCCCACTCCCTATTACACGTTCTGTAAACCTGAACAAACTGGAACTTTGGTCTGGGAGTGTGAACAGGTGCATGAGTTCTGGAATAAAACAACATCAATAATATCTGATGTGATAGAATGTCGAATTCCTACTGACCCGATTGTTTTGTTACTCTAAATTACACCTGCTTGGGAGACAGAGGAAAATTTGGCTAGCTGGCTCAACTGCAACCAAGAAAATGATAGCTCAACGCTGGCTCCCCCCTCACTCGTGGTTGGCGTATTTTCTAGACATAGTTATGCTTGAGCTCTCTACAGCAAGGATTAACAAAGCCAGATCATCAACTATCAGCCTATGGCAAAGCGCAGCAGCACAAATATCAGACCTAATGACCTCGACCCCACAAGAATTAGAGGAGAGTGATTAGGCAAGGTGTGGTTTCTGTTTATTTGTTTGTTTTGATTTGAGAGGGTGAGAGGGTTTTTGTTCTTGTTCAATTTGTGTTGATCTGTTCTGTGCATCTTGTCACCACAGAGTGCTGCACTCACAGTTAGCTCTTTGAGCAGAGCGGGGATGGACTCCTGCTTGGCTGCCCAGGACAGTTCTGACCAGCCACGTTCCTGCGTGATCTCAAACAGTTCTGCAGCCTGGAGGAGAACAGTGCAATACAGTGAAGATGTAAACCTTATGTCCCATCTGATTGTATGCGCAACTCAACCTGAATCACATTCTTTCAGCTTTATTAAAGTAACACAAACTTGTAGGGCTGGACCTCAGTGGGTAGGTATTCGATTTAAATTTTGGGATTTGATTATTTGTTTTTTTGAAAAATATGTGCATGCAGGCTGAAATTTACTGTGGTGTTTTGTCTGTATTAAACCACTAGCTGCTGGCTAATTTATGCAGCGCTATGTCGTCCATCTCAGCCAAGAACAGAGAAATGTTGAGTTACAAGCGAGCAGTCTAATGTTTGTACAGGTCTGTATGGTTATACTGTATCAGCCTGGTGTCGTTGTCAGGCAATTTGATAAAGGTAAACAGTTCGACCGTTCATAACGCTTATGCTCTAGTGAGGCACTGGCAGGCTGAGTATTCATTCACAAACACTGTGTCTGTTGTCACTCGTCACACAGTCAAGTAAAAACGCAAGTATTTCCATTTATTGAGAATGCCTGCAGCAAAAGGTTAAGTCCGATTCAACTTTTGGAGAAAATTAACCCGATCACTGCCTCTAGTAAGTAAAAAAATTAAACACAAGCACTGAACTGCCCAGGAGTTAGTGTAACAACAGGTTACTGTGTCCTGCAACAACAAAGCTACGTCACTTTAACTCTCGCTTCATCTCTTTTTCTTTTTCTCTTTCTCCGCTGCCTTCGCGCACTGCCTTCATGTGCAGTTGGAAATTTTGACAACCCCCCCCTGCCATTGCTAAGCTTCGAATATTCGCTGTTGATAAGGATCGAAGCTTCAAAGCTCAAAATGTTTTATTCTGTACACCCCTACAAAGTTGTACAAAAAAGGAAATGTAATAGGCCTGTCATGTCCTAACTTACTGGAGTCTGAAATTGCTGCAGCACTGTCATGTTTTGAATAAACACAACAACATTAATTATACTCTGAAAACATGTAGTTGGATTGGCTTTCCTGTGAGGTGCGTACCTGTGTGCGGAGGTCTGAGAGGACGGGGGCCAAGGCTGTGCTCTGGTCCAGCATGGTCCGGGCCTGTTCCACCGCCTGCCTCCGCTCTCCCAGGCCTGGCCAGGGGAAGACACGTGGCAGGCTGGTGGTCTGCTTCTGTAACTCAGACAGACGCTCCTCGGTCAGGCCTCGCTGGTAGTCACAGGACACCAGGCGCTCCACAACACCCTTCAACTGCCTGATGGGTAACAGCCATTTATAGATAACATTAGAAATCAGAATCACAATTCATTCAGTCTTAATTCAACCTTTAAAGTCAAGTGATCACAGAGTGTAAAAAAGGTCTGTAATGTAATTTATAGGGTTACTTGTTTTTTTTGTCCAACCTGGAACCTATTTTCTTTGTGTCTAAGTGACTGATTGGAACAACAATCTTTGAAATTAGTATTTCAATTTACTAATATATATATATATATATATATATATATATATATATATATATATATATATATATATATATATATATATATATATATATATATATTAGGGCTGTCAAAATAACGCGTTAATTTCGATTAATTAATCTGAGAAAAAATAACGCAGATTAATCCATTCCATATTGACGTTTGACCCGGAGCCGTTCTAGCCACCATTCGACTGTAAAATGAAGGAGGGAGACGAGAATGTGCTGCCTGGATCATTAACTGGAACATTTACTTATAAAAATCTTCTTCCTGCCAACCCTGGCTACTGAAATCTGGTGCCACTGATATGTCTGCACTTCTCTCTGGTGCTCTGAAGACGATACAGGCAACACAAACACCGCCTCATGTGACGCTAGTTAACACTATACTCGACAGCAGCTAACATTAGCCTACCGCTAGCTAGTAGCTGGATTAAACACGGTTACAATGCTGACAGCTAACGCTAAACGGTGTAAAGTTTGACTGTGTTTTACTGTAGAGGACTGTGACTTGACAGCGGGATGTAACAATCTGCAGCTGCCGTCGGAAAAACAACACAGACGGTGCGTTCAATGAAACTGGTAAACTACAGCTTCGTGGTGCATTTGAAGTTATTGTAAATGTCCTTGGTGGTTGTTTTTGTTGTTCAACAGCAATTTACTAGTGAAATAAGTTATTGTTATTGTTATACATTATTATTAAATCATTTAATTTTGACCATATGGCCTTAGCAATAAACAAGCCGTTCTTTAATGTCACCAACTGTTGTTTAGTACCCTTTGTTTTCTTTTCCTTTTTTTACTTTCTTAAAAAGTATCGGTTCAGGCACCGTTAATTATGTATGCGACTAATTTCGATTAATTAATCACAGAGTCTGTAATTAATTAGATTAATTTTTTTAATCAATTGACAGCCCTAATATATATATATATATATATATATATATATATATATATATATATATATATATATATTTATAAATAGTATTAATGCACATTTGTCCTATAGGTTTACATTGCAGCCCGGTTCACTGCTGCCGGATACAGCATTCTCGCTCAATACTGGACCAATTTCAAAAGATTTTTGTTCACATTTGTCACTTGAAAAATACCGAAATTACCCTTAACCCGTTTCAGTCTACCACCATCAATCTGTTTGCCAGTAAATGGGGCCAGAAAGAAAAAAATCTTGTGGAAAGAAATTACTGACTCAGTATTTAAAAAAATAGATTTTTGTGTGGTATTCTGAGAAAGAATCTAGCTGTCCTTAGCGCTGCTGTATCTTAATGCACTTTCACATTGGCTTTCCAGTCATAGTAATGGCTGCTGGTTAAGGTTGAGTTTTAAAAACCTGTTTTTTGTTGGTGAAAATCCCGATTTGTTAAGCTCTCAGTTCAACAAAATATTTTTACGTTATCATTTACTTTAAAAAGATGTAGTGAACATTAATACCATGACTGTGATAAGGGATTTCAAAGGATTTAGTTTTAATAAGCAGATTTGTTAAAATGCTATCAAACCCAAACTGTGCCACTGGGAAAGAATTTTGTGTGTTGCTTCAAGGACACTTATTAAATAATAATATAATCCTATCTTCATTTGCCAAATAGATTTACACATAAGAGCAATGTATCCTCTGCATTTGGCAATGGCAGTAAAGAGCAATGCATCCACCGAGGACTGAACCTGGATAACAGGCTTCAGGTTGCTGATCTGTAACCAAGCTCGCACAGTGGCATTTATGTAAAAAATGAGCCTGGGTAGCTCACCTAGTTGAGCGTGTGCCCCATAAGGCTCAGTCCTTACCACAGTGACCGCGGGTTCAATCCTGACCCACGGCCCTTTGCTACATGTCATTTCCCCTCTCTCTCCCCCTTTCCTGTCTAATAAATGCCTAAAATTCTCAACAAATAATCTTAAAAAAAAATCTTTGTACCTTTGTGTCTCCTCAGCAACCCGCAGGACCGTCACCCACTGCTGCTCAGTGTCTTTGACCGTCTGCTCAACCTCCACTTTCTTGTCTCCCTGCAGGTCTTTGTGCTCACACAGACTCTGTGCTCGTCTCTTCAGCTCCATCACTTGAGCCTCACCATTGGACTTGAAGCTCAAGATGCCCTAAAGACACAATCATAAACATTTTTCCTTTTTTATTAGACATATGTTATATGATCTTATCAGTTGGTGTGATTCTTTTTTTAGAGCTAAACATATAAAAAACAATGGATATGATTATTGATTTTAGGAAGCATGCTCCCACCCATGATCCTACAATAATCAAAGGCCAGCCTTTGGAGTGTGTTGACAATTCTAAGTAGGCTTTGCCTTCTTTGGAGAATAGTTCCCAGGAAAATGTTGGCATTATTTTGTCACTTATTGGGAGCAGTAGGCTAGTTGGAGCCGGTTACCTCCAGGATCTGTGGTAAGCTAGACTAGCGGTGGGTGCGTCAGACAGAGTTACGACACGCACGGAGATGAGAAGGGTATGTATGGACTTATCTAACTCTGGGGGATACGGTGAATAAGCTAAAGTCTCAATAAGTCGGCGTGTTCCTTTAAGCACAAGGCCAACTCAATTTCTTTGGATTGGTTCCCACGCTTTACATGGCGAGTTCCAGCTTCTCCGCTCTGGCCATCTCTATGTTGTTCCTAAGGGTAAAAACCAAGCGCTACAGAGAGAGTTTTGTACCTTCAGCGATTATGCTATTGAATACAATTGGAACGAGGGATGTACCTCATCTAAAGCTCATCTATTCAAGGTCTTCAGGCTCTTGATGGAGCAGTGGGGGAAAGGGGAAGGAGCACTTGTCATGGCTGTATTATGTACCATTTCGGTCTGCTGCATTGTATTGAAGGGTGTTTGAGAGTGTCTGTTCTGATGTTGTTTTTTTAGCACAGCAGTGTAGATTACAAGACTTACATCAGAACAATATCTGTTCAATTTTCTCTGCTGTCCATATTTCTTTTTCAAACATCAAGATAACAGGAACGTAATAGAGTTTGGGAGAGATAAGCTGTACAGTGCAGAGTGTTTAAATAAAACAAAGGTTGGTAAGACTGGGGAGGACTTTAAAGAAACTTGAAAATAGTATTAAAAATTATATTTTAGACAGAAAATAACAAAAAGAAGTTTTTAAACGACATTGTCATTTTTTCAGGGTCCTTTGAAAATTAAAACTTTACTCATTTTTTCGATATTTCAACAAATTCTGGCCGTAAAGGCTTTACATATTTGACCCACCTAGCCCACTTTTCTGATGTTTTTATGATGCTGGCGATGCTGTTGTTTGTTGTTTTTTATTTGGACTGCTGTAGCCTGTCTGCACAACAAATTTACCCCTGGGTACTAATAAAGAAACATAACCTAATATGTAAAACAGAGGTCATGTGTCCACTGCCCAGATAAAACAATGTGCTACAGTACAAACAAGGAATATCCACCATTTGAGAAAATTATGTTGTCATCTTTTTTCTTTTTCACAGTGCCCTATTATTTGATGTTGTACCTGTGCTGTGTTCAGCCGGTCCTCTAACTGAGCGTGGCTGCCCTGAGTGCCGCTCCCTTTGGACTCGGCCTGTTGCTGGAGCTTTTTGACCCAGGTTTGAGTTCTCCCTGCTTTGGTGCGGAAGACCTCCAGCTCCCTGGAGAGCAAGTAATAGATGTCAGCTTTCTCCAGAGAGTTCTCGGCAGTCTGCAGGACTGTCCTCCACTGCTCCTCTAAATCTTTCACCGTCTGCTGAACCTCCCGTCTCGTGTTCTCCTCCAGGTCGGACAGAATCTGACTCTGTCTCCTCAGTTCTGTCATCCTGGAGTCTCCCTCAGGCTTACAGCTCAGGACAGTCTGAGGATAAAAAAGTAACAGTTAACAGGGTGGCAAAATAAAATCTGACTATTGCATTGTGCTGGGTGGTATACCGGTTTATACCCTATACTGGTGTTAATTTTCCATATGATATGAATTTGTTATATACCGTAAAACAGCAGAGAGCGCTACAGCTGAAGTAATCTGCGAGTGAATGGAGAACGGGAGCCCTGTTAATTGCATACCCTTCTCACTCATGGTAGTAACTTTATAACACAACAATTAATAACCCACAACAACTAACTCTCTTTAACAGGATAAAACACCATAGCACACAACAATTTGTGACTTAAACAATTTCTAACACTAATAATTTTACATTTACAAATTTACACTGCCGGACGGCATGCTGGGTAACATTATAGCTGCTAGCTAGCCAGGTAGCATAATAGTCTGTTAAGCTGGGGGAGGCTCCAGTCGCTACTACACATTCAAGAACAGAGAAGAAAGTTAGAGGATGAAGAAAGACCAGAGATACACCAGAACAAAGTATGCTCAAGAGAGGAGCCGTCTGTTGTTCCGAAGTTTTTTGTTTCTAAAAAATCATGACATGAATTTCAAAACTCCGCACCAAAATTATTTATTTTTATTCAGGAATTCAACTGTCTGTCATGTAAACCCGAAAATACAAATCATGAACTCATAATTAATTAAACACATAAAACAAACACAAAGTGTTGGTCTGTACAGTTGTGCTGTTATAGTTATATGTAGTTTGCTGCTAGCATGCAGCCTGATGTCTGACTCCCCGTGTGAAATACCAAACTGCCGGGACACCAGCCTGAGCCTCCATTTCAACATGAATGAATGAAAAATAGCAATGCGTGTTATCAAAATTTGCGCCTAATGTTCTATCGGACTATAACTACTCGAGAGTCTGCTCTTGAGACTTTGCTCTAATTTTCGGGACAATTAGGGCAGGATTTGGGATTCAGGACGACTGCTTGGATTTCGGGACTGTCCCGAATTTTTCGGGATGTCTGGTCACCCTACGTCAAGCATGCAGCGGAGCAACATTATGAACGCAATAAAAATCCACCTACGGTCCCGCTACAGACCGTTGAGAAAGTCACCCACTTTTCTACAACAACCTAACTTACCTGTGGCTAAGGTAGTGTTTATACAACTATCTTACAACTATTTTGTTTTGAAAGGGAAACAATGTTAAAGTTGTTTGTATGTGTATTCACTCGATTTAAACCGCCAGAATCTTAAAAAATACCGTGATACAAATTTTTGGTCATACCGCCCAGCACTACTGTTGCAGAGGAAAATGTCAATCATGTCCTGTGGTGGAATGTTACTAAGTACATTTAGTCAAGTACAGTACTTAAGTACAAATTTGATGTACTTGTACTTTACTTGAGTGTTTTCTTTTCAAGCCACTTTCTACTTCTACTGCTACATTTCAGAGAGAAATATTGTACCTTTTATTCCACTACATTAATCTGACAGCTTTAGTTACTTTGCAAATTAAGATTTTTGCACACAAAAATGTAGTTTATAAAATACAATGTTTTATTATAAATTAAACTATCCAACAATATAATGTCCTATAAGTCCAGCTGAAATGATTAGACCATTAAACACACAAGTTTCTAAAATGTGAGGATTTTTCTGCATTGAGTACTTTTACTTTTAATACTTTAAATACATTTTCCTGATTACCTACTTTTACTTAAGTAACACTTTCAATGCAGGACTTTTACTTGTAACAGAGTATTTTTACAGTGAAGTATTAGTACTTTTACTTAAGTAAAGGATCTGAATACTTCTTCCACTACTGATCATGTCTGACTCATATCCTGCTACTTCAAATTTAAGTTAAATGGACTTACAAACCTCTTTTTAAAAATACATTTTTGAAATGTATTCAGAGGTAAAAAATCTAAGATGTATTTCACCACCATATATGGAAATATGCTGACATTTTGATACAAGGAGAAAACAAGGACATTACCTACATATACCTTGATTAGTGGTGGTAAAATGAAAATATCAAAAATACTACAAGAAAAATAAACTCAGGATGAAAAAAAACATGCATAAGTGAAGTAATTAGCACAGATGAATATGTTTTTGTCAAACCTTTTATTGTTCAAACTGACCTGTGCGGTGTTTATTGTCTTTTCTAGATCTGTCTGAATGTCCAGAGAGATAAGGCTCCGCTGCTTGTCTTCCAGCCAGGCTCTGGTGTTTGTTCTCAAGGCTTCATATTCTGTCAGCTTGCCCTCCAGAGCACACTGCTTCTCCGCCTGATCCAGGACCTGTTTAGCATTTTGCAGGACTCTCGTCCACTGCTCCTCAGCGCCTCTTACTTTTTGTTGAACCTCTTGATTTTTGGGTTCTCCCAGGTTCTGACCACACAAACTCTGGCATCGTCTCCTGAGCTCCTGGAGACTGGAGTCTCCTTCGGGCATGGAGCTCACAATGGCCTAGGGATAAGATACAGAATGCACATCTCACAGTTAAGGCTTGAAGGCGTGACTATAATCTGTGAATTCCATAGCATATTGTTGTCTGACATTGAGAGTGAAGATAAACAGTAAATGTGTGATGTCTTACCGGCAGTTGCATTTGTGAAAAACATAATTAAAACACTTTCATTACCAAAGCATGTTTGTGCTAATAAGGAGGATGCCATCTCTCCCTGTAACACAAGCCATCAGCTCACCTGAGCAACGTGCAGTCTGTCCTTAGCTTTGGTTTGGCTTTTCAGAGAGTCCAGTCGTTGTTGCAGGTCTGTAAGCCAGCTGCCGGTGTCCTGCTGCTGGGTATCAAATTCTTTCAGCTGAAGATGAAAAGATACTTTTTTTAAATGGATCAATGAAAACGACCCATCGACAGGAAGGGGAAGTCCTTATGTTTGGCCTTTTTTCCCTAGTTCATGTTCATGTAGCAACTCTTTATCATACATCTAGGGCAGGGATCTTTAACATTTTTAGGCCAAGGACTCCTTAGCTAAAAGAGAGACAAAGCAGAGACCCCCCTACTACATATGTTATGAAATTGAGTTGCATATTTAACTGGGCCTACAATAACATGTAGGGTGGCCTAAAGCCTTAACACATAGCTCTGAGGACCCTGTTGATGATCTAGGATGGTCTAGGGCAGGGGTCATCAACTACATTTTTCCAAGGGCCAGAATTTTTCTAAGCAGACACTCCGGGGGCCAGACTTCCTAATACGCCTATTGTTTTACATGTATTACATGTATTTGTGTGAGCAAACTCCTAAAAAACATGGAAACTCCATACTGATAACTAGATCTTTAAGTAGAAAAAGATCTCAGACTAGGAGGCAGTTCACTGAGGAGTGATGGTTAAAGTCTGTAATTAGGAAACATGGTTGTAGTATGCAGCGTCCTGAATGGTGGAAAATTCTTGCAAAAAGAAACGGCTGTTGTCAGGTAAGAATGTCACTGTCAACGAGGCTGAAGCGAAAAGTTGACGTGGAAAAGCCCAGCTTTAATGATGAACGGACTGATAAGCAGGCTATGTATTCGTCACCTATGCCCATTTGCAATGAAACCGATGTTGTTGCAAAATAATACAACCAGCAAGAATCAATCTTCAAGAATGAAGAACGCAAACATAATGGTCGCGTCATTCACGTGCATATTAAGTAGCCACATGTATATGTTTTGGTCTTAATACATCCATAGATTTACCGCTCCAGCGGAGAGGATGGCTCGTTCAGCCAGTAGTTAAATTTATAAGAATTTGTCCAAATTTCAAGATTCCCAGCAAACTAAGATAAACAGTTAGACTACAAACAGACAGCTTTTGTTTTAGCTTGTTTGTAAAAATTCTCTATTTGCAGAGTAGAGCTGTGTTCGCATAAAACAGCGCGGTGGACTGAGCAGACAGAGCAGATTGAAATATCGCTTTCTACATGTTTATGTCTGTCTATAGAGGTGAGTGCATTGATAAGTATTGACTTTTTACTCACAAAGGTTTTATTGTAGCCTACTTACAGTAACGAGACTAGCGTGAGTTGATCTGCCCCAGCGGGCATTGGTTATCTTCTTTGTATCGTTCCCAGTCAGGTACTGCGTGTTTTAACGCACACACATCTTGGCTCAGCTGTGTGTGTGGAGCACAGGCATCTACAGATTCCCGGCATGTGAATAGAGATGCAAATACAGGGGGCTGGGTTTGTGCTCTACCTGTGTAATGTTACCTGCTGTAAATGCTTGAAATGCTAAATAAAAGAACGCATTTTTTCCTTGTTACATTTTCTGAATCCGTGATTGTTCTGCGGGCCAGACTAAAAGCTTTGGCGGGCCGGATCTGGCCCACGGGCCGCCAGTTGACAATCACTGGTCTAGGTGTTTCACAGAATAGACAACTATTCAAACGGTAACACTTTACAATAAGGTACACAAAAAAATAGGTAGTTAATGATAAGTTACTGTTTTTGAAAGAGTAACAAATGATTAGTTACTGTTTTCCAGAAGGGTAGTTACTGTTTTTCAGAAGGGTAACAAATGATTAGTTACCCTTTTGCAAAGGGTAGTTACTCTTTTTCAGAAGGGTAACGAATGATTAGTTACTGTTTTTCAGAAGGGTAGTTACCCTTTTTCAGAAGGGTAGTTACTGTTTTTCAGAAGGGTAGTTACCCTTTTTCAGAAGGGTAACGAATGATTAGTTACTGTTTTTCAGAAGGGTAGTTACTGTTTTTCAGAAGGGTAACGAATGATTAGTTACCCTTTTTCAGAAGGGTAGTTACTGTTTTTCAGAAGGGTAGTTACCCTTTTTCAGAAGGGTAGTTACTCTTTTTCAGAAGGGTAACGAATGATTAGTTACTGTTTTTAAGAAGGGTAGTTACTGTTTTTCAGAAGGGTAGTTACCCTTTTTCAGAAGGGTAACGAATGATTAGTTACTGTTTTTCAGAAGGGTAGTTACTGTATTTCAGAAGGGTAGTTACCCTTTTTCAGAAGGGTAGTTACCCAGTTACTGTTTTTCAGAAGGGTAGTTACTGTTTTTCAGAAGGGTAGTTACCCTTTTTCAGAAGGGTAACGAATGATTAGTTACCCTTTTTCAAAAGGGTAGTTACCCTTTTTCAGAAGGGTAACGAATGATTAGTTACCCTTTTTCAGAAGGGTAGTTACTGTTTTTCAGAAGGGTAGTTACTGTTTTTCAGAAGGGTAACAAATTATTAGTTACTGTTTTTCAGAAGGGTAGTTACTGTTTTTCAGAAGGGTAGTTACCCTTTTTCATAAGGGTAACGAATGATTAGTTACTGTTTTTCAGAAGGGTAGTTACCCTTTTTCAGAAGGGGAGTTACTGTTTTTCAGAAGGGTAGTTACTGTTTTTACTTTTGAAAAACAGTAACAATCATTCATTACCCTTCTGAAAAACAGTAACTACCCTTCTGAAAAACAGTAACTAATATTCGTTACCCTTCTGAAAAAGGGTAACTACACTTCTAAAAAACAGTAACTACCCTTCTGAAAAAGGGTAACTAATCATTCGTTACCCTTCTGAAAAACAGTAACTACCCTTCTGAGAAGGGGTAACTACCCTTCTGAAAAACAGTAACTACCCTTCTGAAAAACAGTAACTAATCATTCGTTACCCTTCTGAAAAACAGTAACTACCCTTCTGAGAAGGGGTAACTACCCTTCTGAAAAACATTAACTACCCTTCTGAAAAACAGTAACTAATCATTCGTTACCCTTCTGAAAAAGGGTAACTACCCTTCTGAAAAACAGTAACTACCCTTCTGAAAAAGGGTAACTAATCATTCGTTACCCTTCTGAAAAAGAGTAACTACCCTTCTGAAAAACAGTAACTACCCTTCTGAAAAAGGGTAACTAATCATTCGTTACCCTTCTGAAAAACAGTAAGTACCCTTCTGAAAAAGGGTAACTACCCTTCTGAAAAACAGTGACTACCCTTCTGAAAAAGGGTAACTAATCATTCGTTACCCTTCTGAAAAACAGTAACTACCCTTCTGAAAAAGGGTAACTACCCTTCTGAAAAACAGTAACTACCCTTCTGAAAAACAGTAACTAATCATTCGTTACCCTTCTGAAAAACAGTAACTACCCTTCTGAAAAACAATAACTAATCATTTGTTACCCTTCTGAAAAAGGGTAACTACCCTTCTGAAAAAGGGTAACTAATCATTCGTTACCCTTCTGAAAAAGAGTAACTACCCTTCTGAAAAACAGTAACTACCCTTCTGAAAAAGGGTAACTAATCATTCGTTACCCTTCTGAAAAACAGTAACTACCCTTCTGAAAAAGGGTAACTAATCATTCGTTACCCTTCTGAAAAACAGTAAGTACCCTTCTGAAAAAGGGTAACTACCCTTCTGAAAAACAGTAACTACCCTTCTGAAAAAGGGTAACTAATCATTCGTTACCCTTCTGAAAAACAGTAACTACCCTTCTGAAAAAGGGTAACTACCCTTCTGAAAAACAGTAACTACCCTTCTGAAAAAGGGTAACTACTAGGGCTGTCAAACGATTACATTTTCTTAATCGCGATTAATCGTTAAATTTCTATAGTTAATCACGATTAATCGCATGTTACGTTAAAGTTCTATTATTTTGCATTTCAGAACTGTTTTTAAGTACATATTAACAATGGAAAGCAATTATTACCAGTGTATCTTGATTGTGAATCAAATGAATGCAAAGAAAATGACTTTATGAACTTGATTTTAAGATTTGTATTTGTTTATTATATATTTAATCTAGTCACACATTTGAATCTAGAGTCAATATTAGGGTTGGGTATTGTTTGGTTTGGATACCGGTGCTAAAGCGATACTTTTAAACCGGTACCGGTGCCTTAACGGTGCCTGAACCGACACTTTTTAAGAAAGTTAAAAAAAAGAAGGGTACTAAACAGTTGTCGACATTAAAGAATGGCTTGTTTATTGCTAAGGCCATATCGTCAAAATTAAATGTTTAATAATAATGTAATCACTATAACAATAACTTATTTCACTAGTAAATAGCTGTTGAATGACAAAAACAACCACCAGATGGGAAAAGGGCATTTAACAACAACTTTGAATACACCACGAGGCTGTAAATTACCAGTTTCATTGAACGCACCGTCTGTGTTTTTCCGACTGCAGATTGTTACATCCCGGTGTCGGAATCCTCTACAGTGAAATACAGACAAACTTTACACCATTTAGCGTTAGCTGTCAGCATTGTAACCGTGTTTAATCCAGCTACTAGTAAGCGGTAGGCTAACGTTAGCTGCTGTCGAGTATAGTGTTAACTAGCGTCACGTGCAGCGATGTTTCTGTTGCCTGTAACGTCTGTTTTAGAGCATCCGAGAGAAGTGCAGGCATATCAGTGGCACCAGAATGAGGCACCGAAATCCCCATTGCTATTCCTGCAGCAGCAGGATGTGTTACGAGGAAGTACGGCAAAATAGTAGCCTGTTAGGCACGACGCAAAGCCGAGTGAAGTGAAAATAAATTAATAAATGGCGACATGCGATTAATATGATTAAAAAAAATTAACGCATTATGTTGGGCCCTTCATCGCATCACGATTAACGTGTTAATGCTGACAGCCCTAGTAACTACTCTGAAAAACACCAACTACCCTTCTGAAAAACAGTAACTAATCATTTGTTACCCTTCTGAAAAACAGTAACTACCCTTCTGAAAAACAGTAACTAATCATTCGTTACTCTTTCAAAAACAGTAACTAATCATTAACTACCTATTTTTTTGTGTACCTTATTGTAAAGTGTTACCTGGTGCAGTAATGATAGTGCCATTGTTCTGTGTGACATAACGGAGCAGGATGGAGCAGCACAAAGAGAAACTGCGCTAACTGCAACCAGACTCCTTTGCTAACCAGGAGTGCAAAATGAAGATAATACATGAGGACGGTAGTGACAGCAAGTAACTGTCAGTTAATCAGCGACACACAGATGTTATAAAATATTTTCTATTTTGGCACTTTCATTGTGGCGTTTCATTGTGGTGAGTAGGCTAAGTTTTGAATTTCTGTCTACACTTGCCATCTAAGGAAAATGTGTTATTAATCTGTGACCTTAAGACAGCTCATTCTGCTGTGTGTCAGCCATTACTGATGTTTTTCAATATACAAATAACATTCATAAACTTCATGAAATCTGTTGACATCTGTGAAATCATGTTTATTGGCAAAATTGCACAATTCTTCAATTTTTGGGGAGTAGTTGATGACTACTAAACTACACTATTCGTTAATTCCCTAGCATAGCCACACTTGTTTATGCCATTCAGTTGTTGTTCTGACACTTAGTACTTTGAGATCTTTGATGAAAAGTGCATTATAAATGAAATGTATTATTATTATTATTTATTACTTCTGACCAAAGTGTGCCAAATATTTACTTATTAAATATATTCCAGGTAGCATTGAGTTCTCTTACCTCCGACGCTCTCCTCTCAGTCTGCTGGGCGATCTCGGCTGCTGCAGCAGCTTCCACCTGTTTAGCAGCCTGCAGGATTGTCTTCCACTGCTCCTCCGTGTCTCTGATGGCCTTCTGAACATGGGCTTTCCTGCCCTCGTCTGCGTCCTGATGGTCACACAGACTCTGGCTTCGCCTCCTCAGGTTGTTTACCGTACAGTCACCTTCAGGTTTGGAGCTCAGGATGGTCTGCACAACCAAACACACAATAATTATTAAATGCAACAGCTGATTAATTCAAACTTTAGACATTTAAAACACGAAGAGGAGAAAGAGTTGGGCTTTAATACCTGCATACTAACTAGGACGGTCAAAATTACACAAATTCCTTTTAATGCCACTAATTATTGTGACGTGCAATTAATTAATCAATTAAGAAATCATAGTCTATATCCACGACGTTCCACTTCCAGGATTGCTCCGGTGCCGCCGGAAATTCCGCCAGATGTCCCTCTTTTTGGCCGGATATCCGGCACTTTTCGCTTTCTTTGTGATGTAATTTTAAACTCCAGTGGATTTATGAGGACTATGGTTTCATGCTTTTTTTGTGATTAAAAATGTTTTATTTTTGGGCGCCCAGATAGCTCAGTTGAACACTGAACACAGTCATGCTAAGAAATACAGAGAGAGTTGGGTGGAGCTGATAGTCTTAATTAGCTTTGTATTAATCATTTGGCAATGGCTTGAATGTAACGGACGTTCATTATTTTAAAAAAGTTACGCACTAAAGCTTTAAATTCAACAAGCAAATTTGTTGTATTTTAGAAGAATACTGAAAGCAGCAGAACTGAGAACACTTTAATATCTATTTATTGCAAGTTATATCGTTATCGCGATATTCAACGTTATCGCATATTTTCCTCATATCGTGCAGCTCTGTTTAATTCAGGTCAATGTGCCCATTCAAATTGTGCCTTAATACAGCTTATTTCAAGACTATCAATCATCAATATTTCTACAACAACAGGGATGTCTTAACTCGACTCTATTAATGCCCATATCTTGTTAAAGCCAATGTACCAATATTCAGAAAACATATCTCTACTACAGTAGAATAAGTTCAACCAGACCTGAGCTGCATGGCATCTGTGGCCAGGTGGTGTGTGACTGCCCACAGCCTGTAGCTGCTGTTGTCTGTCTCGGATCCAGGACTGAGTGTTTTTACTCTGAGTGTCGAAGTCGTCTGAAAGACTCCGGAGCTCGGCCTGCCTGGCGGCCTGCTGAAGTGCTCTCCACTGCTGCTCTGTGTCTTCCACCAGCTGCTGAACCTCTGGTTTCCTGCTCTCCTCCAGATGTTCACGCAGACCTTCCCCTTGTGTCTGCAGTTCCAGTACCTTGGACTCTCCCTCAAGTTTGGAAGTCATAACAGCCTGGAGACAGAAACAGTGGAGTGGGAGCTTAGTGATCACAAGTAGGGCTGGGTACCAAATTCTGTACTTTTTAGGCACCCACCAAATTGCCTCTAAAGTATTGAGTATCAAAAAATGCCTCGTCATTCAATACATTTCAATACCTAAGGAGTAAATCTCAGCACCGTCACTGAGCCAATAAGCATGCAGCATGCTTCTATCAAGATCTAATAATGTTTGTGATTGGCTGTCTAACGTCACACCTCGTAGAGACACGCAGGAAAAACTTACAAAGTCAAAAATTACAAGAGACGGGGCTCACGTAGTAGGAGCTGAAAAATAAATAAAAAGATTTTTGCCATAACGTGTGATGTTGTCATTTCTTTTTGTTTTATAAAATTTGTATCGAAAAAAGTATCATTTAGGAACCAGTATCAAAGTCATGGTATTGGTATCAGTACCAGTATCGAATATTTTTTAACGATACCCAGCCTTAATCACAATTTACCCTAGACTTCACTCCAACCAGAAACTCGTCAGGGTTTCCCCCCTGTATTGCAAGCATGCCTAAATTGCCCCCCACCAGGCCTAAGCTGGAAATGATTTTTTTAATCTATTTTTAAGACATTTATTTAACTACAGTTAGCCTACGGAGGGGCGGCTCAGTTGGAAACTTAGAGGTAGTCATATTTTCAAATCTCTAGTTAGCTTTCAGCACTGACTTAGAGTTAGTTAGTCTTAGAGCTTTTGTAAATTCTTAATTTCGCAATTCCTTCGATGATTCTGTTATCAAGGTCTTGAAGGTGATTTGGCGAAGAGGAAGAGTTGCTGACCAGTGGAGATGGGCGGAGGGAGTGTGGATCCCCAAAGAGGAAACTCGAAAAACATCAACCAGTTTCGAACTATTTTACCATTGAGTGTTGAAGGGAAGGTGTTTTTCAGCATCGTGTCACGAAGACTGACAGAGTTTCTCCTCAAGAACAACTACATCGACCCCTCAGTGCAGAAGGGGGGGATTCCTGGAGCTCCCGGCTGCTTGGAACACACTGGTGTAGTTACACAGCTCATCAGAGAGGCCCATGAGAACAGAGGTGACTTAGTTGTCTTGTGGTTGGACCTGGCCAACGCCTATGGGTCCATACCGCACAAACTGGTCGAGCTCGCTCTACACCTCCATCATGTTCCCAGTAAGATCAAGGACCTGATCCTGGATTACTACAATAATTTCAGGATGCGGGTTACTTCTGGGTCAGGAACATCAGACTGGCATCGCATTGGGAAAGGAATAATAACAGGCTGTACCATCTCTGTTATTCTTTTTGCTCTTGCCATGAACATGGTGGTCAAGTCAGCTGAGGTGGAATGCAGTGGGCCCTTAACCAAGTCAGGTGTACGACAGCCCCCTATAAGAGCCTATATGGATGACCTTACCATCACAACAACATCGGTCCCAGGGAGCAGGTGGATCCTACAAGGACTTGAGAGACTCATCACCTGGGCAAGGATGAGTTTTAAGCCCTCCAAGTCAAGGTCCATGGCGCTGAAGAGGGGGAAAGTGATTGACAAGTTCCGTTTTTCCATCTCAGGAACTGTCATCCCAACCATCACGGAGCAATCTGTCAAGAGTTTGGGGAAGCTCTTTGACTCCAGCCTGAAAGTCCAATAAAGAACTTTGGTTGACAAGTCCGGTCTGCCTGGTAGATTTAAAGCCTGGATCTACCAGCATTCCATCCTGCCCCGAGTCCTGTGGCCCATGCTGGTCTATGCAGTCCCAATGACAACAGTTGAGTCCCTAGAAAGGAAGATCAGTGGCTTTCTTCGGAAGTGGCTGGGCCTTCCACGCAGTCTTACCAGCGCTGCACTGTATGGGACAAGTAACATCCTGCAGCTGCTCTTCAGCAGCCTCACTGAAGAATTCATGGTGGTACGCACCAGAGAAGTCCTACAGTACAGGGACTCCAGGGACTGTAAGGTGTCATCAGCCAGCATTGAGGTGAGGACGGGAAGGAAATGGAAGGCTGGGAAAGCAGTGGAGGTGGCAGAGTCACGCCTCAGACAAAAGGCATTGGTGGGCACCGTGGCGACAGGCAGCGTGGGTTTGGGCTATTTCCCAAAGATGCTGGTCAGCCAGGCTCGTGGCAAAGAAAGACATCATCTACTCCAGGATGAGATTCGAGCAGGCGTGGAGGAAGAGCGAGTGAGCAGGGCTGTGGGACTCCAGCAGCAGGGGGCGTGGACAAGGTGGGAGAGTACACTGCAGCGTAGGATCACTTGGGCAAACATCTTACAGGCAGATTTCCATCGGGTCCATTTCCTGGTACAAGCTGTCTACGATGCCCTGCCAAGTCCAGCTAACCTCCATGTCTGGGGGAAGAGCGAGACACCTTCCTGCCTTCTTTGCTCTGGAAGAGGCTCTTTAGAACATCTCCTCAGCAGTTGCCCGAAGGCTCTGGCTGATGGTCGCTATCGTTAGCGCCACGACCAGGTGCTTAAGGCAATTGCTGAGAGCTTAGCCTCAGCCATCAACACCAGCAAACACCATCATGCTCCAAAGAAGGCAGTCCCCTTCATCAAAGCTGGAGAGAAACCCCGGGTACGCTCACAATTAACAACAGGCCTCCTCCACAAAGCCTCTGACTGGCTGCTGCAGATCGACCTGAAAAAAAAGCTGAGGTTCCCTCAGCATATTTCAACAACAAGACTCCGAGGCTTCAAAACATCTTATCATGCTGGAACTTACGGTGCCCTGGGAAGAGCGTATTGAGGAAGCCAATGAGAGGAAACGCGCTAAGTACCAGGAACTGGTGGAGGAGTGCAGGGAGAGAGGCTGGAAAACCTTCTATGAGCCTATAGAAGGCTTTGGATTAAGAGGGCTGATCCGTGGACTGCTACTGGGACGCAAGTCGGGGCTTGATCAACCCCTAAGAGTAGACTCTGATCACAGAAAATAATGATAATGTAATGTGAAGCCTTCACCTGGATTCAGATATGCACATTTATTAAATGTATAATTTATCCGATCTGCCACTTAAAACTGGCTGCGTAGAAGTCTATGGTAATGGCAATCCTACTTGTGACAGATGTCACATCCATCCATATGTTCTGCTCGTGCCCCTCGCTGCACAGTTATAGGACAGAAATCTTTCGCACTATTTCAGTAAGTGTTAAAACAACATTTGAGTCAGCTGCCCCCACTGTACCACTGTCAAAGTACTTCGCTCCTAGCGAGGAGCCTGATTCTACTGAAAGGGAAATGCCCAACCCCAGCTTCTCTTTTTTATTTTATTTTCCTTTATTTACTTCTTTTATTTTTTTTATATTATTTAATTTACTATTTAATTCATTTATTTAATTTACTCCTTTTTTATCACTATTTATTTATTTTTATTTCTATTTTTTCAGCTCTCTTTTAATGTTATATATTTATTATTATTATTATTATTATTGTTGTTATTTATAATTCTTTATTTTTAAGAAGTCCTTTTTTACTTAATATCTATTATCATCTCTTTATTTTATTTATTTTAATTATTATTATTATTAATGTTAATAATATTATTATTGTTTATTTTGTAATTACTCTCTCTTTTACTTATCACTGTTACTACCTCTCCATATAGAGGTATTTACCTCTGTACTAACGCCATTGAAACTTAGACATGAACTGCTGTTCAATGCCCTGAAACTTTCAATAATAATAGTCTGAGTAGTTTTGGCAACATACTGAGGCTAAATCATATTTTCTCAAAATAGAAACTTTACAAGTTGATATTGTCACTGATTTGAAAGCTCACCTGTGCGACCTGTAACCTTTCTTCAAACGGCATGTGACTGCCGAGGGACAACAGCTTCTGCTTCTGCTCTTTGATCCAGCACTGGATGCTTTCACTTTGGCTTTTGAAAGCATCAAAGTCCCTTTCAGTAGCAGCGTCAGCCTGTGCCTTGTTGAGACCGTCCTCAGCGGCCTGCAACACTTTCCTCCACTGCTCCTCGGTTTGTCTGACTGTGTCCTGAACCTCTCGTCTGCTGCTCTGGTCCAAGCCCTGGCTGTCACACAGACTCTGGCATTGTCGCTTCAGACGCTGGAGCTTTGACTCTCCATCAGGCTTGGAGCTCAGAATAGCCTGAAGAGAACAAATACCCAATTTAGGAGACCACTTTGCCTCTATCCTCAGGAAACAAGCCTTGACAAGATGCTTTACACATTACATTGCGGTGGAATTTCCAGCTTATGAACCCATGTTATGTAAGTTGAGACAATGGTACCCAGGTGTCAATCAGGTCAGTGTCCAACATAACCTCATAATCTTTCCAGGCAGAGTTGTTGTTCAACGTTGTGCCTCTATAGATGACGGGAGACGTAGCAGCTGTATGATAAGACAGCGCTGATCACCCTGCCAAGGTCATTGAGAAAGCAAACACATAACACATTTCTTCTGTGCTGAGATATTTGGGCGCCCGCAATATCTTTGTTTACCTGAAAGGCTCAGCTAAACTAAATGCCTCCAGCATGAGTTTAAATACAACTCCAAGAAGACAGAAACTTCAGAGAGTTGGGGACGGCAACCACACTGTACTGTGTGATCCTAAATTCTCCTCAATTAAGTGTTCATTAAATGCTCCTTCTTCTTCTTCACGTATGTGAAATGAATTGTGCTGCTCCTGAGATTCGCTGTGTTCCATTAGAAGGAATCATTGCACATGGGTAGGCACTTGTAATGACATTTTGAACATGTTTAGAGGCTTAAAACACATTTAAAACTTGCCCTGTTTAAGCCTGTTGGGTGCTAACGCTAGCAGGAGGATAACACGGTGTAGGCGCTACCGATTGTTTTCGTTTTTTGCTACTGCCAGCACTCCAAATTTCCAAACAACAGAGCTACATGTTGAAATTGACCGGAATTCTCCTTTAACACCCATCACAACCTTAACAAACCAATACACAACCACTTTAAACTTACTTGTGCAATTTGGAGCTTTTCTTCAACTTGCATGCAACCAGCAAGCGACTGTATGCTCTGCTCCTGGTCTCTGATCCAGGACTGAACATTTTCGTTATGGGTTTTGACAGCGTCTAAGTCCTTGCCCAACAGGGCTTGTGTTTGGGCCTGGCTGAGATTCTCCTCAGCCTTGTGCAGAACCGTGCTCCACTGCTCCTCTGTTTCTCGGAGCGACTGCTGGACCTCTTGTTTCCTGCCGTCCTGCAGGTCCTCCCGCTCACACAGACTTTCACTTTGTCTCCTCAGGGCATTCATTTTAGAGTCTCCTTCGGCTTTGGAGCTCAGGATGGCCTGGTGACAACATGGCCAGATGATGAAAACGTTTGGATATGAAAATACATGTTTGTGATGTAAGCATCCTCAGATAATAAATCCTAATGACTTATGATGATCCCTGACTTTTAACAGGTGGAAACCAATTCTGAAACTGGTGACCTAATTTCCCTCAGCCTCAATTGATACTTTAATATTAAGGGTAAAAACATAATATAACAGGGCAACCTCTAGCTCACCCAGTAGAGTGTGCGCCTCATGTAGGCTGAGTCTTTGGCCTTTCCTGTCTATCCACTATCACTATCGAATAAAGTATGGCTGCTTGAGATTTCTCTCTGGCTCTAGGTTAAAACAAAGTAGTAACTTTCTCCAAGCAAACTTGAAAATACCGGTCAGGAATCTATTGTAGAGATGCCTAACAAGCAGAACAACAAAGACTTTTCTATTTTTTCATATAGGAAAGTGAATCAACAGACAGCCATACGTGTTTGCTAGTGCTAACGAGGACCACTGTGATGAAGCTAGGGCCTCAGTGCTGACTGCCTCGACAAGTATGGAGCAGATTTTAGCTGAAATAAAGTCTGTGGCCTCCCGTGTGAACGACATGGATGAATCAGTCGGTGCTCGCCTTGATGTTATTGATGGAGCCCTGAGTGAAATGAAAACGTCTGTCACCTCAGTCGAGAGCTCTCTCTTCACTCTTTCTAGCCGAGTGACCGACTTAAAAAAACGTATGCAGGAGGCTGAAGGCAGGGTCTCCGCTACAGAAGATGACTGCGGCAACTGCGGCAGCCACTTAAGCGCCATGGAGAAGACAGTGGAGCTGCTACGGCTGAAAGTTGACGATTTGGAAAATCGTGGCTGCCGCAAGAATTTGAAGATTGTTAACCTCCCAGAGAAAGCCGAAGGTACTCCTCTCGTGGACTTTCTCCACTCTGTACTACCGACCTAAGTCGGCTTACCCGCTAACCACCCTCCGCTAGAGATTGAACGCGCCCACAGAGCCCTGGCTTCAGCCCCGCCACAATATGTACAATACAATATGTACCGTGGGTTTGCTTATCCAGC
Source organism: Sander lucioperca (assembly GCF_008315115.2). Lineage (NCBI taxonomy): Eukaryota > Metazoa > Chordata > Actinopteri > Perciformes > Percidae > Sander > Sander lucioperca. The sequence goes on along the minus strand of NC_050190.1, from coordinate 2,624,408 downwards.
CCGTCTGCGGTGCCTCCACAAAAGTCGGATCCGCTTTTTTGACAACCCTGAGACTCCTGCTGCATTTTTGGACACTCTTAAATAAGGTAACGTTTGTTTTCCACCAGTAATGTTGGAGTAAGATGGACATAACCCCCACCGAACCCCTATCAAACATTATTTCTGGTGTTTGGTTGTTATAGAAACTGTTGACAGACTGATTAAGCTGCAACATTTCTCCTTGGTAACAGGATATTTTTAGTTGCTTTGACCGCTTGCTTTGTTTTGCTTATTGTAGTGTACAAATAATTGATATACTTTAGTTTCAAATGAGTTTTACACTTCACTACAATGCCTTTCCATAACCTTCTGTTATGACTACAGCACTTTGAATTTTATTTGACTTTTTATATCACCCTTTTTTTTCTTTTTTGGGCATTTCTGCCTTTATTGGATAGGAAAGCTGAGATATAAAAGGGGAGAGAGAGGGGGAGAGACATGCAGGAAAACCGTCACAGGTCGGACTCAAACCCTGGACCTTCTGCGTCGAGGAATAAACCTCTGCATATGTGCGCCTGCTCTACCAACTGACCTAACCAGCCACATGGTATTTCATATTTAAGAAGTGACTGACATAAAGCCCATGTCCCAGTTCACGTACAATTCAGTAATTTTCATTTTGGGGTGGTGGTGTCATTTATTTAGCCTGGAGTTGTGATATTGTCTCAAGCGCCTGAGCTGTTACTGTTGTCTATCTTGTTAAATTAGGATATGTTTAAGCCTAGTGTGATTGGTGACTTCATTTGGGGTACTTTTACCCTGTCGTTTGGGGACAAGATAGGGGAGGGTAAACGCTGCAATCTTGGTTTTCTGTACTTAAATTCTTCCGCTATGCCATGCGACTGGAGCTCTAGGTTCCTTTCCTGTACTGTAGTCAGCTTCTCCTCATTCAGCTTGTATTACCTATTTACTTTCCAACTTAACAATTCCTATGTCTGGGTCACTTAAACTCGTTACTTGGAATGTCCAGGGAACTGGCCACGTAAAAAAGAGGAAGAAGATTTTAATGCATCTGAAAAACAAAAATCCGACATAGTACTACTTCAAGAAACTAAATTATCTGACACAGAACACTTGAAGCTTAGGAGAGATTGGGTGGGTCGAGTCTACTTCTCTTCCCACTCGCAAAATAAAAGAGGTACAGCCATTCTCATACAAAAGAACATCCCTTTCATTTTGGAACATGAAGAAAAAGAGATTCATTCTACAGGCTCAATTCTTAAACAACACATAACTATTCTTAATGTTTATGCTCCGAACTCTGATTCACCTCATTTTATATCTCAAATTGATTTACTGCCTGGGCTTCCTAGCTGGTGATTTTAATTGTATTATGCATGCTTCTCTGGATAAATCCTCCTCCGCAAATGTATCAAATTCAAGGTCACTTCTCTCAACAATTTATGTAAAGACACTGGGCTGATAGATATATGGCGACAGATTAATCCTAAAGTGAGAGATTATACATTCTCACATCCACACAAGTCATACTCCAGACTCAACTACTTTTTTTAATCCCAAACAATTTTTACACGCAGTCCAGGCTTGCCGTATAGACTCTATCGGATCACGCCCCAGTGCTTTTGCATATTGACTCAGCACTTAACATTCCCAACACTCCAACCTGGAGATTCAATACGTCACTTTTGAACAGTGACCCCTTCTGTACCTTCGTCCGGAACAATCTATCTAAATCTAAAAAAAAACAGGTGTCCTCTGCTATGATCTGGGATGTGGCTAAAGCCACTTTACGCGGGCATCTCAAGTTACTAGGTTAGAACAAATACATAAACAAACACCCACAGTTGCAAATCTAAAAGCGCTAGTGACTGCAAAGACCGAACTCAATATTGACCACACTCGCCACGTTCAGAAGCTACTACTTTTCACAAAGCAGAAGTAATATGAATTTGGTAATAAGTCCAGCCGCTTACTTGCCCACCACCTGAAAAATGTGAACAATGATCACTCAATCAACATGATTAGAACTCCCTATGGTGATGATTCCTGTGACCCATTGGCTATCAATAGTACATTTAGATTTTTATAAATCCCTTTACAGTTCAGAGAAGATCGACTCCAACATTACCTCTTACTTAAATTTCATTGCCTACTGTTGCGGAGGAGGAACACTCCACCTTAAATGCGGCATTTATGCCAGAGGAAGTCTGGTCCGCAATCCAGGCCATGCTGAATGGGAAATGTCCGGGGCCTGATGGGTTTCCACTAGAATATTACAAGAAATTTTGGGCAGAACTCCACCCAATTTTTATGCCTGCTATTAATAATATTCTGAAGGGTGATATTCCTCCCTCTGGAGATACGCCTTAATTAGTCTACTCTTAAAAAAAGACAAAAATCCCTTGGACTGTTCAACATACAGACCTATTAGCCTACTTAATGTAGACTACAAAATAGTTGCAAAAGTACTGCCCCGCAGGCTTGAAAATGTTATTCCTAAAATTATTAATGCCGATCAGGCAGGATTTGTGAAATCAAGATATGGCACAGACAATGTACATCGAGCACTTAATGTCATTCACTATATTAATACCCATAAAAACCCACCGTTTACAATTTTGTTGGATGCCGAAAAGGCATTCAACCGTGTAGAATGGCCTTTTTTGTTCTCAGTCTTAGAAAATTTTGATTTAGGTTCCAGTTTTATCAATGTGATCTTTACTCTGACCTCCTTGTGTTAATACAAATGGACTGATGTCGGAGGGTTTCGCAGAGCACAGAGGTTGTAGACAAGGGTGCCCCCTGTCACCTTTATTGTTTACACTGTTTAATGAGCCCCTGGCCGAGGCCATCAGGACTAATCCGGACATAACCAGTATTACAGCAGGTGAAAAGAACCATGTCATTTCCTTATTTGCTGATGATGTCCTGTATTTAAATAATCCTGAGAAATCAGTTCCAGATGATTTGAACAATCTATTTGAGACGAATTATTCCCCTGTGATTCAAAAAATTAGAAACGATTTGAAGAAGTGGACCTCCCTGCCGACTTCCCTCTTCTGGAGAATAAACACTATAAAAATGAACATCTTCCCACGGTTAAACTACTTATTTCAAAATCTTCCATGCTTCTTGACCCCAGCGTTTTTTAAGTCGCTAAACTCATATATCTCTCAATATATTTGCAACAAACATCAGAGGGTTTGTTTTTCTAAACTTACTAAACCGAAGGAAGTGGGAGGTTTATCCCTTCCCAACCTACAACTTTATTATTGGTCGGCTCAACTCAAAATGATGACAACTTGGTTTATAAAGAGGAGGGATTCTTTATGGATTAGTCTCGAGTCTCTGGCATGTCATCCTAGAAGGCTTGAATCCCTCCCCTTTATTAATGATATGGACCGGATGAACTCTCTCAACAATAATATTATTTACAACACACTACAGGTCTGGAGCGATGTGAGAAAATATTTAAATATTCCCTCTGCTATCTCTGCTTGGTCTTCCCTGGCATTGAATCCTGACCTTCAGGTGCAGATCAGGAGTATTGGTTTGCTGGAGTGGGCTTCCAAGGGCTTATCAGATGTCACAGGCCTATTGATTTCCAACTCTGTAAAGCCGTTTGAGCAAATTAGAAAGGATTTGGACATTCCTCGTAACGACTTTTTTAAATATCTCCAAATTTGCCACTTTGTGGAATCTCTTTTTAGGAAGAACAGGATACGCTTAGAGCTATCAGAGTTGGAAAGTGCTATGGTCTTGGCCAAATCTCTTAAGGGGCTGATTTCAAAGATTCATTCTTTACTGCTGTACTCTGACTCTTCAGCCTATGACTCACCAAAGCCGGTATGGGAACGTGATCTGGAGGTCACATTTAGCTCTGCAGATTGGACCAAGATTTGCAATGGAATCTTCCCAAAATGTACTTCGATTTCTATACAGAATTTTAAGTTTTTCCATAGGAAACTCAAACTCAAAAATCAATTAAAGAAATCCAAATTATAATTAATACAGATTAGAATCATATCTGCTTTATATCAAAAATTGATGACAAATAAACATACAACTAAATATATAAAAGAAAAATGGGAATCTGAGTTTAACACGAAAATTTCGGATGATGATTGGCAAGATGTGGAAAACACATCAGACAACCACCAATTTGCAGATATGGAGGGAGTTCTCTTGGAAAAATCTGATCCGTTTTTTATTACGCCCAAGATCAAAAGTAAGTATAAAAGCATAAATTTAACATGTTGGAGAGAGTGTGGAGTAAAGGATGCAGACCACTCACACATATTCTGGAAATGTCACAAAGTACTGAAGTTTTGGAGAATTGTACATGAAACCATACAAAAGATACTAGGGTACGATATTCCTATGAGCTACACGGTACTGTACCTCTGTAATTTTAATTCTACCAAAGAGAGTGTAAGAATGAGAGACAAATATTTGGTTAAAATACTACTGATAGCTAGTAAGAAAGCTATAACAAGGAAATGGGGTAAGGAGGATCCTCCTTGTAAAGAAGAATGGATAGGTATAGTAGAAGAACTCTATATGATGGAGTAACTGACACACCGCCTGAGACTACAACAAGCACAGCTTGAAGAAAAGTGGAAATGGACAATATTCAGAACCAAAACCAGCGACGAGGAATATGGACAAAAACAAATGATTTAAATGAAGTCACGAGAAGAAAAGATGAACTGCTAGAAATGTAACTCCCAAACAAATATTTTGTTTGTTTTGTGTTTTTTTGTTTACTGTGTTATTTTGATTGTGGATTGTTTGTGTGAGTTTTATAATAAAAATCTAAGTGAAAAAAAAAAAAATCAATTAAAAAAAAGAAAATTTCACTGAATTTTCAGAACTTAACTGCAATGTTCTATGAATACTTATTTTAATCGGAATCGGTTAAATAAAGCAGTTGACATTTAAAAAAAAAAAAGAAAAGTGAAAAGCCCCAAAAACATTGTGATGTAATATGCTAACATATGTATATGAGCCTGAGCAAAGTAACTCTTTTTAAAATAAGTCTTATCAATGCCACCTTCACAGTCATGGTTCATGCAAACTGGCTTGTGAAACAGTTCATTCAATTCCATAATTAGATTATTTTTGGTTGCAGATTTGTCTTGTTAAGTTAAGTTTCATTTATGAAATCAAGAATGGTGGAATATTATTTATTGAAAATAAACCGGGTATTCCCCACCAAATTGTCTGCAACTGACTTGTGCTCTGTGCTTCCTCTCCTGTGTCTGGGTGTCTCTGTCAGAGGGGGTGAGGGGCTGCAGAAGCTTGGTGATCCAGGTCCTGGTGCTCTGAGCCTGAGTATTAAAGTTGTCACATTCTGCCTCCAGCGCGCTCTGGGCATCTGCCTGCCTCTGCAGCCTGCTTTCCAGGTTTCTGTAGCGTTGTATTAAGTTGTCGCCGTCCTTCAGGAGGCTTTCAGCTCGGATGCCTTGTCTGCGCACTGATGCTAAGAGCTCACTGAGAGACTCAGCTCTACTGCTGTCTCATTGGAGGCAAGGTGAGGTTGTAAACAAAAACAGGCAATTCATTCAGTGCTGTACTTAAGACATAAAGACAAGATACAAAAGAAACACAGGCAATATAAAAAGATACAGAAAGTAAAGGACAGAAGCTTCAGGCTCTAGTTTTTTGGCAGTTATTTTGAATATGTACTGCCAACACCAATAATAAAATGTGTTTAAAAATTCTAAAAAACACCCATTACAATGGTCAAATGTTGGCTTATCACAGATGTAACAATGTCTGGCGTATTTGGATACAGAAATTGAAATTCATTCAAGTTTAATATATTGTTGCATTTGGGGTTTTATTCATAATTATTATATGTAATATTTTAATTTCCAGTGGAGTTACCTATTAAACATGTAGTGTTGTCCTAACTATAAAATATCTTTGTCATACATGTTTAAATCTGACAGTTCAGAGTTTTTCAGTCTGAAAATATCAGCATAGAATGAATGTTGAAAATCACCTCTCATCCTGAAGGTTTTTGAGTAGAAGTTTGACTTTGTCTACCTCCACGGGCTGTTTTTCTTTGTTTTGAAGCCAGTCACGGAAGCTATTGTGTTGCTTCTGCAGACTAGAGAATAAAAGACACAAGTCAAACAAACATGTTTTCTTAGTTTTTTTTAGTGGTTACAATTACACATCACACATCACAGGGTTTCCCCCAGAAAAGTTGTTTAGCCCGGTGTCTTTTTTTGACGAGGGCCCGGGTGGGGTCAGTCCCAGACTAATGGCAGCATTAATGTAGAGCCCAATAGTTTCTGTGATACCAAATCATGGACGGAATCACGAAATTAAGAATTAAAAAAAGCTATAAGACAGATTCCATAGGCCCTACATTAAGTCAGCGCTAAAAGCTAACTGGAGATTTGAAAATATGACTACGGCTAAGTTTCCAACCAAGCTGCCCCACTGCAACTATAGTTTAAAAAACCTTTTAATACATTTAAATGTCCCCCCCCCCCAATGGCTTAGGCCTGGTGGGGGGCAACTTAGGCCCGGTGGGCCACCGCACAATACACTGGGGGAAACCCTTTATCATTTCTGTGCAGTTTGTGAGATTCCTGATCAAAAAGGGAAGATTTTGACACTTTTTTCACTGTTTTCAGAGCACAGCTAACACATTAGCAGAAGCAGAAATGTATTTATCTTCATTTGCGATTACCTGTTCAAGTCCCTGAGGAGGAGCTCCATTTGTTTCTGCCTGTTGAGGCAGTGGGTTCTGAACGTGGCCACCTCCTTCTGCTGCTCCTTCAGCCAGTCAGTGAACTCTGAGAGCTGCTGGAGAGGAACCTGCTGGCTGCCTCTCTCCAGCTGAACCTTCAGCTGCTCGAGACGTCTCTCTGCATCCTTGGATTTTAAAAAAACCTGATGGGCATGAGAGAAATTGTGAGGACCCAACCGTCATCCAACAATCTACAGAATCCCTCTACACATCAAATGATCCATGCACTTACAGTGAGTCTTTGCAGGGATGTTTCCACGTCTGCTCTGCTCTCAGGGTGCTCAAAGCACTCATTGACGGAGAGCTGCAAGTCCTGGAACCAATCCTCAAACGACTGCCTTTCATCTAGAGGAAAATGAAAAGTTAGAAATTTACAAAGCCAAAATTACAATCCCATACAAATTAATAAGGCAATGGTATATCAGTGCTGTGTTTCTGTAAATGTATTTGGAATCTTTCTGCCACCTAGAGTCACTCTACTTCTCACTTGGTTTTGCTATCCATTTCCAAATGGCAATACCGCCACAGTAAAAATAAACACATTCAGTACTTAAGATCACAATTGACAACACATAAATGTAAACACATTCCTGATAGATTCACACTTCATTGTATATGATCATCAAGATACCGTCTACTAACACAAAAGCCACACTAACCTTTGATAACATTGAGCAGGCCTTTGTCCCTCTCCTCTCTCTTCAGCTGGATCATGGCCTGGGTGCGGGAGATGGCCTCCTTCAGCCTGCTGCAGTCTACAGACAGCACCTCCAGCACCTGAGGACTGGCTACACTGGAAACCAAGCCAACCTCCTTCATCGCAGCCTCGGCCTGCTGCTCCTGAGCCTCCAGTTTATCCCACAGATGCTGTAAGGACAAGGGATGAAACAGTGAAAATGCTGGCAGTAACAGCAACAGTCCACTCTAAGAAATAAATTCTTAAGTTCTGGCAGCTCATTACCCAGACTTTGCTCCATATTTAAAAAACGAAAATTATGTGTGTACCTCAGTTAAAATACAGAACATTTGAAAAAAAAACTAGTTGAAAAAAGCAACAAACGCCGAAAAAAGCCACATAAACATCGGAAAAAGCGGCAAAGAGGTCGAAAAAAAGTGTCACAAAGGTCAGAAAAGCAACAAGAGATATGATTAACTTTTTTTTAAGTAAAAAAAACTGACAATGTAGACGTATAATCTCCCAAAACCAATCTCTGTGGCGGACAAAAGTTGTCGGAGCAAAAATTGTGCAATTCCAAAAGTAAAAAACTAAATTACAACTATGATTCTCGTTCTATGGACAATTTCTGTTAAAATAAACAGCCATACAGTACAACTGTTAAAGGGGTGATAGAATGCTAAACCGAGTTTACCTTGTCATTTGGTTCGGTGAGTGAAATGGGCATACAGAGAACCTCAAAGTCCCATTGACACCTCTTTCCTATGCAAATCTCACAATTTGAAACTGCAGCTGAAAATGGACGAATCCCAATGAAGCTAATAGTTGACGTGAACTTGGTGGCTGTACCTTAATTGGCTCTGGTCTGTACCTTTGTCACTCCCCAAAATGTACATACAGACCACTGGTCTGAGACCAGCTGGTGTTCTGAATGTAGGTCACGCAGATCTCAGACCTATCTATCTAGTTAGTGGTTCAGTTAAACCAGAAAAGATGACTATGCACTGGGTACAGAGCACCATGCTGCCGGTCGTGGAGTTCCGTCAGGTCGGTGGTAGTTGGTGGTCTAGTCACCGGATAACTTCAAGTGTGGCATGCATGTTCCTTGATATTAATAAATTAAGTTATGTTTTCATTTATATTGCAATGTAAATAATACACTTAACCAGTAGCGGAGTGGCAATCGGGAGAGTCAGGACTTTTCCCAATGGGCTGGTAGTGTTTCGAGGCCGCGAGGGCCAGTCTGATAATAGTTATACATTGCAAGTTCTTAGCAACACCATCCGGCGGCCTGGTGTGCAGCCGCTGCCCACTGGTCAAACTGTGCAGCCTCTGCTCAACCCATACAGCGGGCCGCAGCAGCGGGCATCATTAGACTCACACTTGGGCTGAACGATTTTTGAAAATAATCTAATTGCGATTTTTTTCCCAAATATTGCGATTGCGATTTGATTATTTTTTTAAGCTCTTTGTCTTCTGTATTATTCAACAAAGACAAACAATAAATCATTTTATAGTAAGAACAACACACAATTACACACTAGACAGTTAAATAAGTAAAAATATAGTATATATATATATATATATATATATACATATACACACACACACACACACACACACACACACACAGTATTTTTTTACAGTGCACAGAGAGGATCTGCCTCCAGCCCCTCCCCCTCGTGAAGTTGCGCTGCCGTGTGCACTTGCTCAGAGAGGCTATCGTTACGTTAGCTAGTTGCTGGTGTTCTTGCCGTGGGATTAACTGTACTAATAAAACCGTTGAAACACCACGCTGCTGTGAAAGCTCCCCGAACGTCATTTATCAGAGTCTGGTTGTTACCCCTCTCAGAGGCAGCTCCTCCACTCATATCTTTATAACGGAGCTAACTGCTAACCGGAGCTAACCGCTAATCAGAGCTAATCGTTGCCAACCGAGCCTTGAGTTCTGTGTGCCTGTATCCATTAACTGCATGTATGGACTCGAGCCGATAAAACCCTTCATTTTATTAAAATGGCTGTAAAAGTTTTAAACTACAACTCAGAGTTGTTTGAATGACAGAAATCAGCTCAAGGTACGGCGTAGCGTTAGCGTGCTAAGTTGATGCTTTCTCTGCGGAGTGCAGACTGATTTGCTCTTGCGAGTCATGTGACCAAATCGCAGCCTTTGCGATTAGGAAATCGCGTTTTAACATATCGCGATATTATCGCAAATGCAATTAATCGTTCAGCCCTAACTCACACACTGTCACATACTGTTAACGTTACCGATAGACTTCCAAACGTGCGGCTGAGCAGTGGCCGCGGGCAGCAGGCAATGGAGCGGGAGTTGTGGATCTAACGCGGCGGTGCAGGGCTTGCAATGGGCGGTGTGCTGCTGGAGCTGCTGCTGCTGCTGCTGCTGTTGTGCTGCTCTCTGTCTGTGTGCCTGTGGGCTTCACTCTCCGCTAAATGTCCCCGCACTGAGACACTGAACTAGCTACAGCGCGAGTTGTGATTCCTTGTCTGGAAGTGGAGGTTTTTTATGTCCCAAGGGTAACGTTACAACAACACTAGTTGTAATGAAAGTGTCGAAACTTTGCATTGGTGTGTGTGTGTGTGTGTGTGTGTGTGTGTGTGTGTGTGTGTGTGCGCGACACACTGGAGGACGACTAAACTGTAACTAAATTGTGTCTCTGGTGCTTTGTACAGTATTATATTTAGTATTAGTAGTATATATAGTAGTAATATTTTCTCGGGCCTCGGCTGCTCCAGCCATTCCTGCTCCGGCAGCGCTGCGGCCATTTGGAAGTCTAGCGGTAACGTTAACAGACAGTGTGTGAGTCTAATGATGGAAAGCCAAAAAGGAAAAGTTGAAAAGTTGTTCATTCCCCCCCCCGCGTGTGTATTTGCTCTGCAGTTTCGTTGTAAACCAAGCAACGAAACTGAGCAGCTCATCTAAATATTCATATTCGTTTCACTCTAGGGCTATTTCACAGGGTTGCATTCGGGCGCATAGAACAGCACCATTTTCAGTCTAACCAATGTTACATACCCTATTCGGAGACCTTAAGGAACAGTGTGAAATACCCTATATAATCATTCTATCACCCCTTTAATACACAGATATTTCTTGGAGTCAAGAATCAAAGGAAAAGAGTCAGGGTCAAACTCACTGATGTGAAACCTATATGATCTGAAAGGTGGAATTAAATAAACTGATTTTTTCCCCCAATTTACTCTTCTAAATATCATCCTTTATATGTATTTTTATACCACCAAAAAGTATACGAGTTTGACATATTTATTATACTAATTCTGTCATTATTACCACGCAGTATTGTACTTTTCCAGCAGATACTTTAATGTCATTGTAGATGCTGTTTTAGTAACATACATACAAGTACAAAAGCACCAAGGACATTTTTGTAAAATTAGGATCTCATCATCATCATCCTTATAGTACATTAAATTAAGGTTGTTTTTTTGGGGTGGACTAGCCAGACCCTCCTCTGCAGCGCTGTGGAGGAGGGTCTGGCAATGCAAGACTAGGGTGTATGTGGCTTCATCCAACAGTATGGTCCATAAATGAGTTGCAACATGTAACAGCCGTGTACCTGTAACTGGTCTTCGACCTTTGGTTGTGAAGCGTCAACATTACTGACAGAACCCTGGATCCTCTCCACAGCTGACTGGCACTGCTCTATCTTCTCAGCTAGGTGTTTCTTCACAGCCATCAGTTCCTCGAAGACGTCGGTGCAGTCGGCAAATAGTTCCTTCACCTGCTCCATCCGCTTCCTCAGCTGGGTTTCCATCACCTTATTGAAACATTGTGCAACGACACAAACAGTGAATCTAGGAGCCAGAATACAGCACTCTGAGCAGTGAATGTGGATATTAACTTGTAAAAATAACAGCAGAAGGGATAAGATCACTCAATGTTCAAATACAGTTATTCATGCATTTATTACGTCTCGACTAGACTACTGTAACTCTTTATATGTTGGATTGGATCAGTCATCAGGGACTGTTGGTTATTTATTTCAGGGGCCACCGGAGGAGTTTTGGGATCTTTAGTCAAAATAGACCCGACCCTCTCTTCACCAGCAATACATTTTGGATGACCCTCCAAAATGATTGGGAAAAAAGGGATGAGCCTCCCCAACAATTTATTGATGCCTTCTGTACCGGTTTGCACTTGGCAAAGATGTACACATGCCCATTGTTTTTCCATGACATATGTGACTAAACCTCTGCATTGTCATCTTATGCATCACACTCCTCTGTTATGGTGTGGTGGCCATTTCAGTAGATTTACTCACTAACATTGTTGTGGAAACACAATAAGCATGGAAACTAAATGCACACTTCCTGCATTACTGCATTACTTCAAATAATAAGTTACTCATCTAGTAAACTAGTATTCACATGAAATAAAACAATAAAACATTGAGACCATTCAACAAAGCACACTGGATAATAAGACATTCAACACTGGTTGCTATGGACTCGTCACTAGGCTTTCTCAGTCATTGTATATTTTAGCATAGGTAAGCTTGCCGAAGCTGAATATTATCCAAAACTCCATTTCTCAGACGAGCGTCAATTTGGGAGCTTGCATGCTACCACTCCTTCCTTCTTGTCGTTGCACAATTTGTAACAAATTGGATGGCTGCAGCCTGGAGACCCTCCATCTCATGCCTTCCCGGCTGGTGCTGTCTGCGGCGCAAGCTTCGACTTTTCAAAATAAAAGCTTGCGTCTGGTCCGCTATGTTTTTGTATGGTGTTTTGGATGTTTTTGAACTAAACAGTACGGCAATCATACTAATGAATACAATTATTTTTTCAGCAGATGTCTTAGTTGCGTCACGCTTTGGGACAGCTCCCGCATATTTCACAATTTACGTGCACCATTTCGGCTTTTGCCCTATTTAACCCTATTTAGAAGTAAACTTTCCTACATTTTGAAACAATTCAACTGGCTTACAATGTCAAGACAACAGCGACAGGGAAAGGATTCTGCTGCAACTCAAGCGGCATCAGCAGCTAAGATGGCGGACTCGCTAACCGTTACTAGCCTGGTGCAGGAACTTGAAAAACACAAAGAAAGCTTGGCCGCAGAACTCAAAACGTTCCTAACGATATCGTTAGAGACATCCCTTAAGCATATATGGACGTCTCTCGAAACCATCAGCGCTGCATTGGACTCTCACAACCAAAAGATAAAGACCATTGAAAATACACTCACCACCCATAGTGATGAGCTAGCCGAGCTAACAACAAGACTTGATCAGCTGGAGAAAGCCAACGCTGCACTAGTATCCAAAACGGAGGACCGTGTTTGAGATATGCTAACAGTAAATAGCCTGTAATAGCTATTACATGCTGATTTTGGATATTTAATAGAACGCCTGAACTATGAAACCTAAAGGCAAGTTTTGTGTTGAGTGGAGTGAATTGGGTAAATGTAGAAAGAAGCTTAACTTTTGGAAGAAAAGAAAAAATTGTTAGATAAAGGGTTGGTTTGTACCGCACTGTTTGTGTAGTAGACCTGCAGCTCGCTTCCAAGGAAGGACGAGCATAGGCTTTGAAAAACACCAGCAGACTGTTCTAATGCTGCTGGGTTTATTCTTTTTCAGTTTTTCTTTATGGGGAGGGACGTGTAGAGGGGTATGTTGATTACACACTTTGAATACAATACATGTCTGGTGTATCTACTGTTATGTGTACAACTGGTTTCATATACTGTCTTTAGTGGTTTATCATATCTTTTCAGTTATCGTATACATTAGTATACCTGAGTGAAATAAATACTCATGGTAGGATAGATAAGCTACAGGTCAACTTAATTTCATAGAATGTGAGAGAATTAAATGGTCCTGTTAAGAGGGCAAAAGTTTTTCAACATCTTAAACTACACAGGGCGGACATTGTCTTTCTCTAGGAGACCCATCTCAAGATAAATGATCATACAAGGCTTGGGTAGGACAAGTATTTAATTCATTATTCAATTCAAAAGCCAGAGGGGCTGCCATTTTAATCTCTAAAAAAAATTCAGTTTATATCAGAGAGCATAGTACCTGATCGTAACGGGCGCTTCGTCATGGTTTCTGGCAGATTATTCCACTTACCTGTTACATTAGACTGTGTGTACGCCCCTAACTTTGATAACGCTGAATTCATGGCTACACTCTTATCCACTATCCCAAATATGGATACACATCATTTAATTTTCGGAGGGGACCTAAATTGTGTAATGAACACTCAGCTGGATCGCTCAAACACCAGAGTGACCAATCTATCAAAAATGGCGACAACACTACAGTCATTTATGGAGGATTATGGAAGCTGTGACCCCTGGAGAGTCTTAGATAATGACACCAGAGCCTACTCATTCTACTCACATGTACATCATGCCTACTCAAGGATAGATTATTTTTTTATTATTACACTCCAATGAATATTCAGCGATAGTCATATCAGATCATTCCCCTGTATTAATAGATTTCAGATTTGATTCTCCATCAATGGGAACCCCACAATGGAGATTCAATACATCACTACTGTCCAATGATGCCTTCTGTTCTACTATAACACAAGCTATTAAAGATTTTTTGTGTTTTAACTACTCAGAAGAAGTTAATTCATCATTACTTTGGGAAACCCTAAAAGCTACCATCAGAGGACAAATCATTTCGTACTCCTCTTATTCTAATAAGCAACGCAGAAAGACACAAACAGACATAATCGATAAAATATCTGAAATCGATAGGCAATATGCAATAAATTCTACTCCAGAGCTGCACCAACAAAAAGTTAATCTCCAAACTGAGTTTGATCTCACCTCTACAGAGAATGCAGAAAAAAGCATACTGAGATCTAGAGGGATGCTGTATGACTATGGCGACAAGGCAAGCCGTCTGCTGGCCATCCAGCTCAAACACCAAGCAACATCACGACACATCGCTCAAATTAATGATCAGTCAGTGGGTCTTACAACATGTCCCCTGAAGATCAATGCAGCTTTTAAAGCTTACTATTCCAAACTTTATACTTCTGAACCCCCTCCTACAGACTCAAACATGAACGCATATTTGGACAGCATAGACATACCAACTATTGATATTTTAACACAGATATCACTAAATCAACCAATAACCCTAGGGGAAATATATGACAGTATTAGGGAAATGAACAATGGCAAAACACCAGGGCCTGATGGGCTGCCGTCTAAGTTTTACAAAAGATTCTCCACTCTTTTAGCCCCTTTATTACTAGATATATTTAACCATTCCCTGTCTATAGGAACAATGCCAAAAACTTTGACGGACGCGTCAATTTCAGTTATCCTTAAAAAGGTTAAGAATCCTGTTGAATGCAGTTCCTATCGACCTATATCACTTCTAAATGTTGATGTAAAAATACTAGCAAAAATACTGGCGAGAAGATTGGAAACATGTCTCCCCTCAATAATCTCTGAGGACCAAACTGGCTTCATTAGAGGTCGTCAGTTATCATCCAATATAAGACGTCTATTAAATATTATCTTTTTTGACTGTTATTATTATTGTTGTTGTTGTTGTTCGCCTCTTTCTTCTCTTCTGTTCTCACTTTCTTTCCTCTCTACCTTTTTCTACATGTATGTTTGTTTATAAAAGAAATTACGGTCACACTTATAAACGTACAAGATTTGTCATCTGATGTGTTGTGTTCCAATAAACAAATTTATAAAAAAAAATTTAAAAAAAGATGTCTTAGTTACAACACGATGGAGCAAAGCAGTTTTGTGTTTATATATGTGCGAGTGGGATTTATTCAGTTTGGGAAATCCCACGGTCTCTAAAAGCTACAGCTCAAATTGTCTGGCTGACTAAACAAGGAGGGATCCATCTGCTAGCGATAGGGGCCGAGACTGAGAGAACTACATGGAGCTACATGGATAAATATGCACCAAACAAGCCACTTTGAAATGTTGCTGTTCTCATGAATACAAACGTTGGGTGACCCTCTCCCTTAGACTAAAAAAAATTGGATGACCCTCCCATTCACAAAGAATAAAAAGACATGACCCTCCCCTATTTTCCTCCGGTGGTCCATTCCATAAATACCGAACGGTCCCTAAATGTGCTATATAAATAATATTGAACTTGAACTTGAATGTTTCAACTCACCTGCAGCTCCAGTGGTGCTTCCCGACTCTGCAGCATCTCCTGGATCTCTACAGACTTCTTGTGGAAATGCTCAATGTTCTCCTCATTGACATGGATCTCATCCTACAATGCAATGAAACACATAACAGGGTTTTACCTACTATTAAAAGGGTTAGTTGCAGCCACGAGCCGTTTTGGGCACCATCTAAACCGAATGAATCTAACTGAAGGACTTTTCTCAGATTTTAAAGATTGTCGGTTCCTAGTGTACTTCTTCAGCTTGTTGAGTGTGTGAAATTGCCGATTTATTTTATTGAAAAACGTCAAATTTTCTGGAGGGAGGACTAAACCCCCCCCCACCACCACCACCACCAAAAACGTGCACCTAAGTCTTCAACAAACCTAGGGAAAACACTGTATAAATGACATATATGGGAGAAATGAAAATATCAGGGATGACCTAACACTCTCTTAAAGTGTCACAATAACAGTTGTACT
Organism: Sander lucioperca; assembly: GCF_008315115.2. Taxonomy (NCBI): domain Eukaryota; kingdom Metazoa; phylum Chordata; class Actinopteri; order Perciformes; family Percidae; genus Sander; species Sander lucioperca. The sequence goes on along the minus strand of NC_050190.1, from coordinate 2,608,339 downwards.
TCTATGGGAATCTTACCCTCATGGCAAGAACTTGTTGCTTGTTGTGGAAGGGATGGCTCTCTGCAAACAGGGCCAGTTTGGCCCCTGCCCATCTGTCCACCTCCCCCCCCAGCATCAGCTGTTTGTCCCACAGCTCCACCCCTACCCGCAGGTTATCCATGTAGGCATCTGTCTTCTCCGTCACCTGCAACAGCACCAACAAGCAACTCAGTCAAGTTAAGCTGAAAACAGAAGACTTCCATCAGGATTTCCAAACTGGAATGTAGTCCTTTTTTGCAGCTTTAAAATTTAATTTTAATATTTCCCACAGAGTTGGATATACTGTAATCTCAGTTGCTGGAGCCAAGCAATGCGATTAATGCACTGTAACTTATTTAACGTAGTAACGATATTTTCAATGCTGTAGAATCAAAAGTAAAAACTCCTGGTTTGATCCGTCTTCTTAACCTACAGGTTAAGTAGAATATCTAAAAATCTATTTGTTTATAAATATGTAATAAGTACACTATCTATCGATTTTGAGTGGGATATACTGCAATTCCTTTTCAGTTGGATTTTATTTGTATAAAAATGCTCTGTGCAGTAACCTGGAGCAGGTTTTTATACTCAGATTGAAAAAGGGTCCTGTAACCTCGTACAGTTTTGGAGAAAAAGTTATTTAATAGTCAATGTTTTATTATGAACATACAATTGTATTTTCCATTAAAGAAAAGTTAGAAAAATGTTTCCGTATGCTGGTAATTATAGTTCTTAGAAAGAAAGAAAAATCGGAATCAGCTAAAATTGGAACCGGCAGGTCAGACTTTAAAAAAATAGAAAATTGCAATTGGTGAATCTCTATTACTATCCATATGTTGCATAGATGATACATAGACGCTTACATCCAGCCAGTTGTCCATGAGTGTGTCAGCCTCGGCTTCAAAGGGAGTCTCGCGGCAGTCTGGGAACTTCTTGAGTTGGGACTGCAGCTGTCTGCAAACACTTCTCATCTCTTCCATACGCTCCCCAATACCTGCCAGCTCTGCCTTAATATCACACACCTGGACAGGCAGACACATGTCCACATCTAACTGAACACACTGTTCCAACATTTTATTGAAGAAAATGAGGCAGTATGATACACATACAGAAGGCATTTTCAGTGTTTTCAAGTCATTTCACCTACAGGTTTCCTCAACCGAAACAATAAAATACATAAGAGCAAACAGAGAAGGACAACATTAAACTAAAAATAAGCAAATACATAAGCAAACAAATAAATAGGATAAGAAACGAAAGTAAAAGAAAAAAAAATCTGTCTACCTGAACACACTGTGACTGAGCTTATTTAGAATGTGTCTGCCATTTACTGGTCCATGCTAACACTCTGCTTACGTGTGAACCCAGCCTTTCAACAGCATGTGAAGGAATTCTGCGAATAAACGGGGTTGGTTGTGTGGACTAACCGTGGTAATACTTCTCTGCAGGTTGCCCTTGCCCAGGTAGGAGGCCTGATCACTGATGCTCTGCTCTGCTTTCTGCATGGTGTTGCTCAGGTGACTGCGGCAGCTCTGAAACTTCTTCAGAAGCTCCAGCAGGATGCTGCACTGCTTCTTTCTGCAAGAAAAAACAACAATAGAAGGGACTTTAAGTGATGTCTCGCCTTCTGTTGGCCATACGCACACTGCTTTCTTCTTTGCATCTAAACAGAATTGTAAGAATAGCTAACGTATATTACCAAGGTCGCCACAGTCACTTATTCCTTAACTTACTTACCATTTATACAGTTACTTAAGCTCAGTGTGCTTCTCCTGCCCAACCTACCTGTCAAAGAAAGCTGTCTGAGTGTCCATCCACTGACGCTCCAGCTCCTGAAGGAGGTGTTCTCCTCCTCCCTGTTTCTCTTGAAGTTCCAGGAGGTTCTGGAGCTCTGCGTGCTGGGCCTGCAGCTGACTCTCCAAATCGGACAGGGCACGGAGGCTGGAAAGTACAGGATAATTATCAAGACATTATTTCTCGGTTATCTGGTTTTTAATTATGCAAGTAAATGTCTTTAAACATCTTTGATTTATATTCTAAGAAACAACTTGTGTGTGCATGCAGTAAACAAACTGTTTCACAGTGCAATCTTTCACACTGTCAGTGGTGGAAGAAGTATTTAGATCCTCTACTTAAGTATTAATACCACATTGTTATAATACTCTGTTAAAAGTAAAAGTCCTGCATTGATGAGTATGTAAGTATCATCAGAAAAATGTACTTAAAGTATTAAAAGTAAAAGTAATTAATGCAGAAAAATCCTCACATTTTAGAAACTGCATAAAGATACACAGCACACACCTGTGTTGCACAGCATGCATGGTGGGCTCCTTCACGCCTTGTGTTTCAATTGTGTCCTGCAGCTTCCTCAGCTCCCCCAGCAGCGTCCTCTTCCTCAGGCCCAGCGATTTGCTCTGCGTCTCCTTCTGGAGGCCCTTCTGCTGGCTGGCCAGCCTACTGTCCGCCTCCTCCAGCCTCCTCAGCAGGGCAGTCACCATGTCCAGGCAGGAGGCCGGGATTCCATCCCTGGTGACCGTCAACCGGGCCCCCTGCAGGAGCACATCCAGCTGAGGCGCCTTTTCTTTCAGACTGTCGCCGCTCTGCCGGATCAGAGCCAGCTTGGAGCGATAGTCTTGCAGTATCACAGTGTCACTGCAGGGGGCGCCCTGGACTCCAGAGATGTCCTCGTCCACAGTACGCAGCGACATGAGGAAACGGTCGAGGGCACGGGCAGCTGCTTCACTCTTCCGGACCTGCTGTCGAAGCTGATCCAGGCTGGTTCTGTGAGTCTCCACCTCACGGGACAGAGGGAAGCAGTCTCTGGGGTCCAGATCACTGGAGTCAGGGTCTAGACGGGACAGCTGGTCCAGCTCGCTCTGGATGTTGTCATCCAGTTCCTTTCGCAAAAGGAGACAGTGTAGCGTAAGATGAGATGGCTGTGTAGGGTTATTACCCTTAGTTTACAAGTTCAATGTTTGCATTTTTATGCCAAAGCTGTTTCAGCTACAAGCACAATGTTAAACCTACATTGTGTAATTTTTTTGAGGTGATTCTTAGCAAAAACCCCTTTGTTCTTTCACAAATATGCGCTCATTCATGTGTAATTACTTCCACCAACTAATCAAAGTATTCTCGTACACGTAGAATCTGCCAGAATTATTCAGGAGCGAGTCGCTCGAATGACGGCCGCCATGTTGCACCTCCATCTTTAAAATACATTAGCCGGAGTCACGTGGGTACGGCGAACAAGATGGCGGCTGATTAGGGATCCTCCGCTCTCCGACGGGTAAATTTAGGATAATACCAAAGTATAGGCTCAAGTTATATTAAAATACTACCCACGTTGCGAAGAGAAAACAGCTGGCGCTATTTTGGAAAATCGAAATAACCGAAATTAAGCGAAATGGTCCGTCTAGATCCGTCTAGTAAAGCTGCCACAGACAGAGGATTACAGGCTGGAGGAGCAGTAACCCACGGACCAGATAGAGTTTAATTTTAGTTTTTCATTTTAAAGCTGCATATGTCAGCTACAGGACTGCCAGACTTTTTCTGGCTTGAATTTAAGTTTTTGGTTGTTGTTTTTCTTTGGCGTATTATGTACGGGAAGCATTCTTTTTCCAGGTTAAATGTTAGTGTTCATATTTTGTCAGAGTACAGGGTTTTAAAGAACAATAATACAGAAGGCATAGGCATACAGGTGAAGAGGGCTTCAAACAGGAACAGTGAAGTAGAAGTGCTATACAAAGATGATTAAGAAATGTATTAAGTACGTGTCATGGAATATTAATGGAAGTGGAAATCCAGTCAAAAGACTCAAGGTGTTGTCATATTTAAAAACTAATAAGGAAGATATAGTTTTCATACAGGAAACTCACCTTAGTGAGGGTGATGCGGCTAAATTCAAAACAGGCTGGGTGAGGCATGTTTTTCACAGCTCACTCTCAAGTTCACGAAACGGGGTTATGATTTTGGTTAACAAGAGAATACATTTTGTGTTGCTTAAAGAGGTTAAACATACAGAGGGAAGAATGATATGTGTGCAGGCGCTAATAGAGGGTGTGCAGGTGATATAATGTAATATTTACACACCTAATAAGGGAGACCCACACTTCTTTCATGAAGTGAATAGGGTTCTAGGGGAAATGGATGGGCAATTAATACTGGCAGGAGACTTTAACCAAGTGATGGACCCTATCTTAGACAAAAGTCAGTTTAAATGTCCACTGATGACTAAAGATAGGGAAGCAATTCATATGTTAAAAGATGACATGGCGCTTGTGGATGTCTGGAGGCTTACTAATCCTAGGGAGAGAGAATACACGTTTTTTTCCCATTGTCATAAGTCATACTCCAGAATTGACTTTTTCTTGATTGCAAGCCCTTTAGTAAACAGTGTAGTTAGTTGCAGTATAAGAACTATTGCTATCACAGATCACGCAGCAGTGGAATTATGTATAAACACAGACTTGGATATGGGTAAGAGGGCTAGATGGAGATGATGAATACATCATTATTACAGGACAAAGGCTTTAGGACATTGTTGGGGGAGGATTTGAAATCTTTTTTTGAATTAAACATTGGCAGCACTAAGGAAATTGCAACAGTTTGGGAGGCCTCTAAAGCATATGTAAGAGGGAAATTAATAGCCCATTCGGCTCAAAAGAAAAAAGAGAGCCTTAACAGAATCAAGGAATTAGAAGGTGAAATTAAATTAAAGGAAAATGATTTAGCGGAACACTTTTCAGAACCACAATATCGGGAACTCTGTAAGCTTAAGTTTCAGCTACATGAAATCTTTAACAAAAAAGTAGAATACTTCTTATACAGATTAAAAACAATTTTTTATGAAGGTGGGGAAAAAACCGGGAAAATATTAGCTAGACAAGTGAAAGAAAAAGACTCCTCAAATATAATTTCGGCCATCAAACGGAGATAAAGTAGTAACCTCAACTAAAGATATAAATGAGACATTTCAACAATATTACAAGAAACTATATACATCATCGGTGTCTTGCGATGACAACCAAATAAATTCATTCTTCTCTAACATTAATATGCCTAAGCTTAACTCTGAGCACACAAGGGCGTTAGAGTTGCCTATAACTGTAGCAGAAATAAGGAAAGCTGTATCATTAATGAACAATGGGAAATCACCAGGTTATGATGGATTTCCTGTGGAATATTATAAAGAGTACATAGACATTCTTGCCCCAGTCTTGGTGAAGGTGTATCAGGAGGCATTTGAAAAAGGCCATATGCCGCCAACATTTAACGAAGCTTTAATATCTCTGATTCCAAAGAAAGACAGAGACATAACAGACCCATCTAATTTCAGACCTATTAGCTTGCTTAATCTGGACTTTAAAATACTGACAAAAGTGCTGGCTCTACGACTTCAACAAGTTTTACCTAATATTATACATCCCAACCAAGCAGGCTTCATGAAGAACAGATCCTCATCAGACAACATTAGGAAATTAATACATCTAATGTGGCTTGCCCAGTCTAAAAATGTGCCTATAGCTGCTATCTCCCTAGATGCTGAAAAGGCCTTTGATGAGGTGGAATGGAGTTTTCTCTTTTCCGCTTTGTCACATTTTGGGTTCGGTCCGTATTTCTCTCAATGGGTAAAGACATTGTATAAAGAACCAAAAGCAGCAGTAATTACCAATGGGGTTATATCACCTTTTTTCAGCCTGTCTAGAGGCACTCGTCAAGGCTGCTCTTTGAGCCCTCTATTGTTTATAATTTGTCTAGAAACACTGGCTGTTAGTATCAGGAATAATGGGAGAATTAAGGGAGTAAAGGGTGGGCGACAAGAACATAAATTGTTGCTATATGCTGATGATATTTTAGCCATAGTGACAGACCCTGAGGCATCTTTGCCACATTTGATGGATACTATTCAGTCCTACTCTAAACTGTCAGGTTACATGATTAATTGGAATAAATCCGAGGCTATGCCTATGACTTCCACATGCCACCATTACATGGTGGAAAAACTTAAATTTAAGTGGGTACCTCAAGGCATGAAGTATCTTGGAATTAAACTCAGTCAAGACCTAGGAGAGATGCCCTCGTTAAACTTTAACCCGGTGTTGCAAAAAATTAAAACAAATTTGGAGAAGTGGCAAAAGCTAAAACATACTCTGTGAGGAAAAGTCAATATCATTAAAATGATAGTAGCTCCTCAATTTAACTATTTAGTAATGATGCTGCCAATCATGATACCGCCTGCCATTTTTAAGAAGTATGATGATATAGTTAAACAGTTTTTATGGGATGGGAAAAGAGCAAGGATAAAGCTAAGTAAACTCTGTGCCCCCAAGGAGAAAGGGGGATTAGGTTTACCAGATCCAAGGTTATATGGGATATCTTTTGAAATGGCTAAATTAGCCAAATATTGGAAAGCGACAGATAACAAGCTAGATTGGATGGAGATTGAGAATGAGTTATGTTTACCATTTAGTCCAAAGGAGCAACTGTCTCAACAAAGTAAAATAACAAACCCAATTCTTGTGCACTCTAATGAAGTGTGGGCCAAGGTACACAAAATGTATAAGTTGTCGCAATATGTACAGATGTATGCTTCATTGTGGTTTAATCCTGCCATACATATTGGTAAAACGTCAGTGTATTGGAGGCAGTGGCATTCAAGTGGTGTATGTACTATAGGAGACCTGTACAAAAATGGACAATTCATGTCTTATGAGGAATTCTCGCGTCAATTTAAACTCGAAGGCAAACAACATTTTTGGAAATACTTGCAAATGAGGGACTGTGTAAAATCCCTTATTGGTAATTGTTCAGAAAGTTATATTTTGGAATATCTGAATGCGCCACAGGAATGTTGCACGGCCTCACAATTTTATAGGCTAACAAATTATTCAGTAAGTGGTGAGTCCTCTAATGTGAAATTGTTATGGCAGAGAGACCTGAGAATAAGCTTTACACAGGAGAAATGGTTGGGGGTACTAGCAGACTGTGGAAAGTATGTAAGGGAAGCAAGAGGGAAGTTCACACAATATAAGATCATGCATAGATATTATCATACCCCTGTGAGATTACATAGAATGAAATTGATGAATGATAATGTGTTGGAAGTGTAAAACAGAGGTAGGAACTTTTCTTCACTGTGTATGGGAATGTGCATTAATGAGTCAATTTTGGGTCAAAGTTGTGGACTTCCTGAATAAGTCAGGTACAGTGATTCCCCTGACTCCTGCCGTATGTTTACTAGGGGACAGATCACAAATACCGAATATATCCAAAATAACTTTCTCTGTCATTATGGTGGGCTTGGTCACAGCTTCTAGAGTTATTTTAAGACACGGGAAAACTACTGTGTCTCCTAATCTGAAAGACTGGACTAATGCAATGGTGGAGACAGCATCTTATGAGTCTATGCTTCACAAACTGTCGGCTAACAAGGAGGATGGGACGACCTCTTGGGATCTTTTTTGGACCTACACAAGGACTAATGAAAACTCAACCTAAGAAAGCAGAGACCAAATACAGCATAGCGTCTTCGTCCTCCTGTAGACTGGATTTCCCCCTTATATTTACTTTATTTTTCCTCTGTGACATGTCATATGCTTATGCCAAGATTCTGAAATGTATGACCAACCCTGTACTTATACAGTGCCTGACAAAAGTCTTGTTGCTTATCTAAGTTGTAGGAACAACAAATAATATCTTGTAGTTGATCAATTGGAATCAGAAATGGTTTATATGAAAGGCAAAGGCTTCTGGATTATGCTTATTATACCAAAATAAAGTTTTGTATCATTCATTGAGTTTTATCATTGAATTAGGACAGAAAGGTCAGATTTGGCTTGGACAAAAGTCTTGTCGTGTCTTTATATGATTCAACCAATCACAGATTAGAGTTTCACCTGTGACAAATACTGTAATTAACACATTCCTGGGTGTGTATAAAAAGAACTCCAGCACACCAGACCTTCATGTGAAGTGCAACCTGACCTCTCACAACATGCCAAAGATTCAACCACAGACCAAAGTGCTGATCATCAAGAGCCTGAAGACCAAGTCTGCTGCTGAGGTGGCAGACATCTTCAATGTATCCAAATGTCAAGTGGAAAGGATAAGAAAAAGATTTGAAGAAACTGGTGAAGTTCATGACAAGTCCAGGTCAGGCAGACCCCATAAGACAACTGTTCGAGAGGACCGTTTGTTGCTTCGACAGTCCAGGGCCAGCCCTTTTTCTGGGCTGGCCACCAGAAACCCCTGTATCTATAACAACAGTTTGTCGAATTCTCTCACGGAGTGGCCTCCATGGCCGAATTAGTGCTCACAAACCAGCATTAAACAGAAGACAACTAAAAAAGTGTGTTGCGTTTGCAAAGGCCCACAGCTTGGTGAAAGGATGGACAGTGGAAAAGTGGCAGAAGGTTGATTTTTCTGATGAATCATCCATTGAACTGCATCCCAATTGCTGCAAATACTGCAGAAGACCTGTTGGAACCCGCATGGACCCAAGATTCACCCAGAAAACAGTCAAGTTTGGTGGAGGAAAAATCATGGTTTGGGGTATGGGGGTGTGCGAGAGATCTGCAGAGTGGATGGCAACATCAACAGCCTGAAGTATCAACAAATTATTGCTGCCCATTACATTCCAAACCACAAGAGAGGGCAAATTCTTCAGCAGGATGGCGCTCCTTGTCATACTTCAGCCTCCACATCAAAATTCCTGAAAGCGAAGAAGGTCAAGGTGCTCCAGGATTGGCCAGCCCAGTCACCAGACATGAACATTATTGAGCATGTCTGGGGTAAGATAAAGGAGGAGGCTTGGAAGATGAAACCAACGAATCTTGATGAACTCTGGGAGTCCTGCAAGACTGCTTTCTTTGCTATTCCAGATGACTTCATCAATACGTTATTTGAGTCATTGCCGAGATGTATGGATGTAGTCCTCCAAGCTCATTTTCTTTTTCCCAAGGCACCATGACTTTACGTATGCTCTGATGTTATTGTAGCATGTTTGTGTATTCACAATAAAGTATAATTTCTACCGTACATTACTGTATTTTTGTATGCGACAGGACTTTTGTCCAAGCCAAATCTGACCTTTCTGTCCTAATTCAATGATAAAACTCAATGAATGATACAAACCTTTATTTTGGTATAATAAGCATAATCCAGAAGCCTTTGCCTTTCATATAAACCATTTCTGATTCCAATTGATCAACTACAAGTCAAGTTATTATTTGTTGTTCCTACAACTTAGATAAGCGACAAGACTTTTGTCAGGCACTGTATACTCTGCTATTAAGAATTCAATAAAAATTTAAATAATAAAATACATTAGCCAAAGAGGGACATACCTCCACCTTTCACGCTTTTACACTCAGTGGCACCGTGACGAATGCCAAGAAAGTAATATTCAGTTGGTTGTCATATACAATTTCACCGTTAGATGGGAGAAATGGTGCATTCAGACCGAAGCAAAGCATTTTTCCCTGTCTTGATTTGCCCATATTTAACCTGTGTTTAAGGGTTTTGTAGTAAGTCAATTAACTATCATTCTTTATAGAAAGAAGAAGTTTCTGTCCTTTTTCCTCTGGTGACTTGGCTTCCTACAGCTTTGGGATACATATTTTTATTCAAGTTAAAACACATGGATGTTTGTGAGTTGTGTTCAGTTTGAACAGACCTTTAGTGTTAATCATCCAATTGTGATTTTCAGTAATCAGTTTGGGTTTCTGACTTGTTTATTTTGATAATATATGTGGCACTGTTTTCTGCATACACTGCAAGTAAATCTAGGCCTTGGAGAGGAGTCACTATTATTAATACCTATAATTGCTACATGACTTCTGTGTGACAGACTGAATAACACAAAATAAAAGGTATTCATTGCTGACAGAAGACCTTGATATCTTTGAGGATGTTGGTGTTGGCCAGTGTGAAGGCAGTGATGTCTTTGGGCTGTCTCAGGTAGCGGTCCAGGCGGTCGGTGAAGTCCACCATGTGGTTTTCGGTGGAGTCGATCTGTCTGAGGGCGGCGCCCAGCGAGCTGCCCATCCTCTGAAGTTTAGACTGTTGGCTGCGCCACTGCTCCTGCAGCTCGGCCTTCCCCTGTTCAAGACCAGTGTTCCCGCTCAACTGGGAACACTGGTTTGCATACTCAGACCACAGAGACTCTGTCTCCTGCCTCAAGAACTAGGAAAGGAGTTCAACTCAAAATTATTGGCATGTGATGGGGATTGATTCACTTAGTACTGCTATTACTGCTATTATTTCTCATCTCTATTAGTACTATAATTGCTACTGTTCATCATACCAACTGCTATTATTATTATTATGAATCATCTAAATCTGTATCTGATACACACAAACTGATATTGTACCTGGATTTCCTGGAGCCGTGTATGCAGGCCTTTCAGAGAGACGGAATCAGAGGGCACATCCTTGATACTCTGTTCATTTTTAGCCAGTTGGGTTTGCAGAGACCTCTTACAATTCTCATATCTGGAGAGTTTTTATGAGAAATAACAAACAAAAAAAGAAAACAGGTTACTTCTAACACTTACCTCCAAATAGTTTAGGTCAATACTCTTTATGTTATGTTAGCTTATCAAAGCCTAGACTACACTGAATTTAGTCTACCTTTCTAAAGCCTCCTTTTTGGTGACTTCTTCCTCTACAGATGCCTGCTTTTCAACCTCCCTCCTCTCCATACAGACTGTATTCATTGTCACTTGAAGAACCTGAAAAAATAAGAGTTTTTTTCTGTTATTTCAAACCTCTGCTCAGTGGACATCTGTAGAAGACAGTATAATCGGTAACACTTTACTTGAAGGTATCTACATAAGAGTGACATGACACTGTCATGAACACATGACACTGTCATGACACAGTCATGACACATGAACCCTAACCCTAACCATAACTTGTCATGACAAAAACCGAATGACACTTACTAAAAGAAGTGTTATGTCATAAACGTTTATGACTTGTTTATAATGTTTATGACACATTCATGACAGTGTCATGTCACTCTTATGTAGATACCTTCAAGTAAAGTGTAACTGTATAATCTTACAGGTATAAATGCAGATAACACGAAAATGTGAAACAGTTGTGACTGTATAAGTGTTAACAGAGTCTGCAAACGTTCCAAAGAAGCTCTAATTGTTGAGTTCAATATAAAGATTACACAGTTTCAATGGGAGTGAGTCATACCTCAGTGGAGACATGAGGTTTGTCACTTGGTCTTGTAGATTCGTTTTGTGTGGTCAGATCCTCGCTGAAGGCAACAGGAATCCTGTGAAACAGACATGAGGATAATCATTTCCCTTGTGTTTCCTTTTACTTTTTTTTTTTAACTGCTGCACAAGACAGCATCTATCTTTAAACATCAACAAGTGGCTTTGGGACATTTGGCTTTTGAAGATTAAGGACCATCAAATTATGTAAATGACAAATTGCACTGCTAAATTTCTTTATCTCCAAACATCACGTTTAATAGGTTATCTTAACTTATTCAGATTTGCATATTCAGACTTTTTTAATGAAGACAAGAGAATAAATCTGCCAATAGGTTAAGATGGTGTAAGGTAGGTAGATTTAGGATAAGATTCAGTAAAAGAATAAATTACTTGCTCACTGTCTGCTGTTTAGAAGACTGCATTTCACATTTAATAATAGCTCACCTAGAATCAGGGAGTGGTGTGTCTTGGTCCCCGCTGAACTGCCGCTGGATGGCAGCCAGCCTCGTCTCACACTCCCTCAGCTGAGTCTGGGCCAGGCGGTGAGCATCCTCAGGGCTCAGGGTGTCACACAGCTCTTTCAAGGCCTCGAGGTGCTGCCCTGCCTGGGCAAAGCTTTCCTCTGCTGAGAAACAAGCCTGGGGAATGTCGACAGAGTGCAAACACTAAATAAACAAAAGGCATGTTAAAGCTAGATGATTAATACTACCAATTCAAACTTTAACTTAGAAACCTATTTTGTTTTAGTTCAGTGTTTTTGTTGATCTATACACATCTGAACTGACTTAAAAAGAAATTTTTAACTTGCTCGTCCTGCTCAACAGCATCCAATATTACAGAATTTCATTAATGTCTCAAGCTTGGTTTTGACAGCTTAACAGACATACTGCAACAAACAAGATGACAGCAGTCCACAGATAAGAAATAAAATAAAACAATGCTGTTAGAATCTTTAACTGAAAATGTGATTTCTTCTCTACTGTTACTTTGTAGTGTATGATTGCTGAGCATTTAATCTAAATTAGTTAATTTAGTTTTTTATATTGTGTATGATTTCAGTGTTTGTTTCTCTGGCCCAGCAAGTTACAATAAAATCCAGATACTAAATAAGGTTATATGGTACTTCAAAAACACCCAACAAACAGCACTCTTTTAAAGAGCAACCAAAATTAAGTATTGCAATTACCAAGTCCCATTGACAGAGTCTCCTTGGAGGCATACAAAAAAGACGGAGGAAAAAAGGTTAGTTAAGCAGAGCAGATAAACTGGTTGCATACCCATCCACCAAAGCACACCTGCCAAGAGTTTTAGCTACCTGGACCTGGTTTTCTAAGCGGGAGCTTAAGTGCATCTCACACTGCAGGGCAGCTTTGTTAAAGTCTTTCCTTGTTACTTCAAAACGTAAATGTTGCAAAAAGCCTGAGATCTCAGCTCTCACAGCCTGGGAGAAAAAATAAAATGAATGCAAAAAAAAAAAAAAACACATGACATGTTAGAACATAGTATTCAATAAAAAAGTTTATTGTATTAATGCTTTATATACGTGCAAATAAACAATTAGCTGATATTCATATCTTAAGTTGACAAAAGCAGAAAATGTAAAACAGTTGTAGTAAATCTTTTGTTGAAATGCACAAGCAATTATCTGAAACATTTTAACCTCAAAGAACACAATCAAGCCTCATTAAAACTAGTAAATGTGAATAATCCTGTGTTAACAGTTATTAAAGTCCCACACATTAAAGGGGTGATAGAATGTAAAACCGAGTTTACCTTGTCATAGTTGAATAATGACAGTTCGGTGGGTGAAATGGGCATACAAGAGAACCTCAAAGTCCCATTGACACCTCTTTCCTATGCAAATCTCACAATTTGCAACTGCAGTTGAAAACAGGCGAATCCCAACGAAGCTAATAGTTGACGTCAACTCGGTGGCTGTACAAGAGACCAGTTGGTGTTCTGAATGTAGGTCACGCAGATCTCAGACACTAGTTTAGCTGCGAGCTTTGCACTTCCAGGGGAATTACAAAGAAGTTTTTCAAGGATATTGAAATCGTAAATGCAGTGTTCCAGGCTGTACAGGGAATGCTGACACTTTTCAGATTTCATTGTGGGCTGCCGGTCGTGGTGCTCCAGGTAAGCGGTAGTTAGTGGTTCAGTTACCCCAGAAAAGATGACTGTGCGCTGGGTACAGAGCACCATGCTGCCGGTCGTGGAGCTCCGTCAGGTCAGCGGTAGTTGGTGGTCTAGTTACCGCAAGTGTGGCAGGCATGTTCCCTGATATTAATAAATTAAGTTATGTTTTCATTTATATTGCAATGTAAATAACACACTTAACCAGTAGCGGAGTGGCAATTAGGAGAGTCAGGACTTTTCCCGGTGGGCCGGTAGTGTTTCGAGGCCGCGAGGGCCGGTCTGATAATAGTTCTTAGCAACACCATCCGGCAGCCCGGTGTGCGGGCGCTGCCCGCTGGTCAAACTGTGCAGCCTCTGCTCAACCCGTATGGCGGGCCGCAGCAGCGGGCATCATTAGATTCACACACTGTCACATACTGTTAACATTACCGATAGACTTCTAAACGTGCGGGCAATGGGCGGTGTGCTGCTGGAGCTGCTGCTGCTGCTGTTGTGCTGCTCTCTGTCTGTGTGCCTGTGGGCTTCACTCTCCGCTAAATGTCCCCGCGCTGAGACACTGAACTAGCTACAGCGCGAGTTGTGATTCCTTGTCTGGAAGTGGAGGTTTTTTATGTCCCAAGGTACAACAACACTAGTTATAATGAAAATGTCGAAACTTTGCATTGGTGTGTGTGTGTGTGTGTGTGTGTGTGTGTGTGCGCGACACACTGGAGGATGACTAAACTGTAACTAAACTGTGTCTCTGGTGCTTTGTACAGTAACATTAGTTGATGAGTTTATGTGTCAGAGCAGGAATGAAGTTTGAAGCCAGCCGGGGATATTTTCTCGGGCCTCGGCTGCTCCAGCCATTCCTGCTCCGGCGGCGCTGCGGCCGTTTGGAAGTCTAGCGGTAACGTTAACAGTCTAATGATGGAAAGCCAAAAAGGAAAAGGGAAAGGTGGCGCTGAGAATGTCAGACTCCAGGAACCAAATTATGATGACCCACAGAAATTAATAAAAATAAATAAAAAAATAAAAAAAAGAGAATGTAAGACTCAAAAGGAGAAAAAGGTATTGTGTTGCTGTGCTCTGTGTTGTTCACCCCACCCAACCATGTGTCTTTGCTCTGCAGCTTCATTGTAAACCAACCAATCAGCACGCAGCTCATCTAAATATTCATGAGAATACCATATAAGGGAGAAAACCTCTCGTTTCATTCTAGGGCTATTTCACAGGGTTGCATTAGGGCGCATAGAACAGCACACGGGCCATTTTCAGCCCAACCAATGTTACATACCCTATTCGGAGATCTTAAGGAACAGTGTGAAATACCCTATATAATCATTCTATCACCCCTTTAACAACAATCGCCCACAGTAAGTGAGTGTATCCTACCTCCCACTGTGTCCTGACAGACTGGGTAAATAACTCCATGTCTCTGAGTTGTGAGGGGGTACAAAAGGCCTCCATGCCCTTGGCTGCTCTCAAGAACTCCTCTAGCAACTCTGGGTCCAGGGTCTTCAGAGTCTCCTGAGGGGAAAGACATATATATATATATATATATATATATATATATATATATATATATATATATATATATATATATAATTGCAGACTGGCTCCTTGAAAATTATTCAAAGGCAATAACATTTATTCTATTATATTTTAACATATTTCATTTAGAAACTTCAGTTAAAAACTGTAACAGGAAAAAAGAATTGCTGTATTTTGGCATATTTTATCTGAAAAGAAAGACCAACCCACCACTGAGTGTTTAAATCATCAAATGTAGTTTTTATGGACTGGGTAAACTGTTTTAATTGTAATATCAATTGGCAATGTAGAGTACCAAGGTTACTCATTGAGTATGATATTACAATACAGAAGTGATTACATTTACCTCTTTCACTGATGCTTGCTCGGCTGATATAGATTTGTCTTTAAAAACGTTAATGGTTTCAAGGATGTGCTCCTGCAGACAGTGCTTGGCCTCCTCAAAGCCATTTCTGGCCAAAGCCTGGGCCTTGGAGTAAGCCTCAGTGTAGGCCTGGGAAGGCACCTGGGCCAGGGCCAGAGGTTTAATGCACAGGTCTGGTGACTCTGCCAGGGACTGAGGAAGAACATTGACCTGGGAGAGGAGAATAGGTTGGGACTGTTGAGGTTTGGGTTGCGGAGGAGACTGGGTTTGAGGTTTTGACTGTGGAAGTTGAGGTTTGGCCTGTGGGGGTGACTGGGCCTTAGATTCGGGTGCAGTTTGGGCCTTGGGTAGTGTTGGGGACTGAGCCTGAAGTTGGGGCTGTGGTGGCAATTGTGCCTGTGGTTTGGGCTGTGGCAGTGCTTGGGCCTTGGGTTGGGTTGGTGACTGAACTTTGGGTAGAGTTGGTGATTGAGCCTCAAGTAGTGGTGCTGTTTGGGCCTGTGGTGGTGACTGGGCCTTAGGTTGGGTTGGTGACTGAACCTTGGGTAGAGTTGGTGATGGAGCCTTGAGTAGTGGTGCGGTTTGGGCCTGTGATTTGGGTTGTGGTGGTAATTCAGCCTTCATTTTTGACTGAGCCATGGGTTGAGGTGGAAACTGGGGCTCAGCTAAGGCTTGTGGCAGTGATTCGTCCTTGGGTTGGGTTGGTGACTGAACCTTAGGTTGAGTTGGTGATTGAATCCCTGGTTGTGGTGCCAATTGGGCAACAGGTTTGGATTGTGGATGTGATTCACCTTTTGGTTGAGTTGGTGACTGAATATTTGGTTGTGGCTGGAGCTGGGCCTGATGTTTGGGTTGTGGAGGTGGCTGCTGCAACTTAAGATTGAGCTGAGGCTGACGAGTCTGGGCCTGGGGCTTTCCCGGTACCCATGACTGGGTCTGGATGTGTGTTTGGGACTGGTCCTGCAGCTGGGAGTGGAGTTGAAGCTGTGAAGGATGGGCATGGTGTGGTGGTTGCGATTGGGGAGGTATTTGAGCTTGCATCTGAGGCTGTGGGTGATGCTGAGTTTGATGCTGAACCTGTGAATATTGCTGACACTGAGGCTGTGCATAAGGCTGGGGCTGAAGTTGAGGCTGAGCTTGAACCCAAGTCTGTTGCTGAACTTGACCTTGTTGCGTCTGGATATGCAACATATTATAAGCTGTCATCTGAGGTTGTTGTTGCATGGAACTCTGAGGTCTCATTTGGGGTTGTGTTTGAGCCCAGGGTTGGGTTTGCATCTGAGGCTGAGGAAAGGATGGCCCCATGTGAGAATACATGGGGGGCCCAACTTGAGGTCCTTGCTGGGGCCCAGCTTGGGGCCACTGTGGTAGAGCCTGAAGTGTTGGATAAGCCTGAGACTGTGGAGCTTGACATATTTGCTGAGGGTATGGTTGGGGAATTGGATGCCTCTGCTGGGCAATGGCTTGGTTTTGTGGCTCTTGTTTGAGTGTCCACTGCTGGGATGAAGACTGACCCTGGGAGTAACCTTGGGGGTAAAATGGAGGTTGTGCTGTGGCCTGTGGATGCTGGACAGACATTGGGGATGATACTGTAACTTGACTCCAAGCATGGATTTGGCCCTGGGAAATATGGCCTGGGTGCTGGACCTCTGGCTGAGCATGTGTGGCATACTGAGTCATAGGCTGAGAATGACCCTGAGGATGAACTACAAGTTGAGCTTGGGTTTGATTTTGAGTCAAAGGTTGGGCATGACTTGGTCGGGCCATTGGCTGAGCATGGATTTGAGCCTGGACCATGGACTGGGTATGAGTTTGAGGATGGGCCTTTGGCTGAGGATGGGTTTGAACCTGGGCCATGGACTGGGCATGGGTTTGAGGATGGGCCATGGGCTGAGGATGGGTTTGAACCTGGGCCATGGACTGGGCATGGATTTGAGACTGGGTCTTTGGCTGAGGATGGGTTTGAACATGGGCATGTGTTGGTGGCTTAGGGGAAGGCGGCCTGACAGGGGCCCATGACTGTGGATGACTACGAAGCTGAATGTGGGATGGCACAGGAGGCTGAATTTGGCCCTGCAGTGGAGCCTGAATAGGAGACGAAGGTCTGACTTGAGCCCATGTCTGCACTTGAGCTACAGCTGGGCTAAGGGCTAGACCCTGTGGCTGCATAGACGCCTGAGGTCCAGCTGGGACACATGTTTGGGACTGAGTCTGAACCTGGGGCTGGAGCTGTAGTTGTGTCTGTGGCTGGGTCAATGACTGTGTCTTACTGGGGCCATGGGGCTGTGGCAAAACCTTTGTCTGTGATTGACTATGGCTCACTCTGTTTTGGGACATGGTCTTCAGTGGTCGCTGACCGTCACTTGTGGACCGCACTTGCACTTGAAAGGCTGCCTGAGATTTAGACTGAACCAGAGTTTGGGGTTGTGTCTGATTTTGGGCCTTTGTTTGTGGGTGAGGCTGAGCCATAGTTACGGTCTGAGATTTAGCCTTGGTGTCTGTATCTGGTTGAGCTGGTCTTACAATAGGCTGTGGTTGTTTTTCCTGTTGTTGTTGCTGCAGCAATTGCTCCTGTTGCTTTTGCTGTTTTTCCAGTCGCTGTGGTTGTTGTTGCTGATGCTTCTCTTTTTGTTGTTGCTGCTGATGTTGCAGATGTTCTTGCTGCTGCTGCAGCTTTAGAGTTTGAGGTTGCTGTGTTTCTTTTTGTTGATCTTTTTGCTGTTTTTGTGGCTGCTTAGTATCTTTTGCATGTGCCTCAGGCTGTGGCCTGGCACTTGCTGTATGCTGTGGAACAACCTGAACTGATGCTGCTGTTTCTCTGTCTGACTGTGGCTGAGTCTGTCTAGTCTGAATTGGTTCCTGAGTGGAATCCTGTTCTGGATCTGGAGTTTTATGCTTCTGAAGCCAGGGCCGGTTCTTCATGGCCTGAGTCTTTCTGCTTTGAAGCTCCTGGGAGCTGAGATGCGGTTTCTTTACAGGTGGTTGTTGAAGTGAAGTCTGCTTGTGGGGCTCTGATGTTTGTTTGTCTGATACCACCTGCTGCTGAACTTGATATTGATGCATTTCTACATGCTGCTCCACATGTTGTTGGTTCTGCTTCTGCTGCAGTTGCTGTGGTTGTGTTTGCATCGCCCCCTGCTGTTGCACATCTTGTGGATGCTGTAGCTTGAGTTCTTGCTGTTGTAGCTCTTTTTCCGGCTGTCTTTTAAGTTGTTCTTGCTGTAGTAGCTGTTGCTGCTGTATCAATCCTTGTTTCTGAGTCTGCTGTTTTTGTGCAACGGTCTCTGGCCATGCCTGAGCCTGGCCTTCTGGTGGCGACTTTGTCCTGGTCTGCATCACAGCTTGTGCGTAGGTATATGGCAGTGGAGGAGAAGTCACCTTTTCTTCTCTGTATTCCTGCACAACTATCTTTGGCACAAAGGTTTCATGATGAGAAACTAACTTTGTCTTGGGCTGCTGAGTTAGCCATCTGAGTGTGTCTGACTGTCTCAGATGTTGAGGCTTTTCTTCAGCCTGTTTGTAGACTTTTGATGGAGGAGACCCTTCTGGAGGGCTTCTGCTTCTGTCTCTTCTGGCTCCCAGGCTGCTCAGCATACCTACAGCTTCCTGGAATTGAAATCACACACATATAATAATATTCTCTGCTGTGCTCTTCCCGTTTCCTACTTTCTCAAGTACAGATCGTGCAAAACTCACTGGCTTGGTCATTCAATTTACGAAAAGAAAAGTGACCTGTGACTGTGCAACAGCGGCTCGCACGCGGTCCTGCATGGCAGAGGCGTGGAGGTACTGGATAGGAGAGTTCTTCTGAGTTGTCATCACCATCACCTGCAGGTCCTGCTCCTCTGTGACCACCTGGCCCTCCAGCTGTAGACCACGGGAAATCAGGACCTGGGGGGATAAATGGTGAACAACCATCAGCGTTCCTCAATTCCAGATAAGGGGTTCTTTTTTTTTTTTTTTTTTTTTTTTAATTCTTTATTTTCAATCCGCAAAGTAGAAATACAGTATACAAGTCGTAGTAGTATCTGTCCATTTGCTGTTTTTTTTTTAACAGAACATATACATACTTTGAACAGTTAGGGAGAGAGAAAAAAAAAAAAAAAAAAAAAACTTGTGCATTACAAAATGTACAAATAACTACATTGTTTGGGACATAAAAGAGATGAGAAAAAAATAATAATAAATAAAAAGCACAGGATCCTTAATTCAGCACCTCTACAAAGTCTAATCTTAAGGGCTTTACATATTTGACCCATTTGGACCAAAGACTAACAAATTTACTTTTCTTTAGACGAATGGAAAAGGTAATTGCTTCCATTACATATATCCCGTTTACAATATCTATCCATTCTGAGACTGTGGGAGGGTCGGGAAGCAGCCAACGTCTTGTAAATGCTTTTTTGCAGGCAGATGTAAGAATGGCATATAAATACTTATCAGCAGTTCTAGCCAAGAACTCACAATTCCCCAAAAAAAGAGAGGAAAACTCTAAAGGTACTTTATTGTTGAGTATAGTATTTAAGATCTTGTGAAATTCTGTCCAAAATGGTTTAATCTTTGGGCATTCTCAAAACACATGCCAGTGATCAGCCTCCCGAGCACCACACAGCCTCCAGCATTTAGCACCACCTGGGTCAAAATGTGCTTTTTGCTTCGGTGTTATAAAAAAACGAATGAGACATTTCCAATTAAACTTGCGCCATGTATGAGAGTTTGTACATTTCCATTGAAACTCACATATATTTAACCAATCATCTGTAGGTATCAGCACGTTGCTTTCCTTTTCCCATTTTTCTTTTATGTAGTCTGTGGAGTGGGTATTTTTCACCAGGATACCTTTGTAAAACTTAGAATAATCCCCTTAACAGAAGCATTTTTGTATGCAACCAAAATTGCTTTTAATATTGGGTCATTAAGGTCTTTTTTAGGTTTAATACTATGTTCAAAATAATTGCGTACTTGCAGGTATCGGAAAAAATCTGAGTTTTCAAGATGGTATTCCTTTTTCAGACCCTCAAAATCCCTTAATTTTCCATTTTCTGTGAGTGAATAGAAAGTCGTTATACCTTTGGAAATCCATGATTTAAAACGATTATCCGTCAAATTTGGCCTGAAACCAGGGTCAAAAGCACATCATTTGATTATCTGTATTTTATCATTTAACTGATACTCTCCTTTTACTTTATTCCAAATTTTAAATTGGGTTTTGATCCACGGATTTTGAGTATCCTTTATAAGCTTGTCTAGGTTCGTACAGCCCAGAAATGCGTGAATCGGAGGGTCCTTCATGATTGAGAGTTCAATATCCTTCCACCTGGCTTGAAAATTTGGAGAACATAGGTTAATAAAGGGTCTAATTTGGGCCGCGTAGTAATATCCTTTAAAATAAGGTAACCCCATTCCCCCCTCCCCCTTCAAGAGCTGCAATGTTTTAAATTTAACCCTAGGTTTCTTCCAGATAAGGGGTTCTTTATGAAAGAACAATTAGCTTGTCACTGGAGCTTTGACTGTTTCAGAGTAAATGCATTTACATAGACAATCACAGCAGAACAGCCTTTGTAATCTATGTATCTTACCCTGGCTCGTGGGTCCTGGCCCCGCTGTTTTTGTCGCTCTGCGGCCCTCAGCAGCTGGTAGAGCTCCCGGGCCTCAGTCTCCCAGTGCAGGAGTTCAGCCAGGCGGCTGTCCAGACCCGATACACTGTGCTGCAGCTCTATACACACATGTTCTGCCTCAAACAAGGTCTGCATCACCTGGTGACATTAAGGGAATGGATGGTAATGAACAGATAAACTTAGAGTACATACTGTATATTCACAAATGGTAGCTGTCAGTGGCTATTTAGTGACAAAATGTGATATACAGGGGAACAAAACATAAAGACTTGAATGCTTTAAACACAGCTGTATGAAGGAAGTATTTAAAGAAAAGCAATCATTCTTACTTCAGGTATAGCAAGCTTCAGTTTCTGTAACTGATCTGCTGGGCATTCTTGGGAGGGAGCCAGAGCCTCAAGATCAACTTCTTTTATTTTCCTCATTAAGAGCTGAAGAAAAAAAAGCAAACAGTCAATTCTAGAGACGTATCTGGTCATTCAAAGTTCTATTCTCATAAGTTATTTCTGAATCTGACCAGACTGCTGTTTCACATGTAATCATTAAACTCTGTTATCAAAAAGTGTCATTGATAATGTTGATTTCGTAGATATAATGGTGTAGTAATTTTCTGAACAGCTCTGTTGTTCGCAGGAGGTTGTCACTGACTTAATCTAGTAATAAAATAATTTTGAACAAATATGAGTCGTATAAAACATTTCAGAGGTACATGGCTATGTGGCAAGCGAGACACCAGACTTTGTCCAAATGCTCTAAAATTGTCCATATGATATTTATCTGCTCAGGGCTGAGTGACAGTCAGACATTAAGACAGTTAATAGTTAAGAACAGCTATGACTCTACTCCACCCTGTCAAGGTGTTATTTATCCAACCATTAGTCCTACCTGTATTCTTTTTCTGTAGGTGCGTAAGGGGCCTGCCATGGTCTCCAGAGGCTCTTTGAGAAGGAGAGTGGCCTCTCTGCTCAGAGCTTGGATGTCCTGGGGTCTAGTCTGGATGTCAGCACTTGGCTCAGCCGTGTTGTCCTGAAAAAAGCACAAATAAAGCAGCTAAATAACAGGTAGATTACAAGACAAACAGAAGCTTGCTATCTAAGATAGAACCATAGCACACTTGTTTATGTATAGGGTCTTATACCAGCATTTTAATGGACACTTGCGTCCTGTACTTTAATATCACAGTGGACATAATACAATAGTCTGATTTTCACCGACAACACCTGTCCAATATGCAAGAAATAAAAAAGCCGTATGATAATATAAAGCTCTAAATGGTCAAGCTCCTTCATATCTTGAGGACCTCTTAGTACCTTATTGTCCCACTAGAGCACTATGCTCCCAGAATGCAGAGTTACTTGTGGTTCCTAGAGTCTCTAAAAGTAGAATGGGAGGCAGAGCCTTCAGCTATCAGGCTCCTCTCCTGTTTTGAATTGAATTGAATTGAATTAATACACTGTAATCGCAGACTTTAAAAACCTTGCAATTATAATTGCCTCCACACAAAAAGTAAAAGGTGGAGTACAACTTTCAAATTCA
Source organism: Sander lucioperca (assembly GCF_008315115.2). Classification (NCBI taxonomy): domain Eukaryota; kingdom Metazoa; phylum Chordata; class Actinopteri; order Perciformes; family Percidae; genus Sander; species Sander lucioperca. The sequence goes on along the minus strand of NC_050190.1, from coordinate 2,585,903 downwards.
AAGACACTCCTTAATATCACAGCGTGGGAATAATTATAACAATGGGACAAGCATAGCTTTAATTCCAAAGGTCTGAGACATTAAGTCATCAAACTACCTACAGTCACCTGACAGTAAATATACAAGAAAAAACTAGGCTGTCATTTAACAACAAAGCCACTCACCCTGATAAGGAATTAGCCCGGCAGGAAGTTAACATATAGTACATATATATATATGGTACATGCTTTATTAAACATATGATCTGCATTATTTTTATGTTCCAGAAATATACTGGTTAATCCACTGACAGTAAATTAATTGACAACAAATCATCTGATTTCTCATTAACCAGGTTTTTTTTGTTCTGTAACTTACAAATGTGTTTCTCTTGTTGAACTCGGCCCAGTGCATGTTGAGTCTGCGCAGCTCCTCTGCCAGGCTCCTGCTGGTCTGAGGGTCTGCTGCCTCCATCAGGAAGTTACCCACCTCATTCAGGTGGGCCTGTCTGGAGCCCCACTCAGCCAGAGACTCAGACGTCACCTTAACAAAACCATGAACATAGCAATGATAATCAACAGGGAGGAGACAAATAAATGTGTGTAGAAAGATGCATGTCTGTAAGGGTAGGCAATTTTAAAATTTTGATGGTGACATATTAGCAGACTCCTTAGTAGACGCTTGGGGGGATGATTACAGTGATTACATATTCAGCTGTGGTTATAAGGTTGTGTGTAAAGCTCCTTTAGTATGAAAACATGCAACCGATTAGGACACAGACATAAAAAGACTATATTGTTATTATATAAGTGTTGCAGGGTTATAGAAGATTAATTGAAAGAGGTTTGGAGCGCTCACTCGTGTGTCACTCAAAGCAGTCAGCAGCTGACACGCAACCCCTGTAACTAGAAGAGGAGTGTCTGCAGAGAGTCTGCGGGTCGGGACTGTCTCTCTGCTCACTCAGTCGCTTGAGTTGACTTGTGAAGTTGTCGTTGCCTACGAAATTGTAAGTTATAAAGCTTTTTGCAGCTAAGATGGCTAATGTTGCAAGAGGTTTGTGTGCGGCGCTGTTATCATTTTAGACTGAATTGTAGTAGGACTCAACTGATCCGAGTTAATGATACTAGAGACTCGCGATTCGTGAGTCAATTTAAAGACTCGGGTTAAAGATCTGAGTGAATGGGGGCGCTAGTGCGCACGCGTAAGATGTAGACGTGCATAGCTTGTGCTCTCCACCGCACCTTATGCAAAATTACCGAACACCACGATAAAACTGTCTAAAAGTTGATATTTTTTGCTCGCTTGCCTATCTCATCCGCTGAACCTCGCTAATTTGAAAATGTCGCGGCAAAGAAACCCTCCTGGAAAGTCCAAGACCATCGATGGATACATCAACAGTGCTAATGCTAGCGGGGCTAATGCTAGCGGGGCTAGTGCCAGCGATAACCGTTCCAGCGAGCCCTCTGCTAAACCTCCGGCTACCACTTCAGATATCACGTCCATAGACAAAACTCAAATGTACGAGATATGCAAGGAAATGTGTAAGGAAATGTCAGAGACGATTCTGGGGAGACTCGATGAACGCTTTGATGCCTTTGACACTAAGTTTCAGTCTGTACTCTCCGTGCAAACTGACCTGCAAAACCGCATGGTCAGTCAAGAGCAAACGACCAGTGCACTTGAAGAACGCGTGGAAGTGCTTGAAGCCAAGTGCGAAGACTTAACAAAGTACGCCAGCCAGCTTCAAACCAAACTACTGGATTTAGAAGCACGGTCCCGCAGACACAACATCAAGATTGTTGGTATAAAAGAGGATTCAGAAGAAGGAAAACCAACTGATTTTGTTTCCAAACTTATTCCTGAACTGCTGGGTAAACAGCACTTTCCACATCCAGTGAAAGTTGATCGTGCGCATCGCTCTCTGCAACCCAAACCAGCGGCGGGTGGCAAACCGCCGCAAAAATAGCTCGCATTCATCATTTTCAGGTGAAGGAGCAGATTCTACGCCTCAGCAGGACGCAATCAATGGAGTACAAGGGAAACAAAGTTTTAATTTTCCCTGATTATACCAACGAAGTGATGAGCCAGCGCCGTGCTTTCCGAGATGTGATGAAAGCTCTGAGAGACGGAGGAGTTAAACATCACCTGCGCTACCCGGCCAGGCTTCATGTGTACTGGGATGAGGAGGAGAATATTCCCGAGGTTTTCAATGATCCAGCGGCAGCTGAAGCGGCTCGTTCATCGAAGGAACGTAGCGCTCCGGCAGATGGTTAAAGAACGCGATGAACATTTTTTACTTTCTATTTAAGGTGAGCGTGCTCGTTCTTCTGTGCTAAATGCGCCACACACTGTTGACCATTTTTCGAACTGCGTGTCGATAAGTGACTGTCCAGAACCATGACAATTATTGATACACCAGGGTGCAGGACAATTTCTTTTAAAGGCGTATTTTACTTTGTTTTTCAACGTGGTACTAGGTTTCAATTTTTCAAAACTATATTTACGTTGTGGTGGAGGGCGCTACTTGGGTCGGCCTACTATTTGTCCAGCAGCTCCTGTTTTGGCCAAGAAGGGAAGATACGCGTCAAGTTCGGGGGACGCGGAGGTGAGGGAGGGGGGGTGGATATGGTACTGTGTTGTTGTTCTTGTTCGGCTCAGATGCACATGTTTTATTCACTTGTATTCGGTATTGCAACAGCAATTGTACTTTTTTGTTTTTTTCCAAAATGACTCAAGTACAAGGTAAAATGCATGTAGGAGGCAGAGATTTACAACTGATTTCATGGAACGTGAAAGGGCTTGGTAATGCAGTCAAAAGGGGGAAAGTTTTTAAACACCTGAAATCTCTTTCTGCGGATATAATTTTTTTACAAGAGACCCACATCAAAACAGCTATGCAACATAGGTTGAAATGCAATTGGGTGTCTCAGATATATCAATCACCATTTACCTCGCATGCCCGTGGTGTGGCAATATTGTTTCGAAAAAATATCCCATTTCAGGTAACTTCTGTTAACAACGACCCTCTTGGTAGATATTTATTGGTCTCTGGCACTATAAACTCGTTCTCATTAACCCTGCTTAATATATATGGTCCGAACACGGACGAGCCCAATTTTTTCAGAAAGGTTTTTGATCTGCTTCCAGACGACAGTGACTCAAACATAATAATAGCCGGGGATTTTAATTGCTATCTAGATCCTTTCTTAGATAGATTATCTACACGACCAGCACCTGAAATTGCATCTGTAAAGCTTCTAAATAATCTTTTGAAAACTAGGAGTCTAGTAGATATTTGGAGGATTCAGCATCCTACAAGCAAAGAGTATTCATTCTACTCAAATGTTCACAAATCCTACAGTAGGATTGATTATTTCTTGACTAGCTCTAACCTTATTTCTCAAATCACTAATTCCAAATATCATAATATTTTGATCTCTGACCACAGCCCCTTAGTAATATCATTAAATATTTCCCTCCCAAAACAGACTTATTTTTGGCGTTTTAACCCAAACCTTCTAAGCGATGACAACTTTGTTAACAATATAACCTCTAAATTGAAAGACTTTATAGAATTAAATGATAATGGTGAAGTGTCTGACTTGACCCTATGGGAAACATTAAAAGTCGTTTTGCGTGGTGATATAATCTCCTACACCTCAGCCATTAAAAAGGAGAGAGAGAGGAGACTGCTTGAAATTGGCAACGCTCTTCCTAGTTTGGAAAGAATTTACCAAAATTCTAAATCACCGGAGCACTACAAAGAGATATTGAAGCTTAAATATGAATACAATGATATTATGAGTGGCCAAGTTAAGAACTTACTTTTGAAATTAAGGCAGAAACACTTTGAGCTTGGGGATAAACCCGGTAAACTATTATCGCAACAGCTTAGAGGTGCCCAGGCTTCAAGAGCAATTCGTGGTATTAAGTCGAAAACAGGCATTCTTCTAACCAATCCTGTTGACATAAACCGTCGTTTCAGGGAATTCTATTCTGAGCTTTACTCTTCCAAACACAATGTTTCGCAATCTAATCTGAATGATTTCTTTGACTCTATATCATTGCCCAAATTGAGTGACGCTGCTACGAAATGTCTTGATTCAGACTTTACGCTGCAGGAAGTCATCAATGCCATAAAGTCATTCCCATCAGGCAAGGCTGCTGGGCCCGATGGTTACTGCGCAGAATACTATAAGAGATTTTGTGATATTCTTGCACCACTTATGCTCAGAATGACGCATAATTCTAAAAGTAATGGAAAACTGCCAAAAACCCTTTATGAAGCAAACATTTCTTTAATTTTAAAAAAGGGCAGGGACGAAACTGACCCTGCAAATTTTAGGCCAATTGCACTTCAAAATTTTGATCGCAAAGTAATAACTAAAATCCTGGCTACTAGATTGAACAAATATTTGGCTTCTATCATACATCTTGACCAGACAGGGTTTATTCCCGGCAGACTCTCTTTTTCTAATGTCAGGCGGCTACTCAATACTATTTACTCTGATTTTAGTGGTATCAAAGGAGCTTCTATTTTGTCCCTCGACGCACATAAAGCTTTTGATCAGGTCGAGTGGCCTTATATGTTTGAGTCACTGCGCAGGTTTGGATTCGGGGAAACTTTTATCTCTTGGGTGAAACTGATATATGTAGAACCGTGCTGTTCTGTTTTGACGAATGGTGATCGGTCAGCCCCTTTTATTTTGCAACGCTCGGTTCAGCAAGGCTGTCCATTGTCTCCGGCGCTCTTTGCTATTGCACTGGAGCCGCTCGCTGTTACAATAAGAGAGCACCCACAGGTGAAGGGGCTTCAGGTTGGAGGAGTGGAAACGCTCATCAGTTTATATGCTGATGACATAATATTGTATTTATACAATGCTGAAAAATCAGTTCCCCCTCTTCTTGAGTTGATAGAGTCTTTTGGTAGGATATCAGGGTACACGATTAACTGGTCAAAGAGTGAGTTTGTGCCTCTTTCTAATACTTATTCACCAGGTTTTTTACAAAGTATTCCATTCAAAATAGTTAATGATCATTTCACCTACCTTGGTTTGACTATACCTAAGGATCCAAAACTAATATTTAAATTAAATTTCGCAGAATTTATTTCAAAATTAAAACAAAATATTGAATGTTGGAAAATTCTTCCCTTATCAATGATTGGACGCATAAACTCAATTAAAATGATCTCCCTTCCCAAGTTTTTATACTTATGTCAAAATCTCCCCATTTATCTCACTGCAGCCTTTTTTAAAGACTTGGACTCCATTATTTTGTCTTACATTTGGAATGGCAAAAATGCCAGAATTTCGAAGGCACACTTGCAGAAGTCTAGGTTAGAGGGAGGGTTGGACTTGCCTGTATTTAAGCACTATTACTGGGCTGCCAATGTTAGGGCATTAGTGTTCTGGCAGCAGGGATCCCTAGATAATCAGATGCTTACAGCCCCTTTGTGGCTTAAGATGGAGGCCAACTCTGTGAATAATTCTTCATTGCCAGCCATATTATTTTCCAAGTTCGAAAAGCCAGAGTCCTATAAGAATTTATGCTTTGTGGTAAAACAGTCAGTAAGAATTTTAAACCAGGTTAGGTGCTTTCTAAAACTACCAAATACATCAGTACAAACACCTATATGCTTTAACCATTGTTTTCTGCCTCCCTGGCATGACATATCATACCATGACTGGAGAAAGAAGGGCTTGGTCTCAGTTAGCAATCTGTACATTGACGGTAAATTTGCATCATTCAACCAACTGAAAGGAAAATATAATCTCTCTAATTCCCATTTGTTTCGGTATTTGCAGGTTAGGCATTACACCCAATCAAAAATTGAAGATTTTCAAAATCTACCCCTGGAGCATGAAATTTATGATATTTGTAAAAGCCCTCCTTTCTCCAAGCGTCTTATTTCGAGAATTGTACGTCTATTTGATGACTGTATTGCTGCGCACACTGTGAAAACTAGGGATACTTGGAAAGAAGAGTTAGGTGTGGAAATATCTGAATCCATGTGGAACACCTGTTTGTCTAATATTCATTCCTGCTCTATAAACAGTAGACACCAGTTAATTCAATTTAAGATTGTCCATCGCTTACATTACTCCAAAGTCAGATTACATAGAATATATCCATCAGTCTCCCCAGTGTGTGACAGATGTAATATGTCTGAGGGTACACTGTCCCATGCTTTTTGGACCTGCTCTTCATTGGTAAATTTTTGGTCTAAAATATTTGACTGGTACTCCAAAGCATATCAGAGACCCCTTCAGCCCGAGCCTGGACTTGCTATTTTTGGCTGCTCACAAATAACAAGGACAATTCCAACTATAATGCGGCAACCATTGGAACTGGGATTGATAGTTGCCAAGAGACTGATATTGAAGGAATGGAAGTCTTCCACTCCTCCTCCCTTTCAGGTATGGATCACTGACATGCTATCCATAATACAAATGGAGAAACTCCGCACCAGTCAAATGGACACATTTTTCCGTTCTTGGAACCCTTTCTTAACTCATTTTGAAAAAGCTAAAATACAGTAAACTAATTGTGTTCCTGTATTAACGACCTTTCCTCCTACTGCTGTACTAATTAAGACTGTAAACAACTGGCAATAGCTGTATCTGAGCCTTGTTTGTTTGTTTGTCTGTTTGTCTGTTTAATTTGAAAATGTAAATAAAATATAAAAAAAAAAAAAAAAAAAGATCTGAGTGAATCACAACTCGAACAGGTTTACACTACAGTTGTAGTTCTGTAATGGCGGCGGAGAAAGACGCTAGCGAAGCCATTCGGTCCGTTGTGGCAACGCTGCCGAATATCCAGAAGTTAAAGCCCGAGCAAGAACAATCTTTGCTGAGTTTTGTTGGTGGCCATGATGTTGAGGCCCTCCTCCCCACGGGGTTCGGGAAAAGTTTGATTTTCCAGCTTGCTCCGTTAGTGGTGACGGAGTTGGCTAAGGCTAACGCTAGTGGTGCTAATGCTAAATATAAGCCTTGTTGGTCTCCCCTCTTGTTGCACATGTGCATGACATACGTCACGACCAAACGTTAGCGATTGGTTATGGCAGATCCAATAGTTTTAAACTTCAACAGAGTACCCGCCTTCAAGGAAGTTAACACTTGTCAATGGAGAGTCTGGGTAGGACCTTCTGGTCAACGAACCAGACAGGCTGACCGTCGGCAGAAAAGCCAGTCGGACTGATCAGTCGGGTCCCGAGGTCCAAAAAATGCCTCAGAACACACTGAGGCGACGCCGACTTGAGCGTACGCTCTGCGCGTGCGCGAAAAGTAATACGTCTCCATACCAGCAGGCGGCGCTGCTCTGTATTGTTTCCATTAACAGTCTGATTATTTACCAGATGTACCAAATGAGAACCGGCAGCTGATTGGACGAACGCGTCACATGGTTCTTTTTTCTCCGGAAATTCACAGCCAGACTGTCATGGTGGCTTGTTCAGAATACAATCTCATATTGTACTAAAATAGTTCACCAAAACGTGTTTCTGAAAACATTTTAAGCGAGAAATAGGCCATGCAGTTGCTGAATCTGTCTTCATTTCAGATTGACAAAGGTCAGTTTAAAAGATTTTCGTCAGATTTTGAGCGGCTCATCCGCTCCCCATTTCCGGGTGAGTCCCGACTGCCCTGTCCCCGACTGAACATGTTGGGTCGACCAAAATGAAGGTCGACGGCTCCGGGACACATGGAACAGACTCGAGTTACGGACCTCGCCAGACGGCCCGACGCCCGATTATCGGGCTGGTGTGTCTTCTCTATTATATACTGTCTATGGGTAGGACCAGGCTAAAGATGCTCCTCCATGGGTCACGGATCATGGAAAGTGAAACTTAAATCTGTCATGGGGCAGTTGGATTTATTCACGCACTTTAAAAAATATTTATTAAAAGCTTCTTTCTTTGCACATTTTTATTAACAGCATTATATAATTGTATATCATAATAGGCTGTATATTAACTTATTGGGAGAAAACAGGTAGTTCTATGTAAAGTCAGACATATAGCCAAAATGGCATGATCCTCATTTCATAACACATTTGCGAAGATTTGACTGCGAGATTGGCAGTCTCCTTCGATCAAAGCATCAAATATTTGACTATTCGGGGTCACCCCTAGTCCACATGCAAAACTGCTCTGGAGGAATTAGCCCAGGGAAAAAAGCAAAAGCAACTAGCTACTTTATAAAGCGTGGTTCTCCTTCTACAAACTCAACAAAATATCCTTTCTTATAATTGTGTGTTAATAATACCTGAGGTCTGTGGCCATGGCTGTGTGTTGAAGAGCCCTGCTCCAGCCAAGCCTGCAGGGAGCTAAGGCCATCGCTGTAGGAGTCCCAGGCCGAGAGCACCCTTCCCATGGTGCTCTTGGCTGTGGTCACCTCTTCCAAAACCTGGGCGGTGTCCTCCTCCAGCTGCTTCACCTGCTGACTGACTTGGTGGTAATCTGCAGCTGAGGAGCAAAGAAAAAAAGCCGTCAAAAACTCAGTCAATCCAAAAATGAATCCATGAACTCGCCTGATCACCAAGGCTTTCAAACAAGAGTAGAACACTTACCAAGGGCAGATTTTCTTGAATATTTCTCAGAAACCTGCTTTAGCTTATAAAGAGCTGCTTCCAGTAAAGACGGTAGCTCCTGTGTGTTAACCACGTCCTGTGTTTAAAAAAAAAAACAGGACAAATAAAAAGTCCAGAGCAGCCATAATTGCTCATAACACAGTAGAAACAACAGCTTTGGATGGTGAGGTGAAAGGTGAGAAGAGCTCTGTTATTCTTGGACCTTAACCACTAGTGGGGCTAAGATTTGTTGGCTGTCAGCCTGTCTAGAGAGTGGCACCAGAGGAAAGGCCATGCTGTTACCAAAATCTAAAGGGTTTTTCCTCTTTACAGTGGCAAGTTCATAGCATAATAGACTCAGCTGCCAGTCTCAACTGTATATTGTCAGATGATTTGCAATCTAAATGCATCATTTACTAATGCTAATGTTAGCTGTATCATGTTTAGTATTAACTTAGCATTAGAATCCTCTTACATAAAACGTAATATATATAATGTGTAAAGCACCCTTGTAACACTTCTTTTAAACCACTCACAGTAAATTAAATGATTTTCCAAAGATGCCAAATCTACTCACATGCCATTCTTGCAGCAACACCCTGACAGCCTCCGGGGAGATGTAGGGTCTTTTCCAGAGCCGCAGCTTGGTCCTGATCTGCCCCAACAGATCCAAAACTGTATGCTTGTGCTCCCGGTACTCCAGCTTGATCCCATGGTATTTAACAGTCACTCTCACACTGGTGAACCTGGTGAACCGGTTGTTTCTCATTAAAATGAGAAACAAACATGAAAAAATTCCCTGTTGGACAACTTGAAACCTGAAATCATATGTATGATGTTGTAAATGTCACTAAAAATCTCACATTTCCATAGCCAACATTCCTGAAATACACCGGCATAATCCACAATCTTAATTTTGCTTCTCTGGTATCAGGATCAAATTAAATCTGCCTCACTGAAACATTTGACAAACATTTATATATATATATATATATATATATATATATATATATATATATATACACACACACACACACACACACACATATATATATATGTGTATATATATATATATATATATATGTGTATATATATATATATATATATATATATATGTATATATATATATGTGTGTATATATATATATATATATATATATATATATATATATATATATATATATATATATATATATATATATATATGTATATATGACCTGTTTTCCCCTACCTCATGTATAAATAGCCCTGGGCCTCATTTATAAAACTGTGCGTAGATTCTATTACCAATGATATATACATAATTTATGGTTCATATTTGCCATTTACCCCTGTGAGATCACATTTATGATCATATGATCATTTTCGTTTTTTTGTGAGAAAACTATATTTATATAAAATTATAAAAAAGGTAAAAAATAGAAACAAGATTTTTGATCATTATTGGTGGTTATTTCTTAGAACTTAATCAGAACAGGTGAAAGTGCTTGAAATATAACAATTTTGTAACTTTGTGTGGGAATAGCAGGTGCAGAAAGACAACATTCCTACACACAGACACCTACACTCAGACACGCCCACATATAGACGCACAGACACACACAGAGATGCACAGACACATAGACACACACACACACACACACACACACACACACACAGAAACACACACACACACACACACACACACAGCAGGCCCAGTTAGGAGGAGGACACAGTTAAGTTTCATAGCACTTACAATTATTATACTCGGGTCCAGTAGACCCAAACACCTCATATGTAATAGTTATGTGTAGGGGGGATGTACCATGTGCAGTCATTGAAAATAAGTTATTTGTTATATTCTTCACAGAAAATGAGCCAAGGCCAATGAGTTTTAGTTAGAAGAAATAATAAATAGCATAATTTTTCTTTTAGCAAACATTGAAAACGGGTCCCACAGACCCGAACACCATACAAGGGTTAAATAGATTTATTTGTTGGATATAAATATCCATTTTTATAATTCATGGATAGACGTAATTGATTGTTACGAAAACTAAATTAAAATTTAGAGTGTGCTCACATGCAGGCTGTGCGCTATGCATCCAGAGTACTTTATCCATGTGATATTTCGTGTTACCATCGGAGTTCACTAAAACGCAGTCTACAAAACCTTGGGAGCATTACGCACGATCACACACATGGTCAAAAGGTTGCGGAAAACTGCGCACATTTTTACGCATGGAAATTCTTTATAAATCTCGACTTTTGCAAGGAATGTTGCGACGGCAAATTTCACCCTGCTTCACGCAACTTTTTCTTGCGTAACAGGTTTTATAAATGAGGCCCCTTGTCTCCCTTTGTCTTGTGCCAGTTTGTCTTGTTCTGTCCATGTGATAGTTTCGTCAACTGTTCTAGCCAGATCTTCATGTAACCAGGTTTTGTTTATAGTTTTTGTGACATTGTTTGATCCTCTATGTGAGCGCTTTTCGTTGTTTGAACTTTTTCACGATTCACGTGGATGACATTTTCCCATTTAAAACGGCAATTTTCGCCGCAAAGCGACTAGTTTGCAGGTATGCGTGTAGTGTGTTGTAATGGTTTTAGATGATTTTTTTTCTTGTGCTTAAACAATAGCCATGGTTATATCCAGGTCATGACATTAGATACCTTACTTGGACATTTAGCTAAGGGAAGTAATCAATTCAAGCACTGTCCGTACAGTACATTCGATTTCACACATGCACACCACACGTACATGAACACAGTCAGCCCATACCTCCTCTTTAGTTCCTCCATCTTGTCAGTAGGAACCATCATATTTCCATACTCATCTAAGTTCTGGAAGGACTGGAAGGTCTTCACATGCTGCGGCATCTCCTCCGGGCAGGCCTACAACAACATTGAGCAGTGAGCATATTCACATGCATATTGATGTTTAAATAAACTACAGAATCATCAATAGAGGTAAGTGCATCCACATTATCCCCAAAACAAACTTAGATAACAGTTTGTATGAATTTTTGTATTCCGTTTGCAAACGCTCCTGAACAGTGAGTTAACAAATGAACACTCAGAATAAATGGGCTATTCTGCAGATGTTATTTATATCTTAAAAGTGGAAAACCCTGCCGGATTTACTAAGTCAGTATTATTGTTTATTTCACTTTCTAAATAAAGTGGTATAGTTCAGGGGTTGGATGCAGTAAATATTCACCCTGAGGAGCTCCTGTTTCTCCCTGGCGTCGTCAGCGGCTCGGCCGTGGTCCTGGGACTCACCCTCCTCCTCGGCCAGAGCCTTCTCTGTTTTCAGCAGCCAGCGAGCCACCGCGTCCAAGGGTGCCGGGAGACTCATGTCTAATAACACTTTGTATTCACGTAACTAAATGAAAAAACAGAAAGGCACATTTCATTACAAGTGAACAAAATGTCTTTCAATATAGAAACAAGTGAATAGAAGAATATTACGAGTAGAGAGGTACATAAACACTACGTCTGTATAGTTGCATGCATACAGTACATGCTGCAATAGGGATTAAGCCAGGCTCATATTATTTTATATTCATTTTTTAAAGGATTAGACTGTATAGTGTTGCATACAGTATATGCAGGGTTCAACAATAAGGGTTGCCTGATGGCCTGGGGCAAGTAAAACGCACCGTCGGGAAAATTAATTTAAACATCCCACTTGCCCGTTTCCAAAGTTTCAATCTTTTAAAAAAATGCATGCAGTCAAACAAAGCACAGATAGAAGTCACTGTCTCTCCGGTAAGTTAATTATTGCAGTTAGATTTGAGAAATTGTTTTTATAATAGCCTCCACTTATATCAACTATAACAATTTACTCTTTGTCGTTATTTGATAACCACTAATAAAAAAAGTTTTTAACTAAGGGCCAGTAAAAATTTACTTCGGGCAAGTAGAATTTTTTTACTTGCCTGACAAGGCAAGCGGACTCTCTAACCGAACTAAACCACATTAAAAAAGGTTAAACTGTACCAATATCAAACAGGCTTTAGAGTTTTTTTAAAGGCTGGGATGGGGCAAGAGATTTAAGTGGAACTGACCTTGTCAGTGAGGGTGTCCCACGCCTCTCTGAGGGACTGCTGCTCCTCGCTCAGTTTCGAGGTTCGTCTCATCGCTGTCAACAATGGCATGATGGGACGTCGCTGCTCATTAAAGGACACCAGGAAGGTCTGAAATACCTAAAGGATGGAAAATGTCATCTTTAGTGGCACTCTTGTAAGGTTAACTCAAAGGCAAAAGGGATAGATTGCCTAATTTTCAAGGATCCACTTTACTTTGTAGAAAAAATGAAGAAGCAGCAGTAAGCTCTTAATAACTGAAAGCAACAGGCATTTTGAAAAATATCAGCATTTGCAAAACAACTACTGTGAGAAAGAGGCTGTCAATTGTTGCTGAGAATGTATCTTTGGCCTGTTGTAACAATATAATATGAATTAGTTACTAATCCAATTATGCAGTGATACTTAAAACTGCAGTAATGTTTCAGCGTAATGGGTCCTGATAGGAACTAGCTGGAAACCTACGTGGTATCTCTCAGAGTAGCTCTCTCCCTCTGTGGAGTCCCATCCCTCTAGCAGCTCGTCGTAGGCCTGAATCAGCCAGCAGGTCACTTCCTGTGCCTTTTGATTAGGTGTCGCCTGGCAACGAGGACAAAAAAAAACAGTTATAGGCTGAGGCCAAATGAACAATTTCAGGCTAAATTTAGTTGCTGATTTCATGAACGGCGCTATTTAGTTTGATTTAGATATGTATCTGGATAGCTTTATGTTTTATCTGCATACTGAGGTCAAAATACAGAAGAAAGACAGAAGCTGAACATTGTCCAATTGCACAGGTCAAATAAAGAAACAGCAGAGGCACTAACAGTGGCCTAGATTACAAATGAATACCCAAACATGGCTTCATATAGAAAACTGCAGCTTTGTTCGTTTATTTGATCCCATACATACTGTACCAGTTGGATGAACTGTAACCAAGGAAGCCAGAACAGGTAGCAACCAAAGGTTAAAGGACAAAACAAATGTCAACAGGTAAAATATCTGCCCTACTCCATCTAGTGCTCAAAACAAGTGTTATAATTTCGTAAACATGTTTCTATTTAAGTCTCACTGGCTCCCTGTCCCATCAAAGAATTTATTTAGATTGCTCTTTAATGTTTTATGTAAAGCACATTGAATTGCCTTGTTGCTAAAATGTCCTATATACAATAAACATGCCTTGCCTTTGCCTATTAGTCAATAAACCGAAAGAGCAAAGCAAAACGCTTTCCCACAATGCACCAACACAAGTCATGAGATACTTGAAACAACACATAATGGCAGCTGGTGTGCCAAAATGTGCTTCAAGCAAGCCTGTGCACAGCAGAGTACCAAGCCCATAACAGAGTTGGATTTGGCAACGTCGTTGTTTTTACTCATAAGTATATGAAACATGGACAACAGCCACCTTCTCTTCTGCTGTAAATGGGGATGTTTGAGGCCATATTGCTAAAGTAGATATTATTTAATGCAATGTCTATGGTATGTATATAATGTGTAAAGAATTCCCTGAGTAGTGACAATGTTGTAGTACTCAACCGCATTTCTACTCGGTCTTGCCTCGTCTCAGAAAAAGGGGACTCTGGATTTTATTTTAAGACCCGTCAAGACCACAACTGCCTTTGATTATTTTATCAAGGCATTTCTTATGAGACACTTATGGCAATAAAAGAGGTAAACGAAGAAGAATCTTTATTTGTTTTCTGTGGGTTTATGGCACCCACTGCTAGCCTAGTTTAGCACAGATCCTGGAGGTAACCGGCTCGGAGATGAACAGGGTATGTATGGACTTATCTAACTCTGGGGGATACAGTGAATAAGCTAAAGTCCCAATAAGTCGGCGTGTTCCTTTAAGGTTTATTAGTTTCAGTTTTGTGCATTATATACATCAATCTATCCTATTGTTAAACCAGCTCCAAGACCTTGTCTGTGTGTATGTTCATGTAATTTTCTGTTGTTATACATGTATGCTTTGCTTCCTTACTTAGGTGTTTATGTCAGTTGTGATAATGTTTCATTTATGTCCTTTGGTGTTATTCATCTTATGTATGTCTATGTCCTCTTTTTATATAAGCTACCCAGGGATGCAAAAAGAATTTCAGCCCTGGCTGACAATAAAAGTTATATCCTATCGTAGGAACCACTAAGTTTAGATGTATTTTCAGAAGCGTTTCTCAAATTTAAACTCCTCATTTTGCAGAATGTTTAGACTAGACTCTCTCCCTAGACTCTAATTCCTGAGCCCTCCACCCTGCAATGTATGTTGCACAATCATTGCTGAATTATTCCAAAATTCTAAAATGAACACCTTTTTGGGAGTAAAGTAACAACATACAAAGTAAGGATTAAAAAACTCAAATGTCTGCAGCAGCCACATCCATCATGCTGATATCTGGTCAGAAACCAGAGCAGACAGGTGTTTTGTCCACTGTGACTGATCTGTCCTAAGTTGTGCAGCAGGCCATACCAGCAGGGAGGAAAAGCAGCTCTGCAGAGTCGCTCTGCGAGTGCTTTATTCATCTCATGGGAGGCAGAGAAACACACCCTTGCTGTGTCTTGGGATTCCTTCCCAAAGAACAGGGCAAACTAGTTTGATTCTGCATGATCCGTCTTGCTTTCAACCACCATATGATTGAAAGGTAATTTTGGCTCATCAGTGACTGACGATTAAATCTGAGTAGCTGCAGTGCCGTCCCGATAAACAACTTTCCTGGAGTGTCTTTACATGACAATCATCAGCAATGAAATCTAAAGTTATTTGCGGGTGCTACGAGGGTTTGGTGCGGCTGATTTACGCCGTGTGAAGCGTGTTTTACAGTAACCGCAGCCCAGCTGGCACGCACATTTGTGACGTCATGAAATCGCCCTATTTATTAGTTGCAGTCTTCTCCTGAACAGAGGTAGCGCTAAAGAGGAAAGGCTACCGACTTTGCTCTTTCTACGGACTAGAAGAAGAAAAAGATAAACAACGGCAGAACTGGCAGCAGCATTGACGTCAATGCTTCAATTTGATTCGATGACCTACTTGGTCGATCAAGCCTTTCATTCACCATAAAAGAACTCATCTTAACCCAGTAAGTTTACAAGAGAGACTTGCCGTCACTCTGAGAGTCATGGCATGCGGTTGCCCAGGAGCTCGTTCATGCTTCCTGTTTCCCCTTTGTCGTGTGCCGCTGAAAAAAAAAGAGTGGCTTGGCTTGCGCGCTATAAATCCGGGCGCGCCGGCAAGATCTGCGTCATTTTGACGTCACGCGCCAGGTTGGGAACGGCCAGTATAATTCACCTCTGACACGGCAGTATTGAGGCTGACAATTACAAACCAGCAAGCCAGGGTTTCCAAACATTAAAGCATAAAGCAGTGACAGGAGGGTGTGGCACTGACAGAGATACAGTAGATTCAGCCAGGTTTTTATATATTACTCTAGCTGTCAAGGCTGGTTGTATTTTTGTTTATTCATTAATTTATACATTTCTTTATCTATTTTTTACTGTTAATGTACAGTTATCTACTGATAATTTTTTTTAATTGAAAATTGTATTATCTAACCACCCAAAAAGGTTGCTCACATCTCTAAAAATACATTATGATTTCATGAGGAGATTTAAACAGATATTAACTATGACTTAGCCTAAGGTGTCAATAAATTACAAGGTAGTGTAAGTGGAAGGTAAGTAGGCTGATGAAAAATGAGAAATGAAACAGAGGTGGATCGTGACTGTCAGTTCTACCTGTCGCAGAGGTGAAGCAGAAATAGCAGGAGTGTAGTGAACAGGCAGGTTGATAGGAGAAGGACTTTTAGGAAGAGTCAGGTACGGTGTCTAGGAGGAAAAAGGGAAGAGGAGAGGAGGAAACAAAAGGATGCCGAGAAAATAGAGAAATCCCAAACAAAAGGTTATAGTGGAAATGCACGTGGCAGAGATAATTGAAGGGCAATGTACAAACACTAACAAAAACAGTAACAGCACTTCATGCTTATGATAACCAAACTTGGATACAGCTAACATACTACTAATTTACAAACTGTTTTATCAAATGTACTCTGCAAGCTGTGGTTCATTTCAATGCAACTTCCAAAAAAACATTTAAGTCAAGACTGATTTCTTGGAGGCTGATATCAATTTCTCACACGTATATCTCTGTCTGCATATATTCTGGCTGACTTGCAAAAAAGAAATGACAGAAAGAGTGCACCCGAGGTAACAAACAGACTTCAGTGTTTACAAGACTGTTTGCAGCACTCGAGTTGACAGAAGCTGAGCATAAGGAGGTGTGGAGTCCGTGATGAACAATGCGTTTATTGTTCCACTGTTAAATGCCCCACCCCTGGTTTATATCTTTAGAACAAGTCTTTAATGACCAGATTTAAAGGTTTTCTGCTAAATGTGTGTGATTATATACATATGCTGCATATATTTAACTTTATACTCAAATATTGATTTTGGCAAGACTTCAAAATTATCAGTCAGTCTTGCAAACATAAAGATTGAAGCACTTCAAAGAAAAACAACCCACTAAGCATTGATTTAGTGATTTGCAGGCCAAAAATGGGCAAAATCTGGTTGAAATAAAAGTTTTGTTTAGATATTTAGGTTGCCTAATACTGTTGCTGTTAATATATGCCTGACGCCCTAGACTTTTTTTGACCTGCAAATCACCAAATCAATGCAAACCAAGCAGGACTGGATTAGACAGAGCTTAGCTGCACCCTTATTTTTGACAATCGACTGTAGCAGTTAAACAGTTGAAAACATCAAGAGCAGAATCCTAAACCCTACCCGAGCTGGTTGCAAGAACTAGAAGCTCCACTGACTTTAAAAAGTATGTGCAAACATTTCTGCAGTGTAAAATGGTGCCCTGTGTTGCTTGATGTTTGTCTAGAAAAACAAAATACAGTGATACAGACCTGCGTTTCTTCCTCTGGCACTGGCAGGTCTTTAGAGTACTGCAGGAACTGGGCCACATAGGTCATGATGGACTTCTCATCAGGGTCCCGAACGTCCACATCTGCAACCACATCAAAATCCTCCATGATCATTCTCACACTACTGTCAAACGTCTACACTAACACATGAGCAAGCTCCTGAAGCAGGTGGAGTTGGAGAACAGAGGTCTAGCTTCTCTGTCTATAAAAC
Source organism: Sander lucioperca (assembly GCF_008315115.2). NCBI lineage: Eukaryota > Metazoa > Chordata > Actinopteri > Perciformes > Percidae > Sander > Sander lucioperca. The sequence continues at coordinate 2,568,181 of NC_050190.1, read as the reverse complement.
ATCCGGCTGATAAAAGTCTGCCCATATACTCACAGGCAAAGTGAAACAAGTCAGGGTTTTTATATAAGAGCGGAGCAAACAAACAGCAAGTGAGTCAGCAGACTGTCAGATCACCATCCCACTCGCCCTCAGGCTCGCTGAGCACGGCTCTGTCACAACACTCAACTACACTCACACACATTCACCCAGATTCACATGGCACGACATCAATGACTGCTACACAAGTACAGTATGTCAGAGACAAATCCCGTGAATCATATTTGCAGTACTTGAAAGCAATACTTGAGTAAAAGTACAAGTATAAGTTAAAGTCTCCTTTTAGAATATTACTTGAGTAAAAGTCTTAAAGTATCTGATATTTACTGTACCTAAGTATCAAAAGTAACTTTCTGATATTAAATGTACTTAATTTTTAAAAGTAAAAGTAAAGAAAAACTTTGATTATAAACTTTATTGTGGCTTCCTTATATATTAGCATAATATTCAGGGTTTCCATACCTTCTAAAACATCAAATTCAAAGTCTAACATCAACAAAGACAAAAACAGAAACAGAATATCATTTTTTGTGAGGTTAAAATCTTTCACTCTGGGCGCCTGGGTAGCTCACCTGGTAGAGCGTAGAGCTGTAATCGGGTCGTAAAAGTTAGGCCCGACAAGGCCCGAGCCCAACAGAATTCGGCCCGAGCCAGACAAGTACATTTTGATTGACAGCTTTTTAAAAGCCCGAACCCGTTTACAGCCCGACATTATTCAAATGTGCGCACACACACAGCTCTTTTGCCTTTTGTCAAGAATGAGTTATTTATACATATTTTAACATAATTTATTCATGACTAACGTAGGCTATAGGTCACTTGGAAGTGGGAACAAAAAAATAAAATAAATCCTCCAGAGGCCAGCCTCCATTTCATCTCCTCAGCATCCATTTTCGCGCTAATCGAAAATACATCACCTGACCGCTCATTTTTTGCGCAACCCGGAGCGCAAGTCCGAGCCCGTATAAAATGATAAAAATTAAGACCGAACCCATCGGGTTCGGGCAAAGATCCTCTAGAGCGCGTACCCATATACAGAAGCTCAGTCCTCAATTCAAAGACAGACTGTCATGGCGGCTTGTTCAGAATACAATTTCATATTGTACTAAAATAGTTCACCGAAACGTATTTCTGAAAACATTTTAAGTGAGAAATAGGCCATGCAGTTGCTGAATCTGTCTTCATTTCAGATCAACAAAGGTCAGTTTAAAAGATTTTCGTCAGATTTTGAGAGACTCTAGTCAGGCTCATTCCGCTCCCCGTTTCCGGGTTAGCACTCTACCAATCAGACGGGTCATTTGAGTCCGACTGCCGGCAGTGCCTGCCCCGCCGATTATACATGTCAAATTGGCCAAAATGAAGGACGACGGCCCCTCGGATGGACGACGCACGGAACACACTGAACAGACTCGAGTCAGACTGTCCAACGGCCGATTATCGCCTCTGTGTGTCCACACCTTAAGCTGTCCTGTCATAATAAAGGCCTAAAAATGCCACACACACACACAAAAAAGACTCTTTCACTCCTATGTACGAAAACATTTCTTGCAAGTAACGAGTAACGAAGACGCTTAGGGGAGATTCAGTGATGTATACATTTTGTTTTGGAAAAGTAGTGGAGTAAAAGTGAAAGTTTCCAGAAATATAAATAACAAAGTAAAGTACAGATTCGTGAAAATTCCACTTAAGTACAGTAACAAAGTCTTTGTACTTTGTTACATTACAACACCGCATAATTGAAAAAGAGTGTTTGTAGCAGACCAGAAGGCGTGGAGGGATGAGCTACGCGAGCAAAAGACTGAAACAGAGCTTTGTTGGAACTAAGTGCAACTGTAGTAAACTGACTGTATAAGACTGGCAGATAATTCTTACTCTCTTAATGGTAATTTTTACTCTCTTATTTTTAATACATTCTGTGTATATATATATATATATATATATATATATATATATATATATAGTTATACTTATATTGTTTGTTCTGTTTAACCTGTTTGTATAACTTATTTTAGAGAATGTGTGACATGCACCTACAACACCAAAACAAATTCCTTGTGTAAAAAACGTACTTGGCAATAAAGCTTTTCTGATTCTGATACTGATTCTGATTCTGAAGTGAAAACACATACAGTATGTGCGAGTCTGTGTTGTGAAACTCATAATTCTGCAGTGGCATCAACTTAATGAATTGCAAAGAAATAAAATAAATTCCAAAAAAGCTTCTTGATGCTCCTGCTCTTGCAGTGCTGGAAGCGGGAAACTTAGCAAAAGTTCCATCCGGAAGACTCCCTTTACTCACTCATTTATTGTCATATCTCTCCAGCTTCTACTCTGTGGGCATTCAATAAGTAGTCCAACCAGATCTTGCATGATCTCTCTTAGCCAATCATATTGTTGCCGTCAAACTTTAAAATCCGCTCTCCTCTCTGCTGTTGTCAGTTGTCATTTCAGCAGTCTCACATTGCCACCCCTTCCTCCACAGCACTGCGGAGGAAGGTCTGGCTAGTCCACACAACATTACGGGATGAGAGAAAAATGTGCTCTGGTTTATTGGCATTTCTTTAAACCAATCACAATCGTCATAGGCGGTGCTAAGCGCCAGACGGAGCATCATTGCCTCTGCAAAATAGCCTCGGAAAGGAACTTGTTTTGGTGATGTGTACATTCAAAAGTTGTTTTAGTCGTGCAATAGAAAAGATTAGACAGATAGTCTAGCTAGCTTACCATAGGCCTTATAAATCCACCGGAGTTTGCAATTACAACACAAAGAAAGCAGAAGGTGATGAACATCCGGCCGAAAAAAGGGACATCCGGCGGAATTTCTGCCGGCACCAGAGCAATCCCGGAAGTGGAACGTCGAGGATATAGACTATCATTTCAGTACAAATAGGTGCAACACTCCTCCCCCCCTTCACCTCCAGTCTCCATCATATCAGCGCCCAGTCCTGCTCCACACCCATCATCCAGGTCAGCCACTCTCTCCACCACCACCAGTGTCTACACCCAAGGGGGAAATATGCGGAACTGATCGCAGCATCACTACCCCACTAAATATACAACGCCACGATGGGGTCTAATTCCCAAAGACTTTTCCAAAATTCTTTTTTATCATGCACTTGAATAAAAACTAAATGAAGTATCTGCTGATTGAAATGGACTATATAAAAAAAAGACCAAAAATTGAGCTGTGTTTTACAAATGTTGGCAAGTTTGATAAAGTGTGCATATAGTGTGTATAAAATGTATTTAACCTTGAAATACAGTACTTAGCATTTCGTTTTCAGTCTCGGCTTATCATATTTATTAAAATCATTATAAAGACTTTGTCCTCTAGTCTCACGCCGATATGGGCTGGCCGAAAGACCAGTGGCAGTATGTGCAAACACGTCATCACCGTTTGACATCAGCCTCCTCACAAACAAATGAGATTTACTGTACTTCCAGTTATCGAAGGATAAAATTGTGTTATACAAGCTGTCAAATAATAAAAGGTTTAACTAAGTCATTTAATTTCCATCCATCCATCTTCGTTCGCTTATCCGGGGTCGGGTCACGGGGGCAGCAGCTCCAGCAGGGGACCCCAAACTTCCCTTTCCCGAGCCACATTAACTAGCTCCGACTGGGGGATCCCGAGGCGTTCCCAGGCCAGGTTGGAGATATAATCCCTCCACCTAGTCCTGGGTCTTCCCCGAGGCCTCCTCCCAGCTGGACATGCCTGGAACACCTCCCTAGGGAAGCACCCAGGGGGCATCCTTACCAGATGCCCAAACCACCTCAACTGGCTCCTTTCGACGCAAAGGAGTAGCGGCTCTACTCTGAGCTCCTCACGTATGACTTAGCTTCTCACCCTATCTCTAAGGGAGACACCAGCCACCCTCCTGAGGAAACCCATTTCGGCCGCTTGTACCCTGGATCTTGTTCTTTCGGTCATGACATTTAATTTCCATGTACATACAAAATAAAAAGCCTAAATGTAAAGCTATGTTAAGTTAAATGTAAGGTTATTGATCACTATTGTAGTTATACTTATTGTGCTATTAACAAGCATCAAATTCTTCAGAAACAAAAAAACACACAAAAAAGGAGCACTACATATACACACATAGCTTACGATCTCAAGCCCTGTATAATATCTCTCTTATATCTGACAGGTCCAGTGACAGTGAGCTCAACTTGACATCCTTGAATGCGCATATAATACCTTATGATATTTGCTGAATAACTCACCATCAGGGTCCAGCAGTCGGGGGATCCTCAGCTCCTTCTCTGCGATGTGGAAGGCCTCCTCCAGGTTCTGCTTGTTGCTTCTGGTTCTGGCTTTGGACAGATCCACCAGGTCAGGGCGCAGAGCGTACTGGATGGCCAGGAAGACCACTCCACTCCTCCAGCTGGCTTTGAAGTCTTTCACATTTATGGAACAGCCAGCTCTGAGGGGAAACAGATCATTTGATTGTTCTGTTAAATCCTACACACAGGCGCTTTAAGATCAACAACAGGCAAGCTGAAATGGAAAGTACTACAATTCTGAACACAGAATAAATGTGTAAAATAATGTAACAATGAGATACTGATAAATAAGGTATGTATGTATCAACATTTCCATATAATTATTATAGAGCTCCATGGCCACTGAAAAGGATATTTTCAAAACTACAGAAGAAAAACACAAGAAGAAATGGCAAAAAAAGAAAGCACAGGGGTTTTATAATATTTAAAACATGTATTTATAAATATACTGTATACTGGAATGAGATGTGTAACAAAAAATGCTATTAAAGCCCCATATATAAGAAAGTATTTGAACAGCTTTTGGCAGGCAGCATGTGAATGCCTACAGCCCTGATCAAATTTTTTTGGTCTTTAGCCCAGACCTGGAGATGACAAGAGAGGTCCTGTGTGAGAATCCATCACTCCTTACATCCCACACTTGGCCCACAACAGAAGAGTGCCATCTATTAGAGGTTTCTTCAGGGTCGATATATCAATGTGACCCTAACTAAACTCTACACAGCACATTTAAATTAATCATTAATAGCACTCATTTGAGCAGGTGCTTACTTGTGGCACTGTTCCCGAACCCACAGCAGCAGGGCCTTCCTGGCAGAAACCCTGAAACGGTTATGTAGTGGTGAGCCTCTGGGAGGAACAGGACTGCTGCTGGCCGAGCGGCTTGACAAGGTGGAGCGCGAATCCAGACTGGCCAAGGACTCCATGGAGGCCTGGCGGGAACTGAATGAGAGGCTGCTGGCCAACTCCTCAATCTAAGAAAACCACCAACACACAGTTTCTGTTTAACATCTTATTCAAAAAGTTAAACGGGAAAAGTATTAAGGGACATTTCACAGTTCAAGTTGATTTCTTTAACAGTTTCACTGTTTATTAAGTTCAATAAATGCAACATCTTTCCAAAAGTCAATGAGGAATTGTGTTAAACAATCATGATTTAGATATTGACCGAGATAATTGGGATTTCGATTTTTTTTCCATAATCAAGCAGCCTATTAGAAACTGAGTAAAAATTAAAAAGGTGTGCAAAATGACAGAAAGAAAAAAAAGTGGACAAAACAACAAGCATGATGAGGGAAGGTAAACCATTTCTAACGCAGAAAATAAGAAACTTAACATCACACCAGAATCCTGTGGGACATCTCCTGCTTACACAAAACATATGTTTTAGTTGTTATGCTTCAATAAATGTGCTTCAGCATCATAAGCATCATTATTTTCGTTGCTCCAATATTTTGGTCTGATTACTGGATAAATCCATCCCCAGGAAATCTACTTAAACCTAATAATGGTATCCATAGAAATATCATTTATAGAAGTACAAAAAAAAGAGAAAACTGTTCTCCATTCCCACAGGGTTTCTTTTTTTAACCTATATTTATTCAGGGAAGGGTCACTGAGAGGAAGCCTCTCTTTTGCAGGAAGACCCTGATCCTTTTCATTCAGTACATGAGGTTTTATTTTGGTCAGCTGAGATAACAGAAAGATCAAAGTGGAAAACCAACAAGAAAATATGAAACACAACAGAAAACACGAATAGAAAAGTAAACATATTAAACTCACATGATACTGTAGAATGATTGTCCATATGAGGCCAAGAATGATCGACGGTTTACCATCAATAATGTCAGGAATGTGTATGTTGACTAGTTTGATCTGGGGGAGAAAACAGGATATGTTTCAAACTTGAAAAGTCTGTCTTGATACATTACATAGGGAAAAAAACAAACGATGGCGCAGCAGGTATCACATTTTGTAGTTTGAAATTTTGACCTGTAAATATAACAATTTCTGTCATGTTAAATGACCAAATCTGATGCCAAAATGCATCATCCCTGTGGTTTTGCCAATGCCAGTAGTAAAGTTCTCACTATATGGCTGGTGATTACTGTAATTAGAGGGCCGCTTTAGTGTGTCATTTACCGATTTCTGCTTTAGAAAGGAAAGGGCCTTCTCAATGTTGCTCCTATGCTGAAACATTCCCCTTCCTCTCTCCCGACTCTGCAAAAGCCAACCAGAGAGTCAGTCAGTTGCAAGCAAGTTGAAAGCATGTGAAGTGCTGAACTGAGATAGCGGACTCACAAGGCGCTGGCCGCTCATCACCTCCAGCAGGTCCAGCAGTTTGGAGCCATCACGGAAATCATTGAACAGATCCAGAACCATACATGGTGGCCTCCGCTGTCACAACACACACATTTAGGTTTACATTTGCAGATATAAAACACTCAAAGAGCTTTGCCAAGGCTGCAACATCTACTCTGTTAATGGAAGGATAGCATGTAGACATCATCTACATTTGCTTACGTTTTTGTAAAATAATCCACGTTTACAAGAACTTGGTGATTTTACTCGCTTACATGAACTTTTCACACTCAGTAGAATATGTACCAAAATTGATGAACAAAGACATTTTTCTGTACAACAATCTGTCGGAAAATTTGTTAGGACAGAAATCTGTGAGGCAAGCAGCTCTAAAATGTTCCATGTTTATGTGGCTGGGGCTAAAAGATTCTATTAAAATCAGTTAAACTTTAAAGCATGTGGTGGACAAGCTCAACAGAGCTGTTAAGTTTCTGAGAAGCTGAGATTGAGATAGTAAATCTTCTCCGGATAATGGTGATTATTGTAGTTTTAGTATTTATCTGAAAGTTCATAAATCAACATTTTGATCTTTGTCATGCAACAATAAATGATTGTCAAGCTGGCCACACACACACACACACACACACACACACACACACACACACACACACACTATTTATCAAAGGTGACTGCAACACTACAATAAAATCTCTCTGCCCCAATTCTGAACCAATCAGGGCAGCACTTACTAACAAACCCCCATAGTCTGTCACAACAAACACTATGTGCCCTGCCCTTTCATTTTATTTGGTAAATATAGTTATCAACTTAATGTTTAACTATAGGCCATTTATCAAATTTTTGCATAGTTGTCATTTGCTTGATGTGGCCCACTGACAGAGGAAACCTGATGTTATCTGATCGTGGCTATATTTGTGTCAGCATATACTGTATAACGATAGGTAACAAGTTGCAGCACAGAAATGCCAAAGATATGTTAAAGGTATTTCAGGTGCAGCCATGACATAATCAGAGAGCACTGGGATGTTTATGTCCTGTGCAGTACATACAGTATCCTGATCACATTTTTTAACAACCAAATGTAGTGATCTCCTAAAAATGTGTGTTAAAGATAACATAAGATTAATATGTAGAGGGAAATTGTTTGTGCAGCAGTTGCAGTACAAAGTAGGACAAAGTGCAGCATTTTATATATGTGTTTAATGTTTAAAATACATATACTTATCTGCTGAGAAATTGCAATCAAATATCACTAAATATCAATAATCTCATTTTCAGTTTCAGTCCTCTGACGTTGGAATATTCAGAGTAACAGCTACATTTTTCCATATAAAATTATCCATAACAGCGCACACCTCTTATTTCTCCTACCTAATTAATAGAGCTTTTTAGTTGCAAATCATCTTTAATGGGAGCCTCGAAGACCATGACCTTTATTAACCTCCACAAGTGACATATAGGAGGAACATACGGATATGAAAACAACACCTTTAAAGTCCCTTAGTAGCCTATACATGACATGAACAATAGAGTCATTTACTCAGTAGAGAAGAATAAACAACTTTCTCATGAACAATTGATCATGAGGTTTCTGATTCCATGCATGTTTTAAATTATGAATACCAACTTTTGCCTTCTAACAGGCAATCTAGAGTCTCTTTGTTTAGATACAACAGGCTTAAGAACTCTTTTATACATCAGTCTATCCTGTTGCTAAACCAAAATCAGTTTGATACCAATTAAGATCTAGATCTGAGAATATCATGAAACATCTTTCTTTTTCATGGCTGTTGATACGTCTTCATCTTTGTACTATACTGTATGTGTCATTGTTTTCTAACTCTGTGTATTTTTTTATATAGTTTCCTTTTTTTCTTCTTTTTGTTTGGGAACGCAAAATGAATTTCAGTGTAAACTGACAATAAAGTCGCATCCTATTGTTTCCTGCACCCCAGAATAACCTGTGCTTACTAACACTGCCTGCTGAATGTCAGCGACCTAGGACTTTCCAAAGTGGACTCAGATAATTATGGAAAGAAAAGTATTCACATGTGACACAAGGTACTGTTCCAATGTGAGCTCTTATGTGAACAACCGCCAAAGGATTAACAATTATCTCCAGCATTCACCCACTGAGTGTCCCAGCGCGCCCAGAGCTGGGTGCATGAAGGGGGTGTGACTGGTGGGCGGTGGTGGAGGTGAGGGGAGGTTGGTGGCCGTCTGTTGCTGTCTGTCTGTGTGCTGTGAACCTTGCCCCTCAATGCTATATTTATGTTCACAGTCCCCCCCCCCACCATCCCACTGTCCTCCACTGTCACACTCACAGCTGACCTGCTGCTGCTGACTCATGTTAGGAGCTAGTCAGAGAAAAATACCCAAGAGTGAAAGAGAGTGAGAAAAAGACAGTGGCCTGCGCTGTCTCAAATATCCAAATTCAGGCATGTTGGATTTCCTGTAAACACAACTGGGAAAATCCCTCTAATGGTGATAAGATGTGGTGTGTTTTATAAGGTTTGATATGGTACGTGTAGCATTACGAAGCTCATAGATTTATTTTGTTTTTCTTTGCTCCTTGAGGTCTTTCAGCAGAATTTCATATTGTCAGCTGACACGACACAGCAGATAGTGTCAGAGGAAGCCAATATAAAATCAAATGTGCTGTTCTGACGAGTCTCCCCCCTCCCCCAATATGTACACTGAGGGTACAAAATGCCAGGGATTTGTACAATTTTAATGCAAACCAGTTTTTTCCTTATTAATTATAAAACAAATTGACAGATAAGAAAAGGATAAAAAAGCTTACCACGTTCATCAACGCAATAGAAGGGGGATTAACTTAGATGACAAATAAATCTATCAAAATGGCTTCATTTAATATAAATGGCATACTCAATCCGATTAAGAGGTGGAAAACTTTATCGAAACTTAAGAAAGAAAAAGTCCAAATTGCATACTTGCAGGAAACTCATCTTTATGACTCTGAGCACGCTAAACTGAACAAAATGGGGTTTAAACATGTCTACTTTTCTACTGCTCGAGACTATACACACTATTCATCTGCACACAAAGTCTATTCTCGAATTGACTACTTTTTTACATTTAAAAAATGTGGTCCCAGCACTATTTCAGACCATAGTCCAGTCTTCATTACACTCCATTTAGACAATAAAATTAGGTCTACATCTTGGAGGTTAAACTCAAATATCCTTAACAATCCAGTTATCAAAGAAAACCTGAAAAGCGAAATTAAATCATACTTGGAGCATAACGACAATGAGGAAGTGAGGCCATCTATTCTCTGGGACGCATTAAAGGCAGTGATCAGAGGCAAAATAATAGCAATCTCATCCTATGAAAAGAAAATTCGGCAGCAGAAACTTAAAAAATTAGAGGAAGAACTGACGAAACTTCAAAAAGAACACTCAGCAACCTTGAGAGATAGCACCAAACTTAAGATCCTGAATATAAAAAAAAGAAATAGATGTAATCAATACACTTGAGATACAAAAAAAGCTTCTGTTTACGAAGCAACAATATTATGAGGCAGGAGGGAAATCACTGAAACTCCTATCATTTAAGCTACGAAAACAGCAAGCAGACAGAACGATACATAAAATAAAAAACCCTACAACAAATTCAATAGAAACGGACTTAGAAAAGATTCAAACATGCTTTGAAAACTATTATAAGACATTATATTCTCAAACTCAAACAAATAACAATCACCAAATAGATATCTTCCTATCATCAATCCATTTACCAAAGGTCACAGGTGAACAAAATGATAAATTAACTGCCAAAATAACAACAGAAGAACTACAATCAGCAATAGGAAAACTAAAGGGAGGAAAAACCCCGGGATCAGATGGCTTTACACTTGAATGGTATAAAATAATGAAAGCGCAATTAGTTCCGACACTGCTGAAGACTTTTAACTGGGTGCTGGAAAATAAAACAATCCCCGCATCACGGAGAGAAGCAATAATCTCTATTATTCCGAAGGAGGGAAAGGATAGATTGGACTGTGGGAGTTATCGCCCAGTCAGTATTTTAAATATTGACTACAAACTGTTCACCTCCATACTATCTAAAAGAATGGAACAGATATTACCAGAGCTAATACACAAGGACCAGACGGGATTCATCAAACAGAGACAGACCCAAGACAACATCATATAATCATATAATGAGGCAAATCACACAAAAAAAATTGGAAACGCTTTTAATCAGCTTAGACGCAGAGAAAGCGTTTGATTCTGTAAGGTGGACTTTCTTGTATAAAGTACTGGCAAAATTCGGCTTCCACACAACTATAATTAAGACGTTTGCAGCACTGTACGACAGCCCCACAGCTAGAATAAAAATTAATGGTGACCTCACCAACCCATTTACTTTGGAAGATGGCACGAGACAAGGGTGCTGTGCATCGCCACTCCTCTTTGCCCTGTTCATAGAACCCCTGAGCCAATGGATACGGGAGAGGCCAGATATTAAAGGGGTAACGATGTCCACAGGGGAACAGATATTGGCTTTATTTGTGGACGATATATTGATAACTCTAACGCAGCCTACACACACACTCCCAAAATTAATGAATATGTTAAATGAATTTGATGAATTTTAATGAATTATTAGCCCTTAACTATGACCCTCCAATAGAGATAAAGACCCTTTACAAATTGAACTGGGATGCAGAATACATAAAATATCTGGGAGTAACACTGCCTAAAAATCTTTCCAAGATATTTGATCGCAATTATGGACCTCTAAATTCCAAAATAAAAGCAGACATGCAAAGATGGAACGTTATCCCTTTCCTGAGTTTAAGTTCCAGGATTGAGTCAATTAGGATAAATATCCTTCCACGATTACTTTATTTTTTTCAATGCCTGCCTGTGGAGATACCACCGAAACAATTTTTAATTTGGGACAGGTCAATATCAAGATACATATGGCAAGGGAAAAGGGCCAGAATAAAATATAAAACCTTGCAATCAAGAAAAGAAAAAGGAGGATTGGGCCTTCCTTGTTGCTGTTTTTTTGAAGTCCTGGCAGGAAACAGCCAAACTCTGCACACTGGGCGATTCATCTAAACTCCTAAGGTGGTGTGCCTATGACTCAGATTTCGTACCCAACAAAAGTGATGGTAGATTTAAGACCTGGTCCTCTAAGGGGTTAACTACCTATTATTCATTTACCCTCAAGGGGGCATTTCAGAAGTTTGAAGACCTACAGAAAAAACATGGTCTGGGAAAAGATGATTTTTATAGATACTTGCAAGTTAGGCATTATTTTAACCAGAACCTGAAAGAGGCTTCTGTGAAAAGTGGACCCGAATTCCTGCAGGTGTTCTTATCATTCTTTGAGACAAGAACCACCAAAATTGCACCAAAATAATATCTAGACTATACAATAGCATCCAACAGTCCAAACGAGAGAACACAGAATACATAAAGAATAAGTGGGAAAAAGATGCAAATGTAACGATTCCTGTGGAAAGTTGGGAGAAAACATGCCAGCTACAGTGGATCTCAACAGGGTCAAATACGTGGCGAGAGTTTGGTTGGAAAAATGTTGTGAGATTTTTTGTCACGCCAACACAAAAATGACATCAGGGTTTAGGAGACGCCTGTTGGAGATCCTGCAGTTCTACAGAAGCCAACCACTTCCACATTTTCTGGAATTGTAAGGTCATACACACCTACTGGAAAGAGATACATACACATATAAACAATATATTTGGCACCAAGATCCCTTTTCAGTGGGAAACGGTATATCTGGCTGATATAGATTTTCACAATTGGAAAACTAATGAAAAAAAATTACTTTGTATACTACTGACAGCAAGCAAAAAAACAATAACAAAAAAATGGTTAAGGACAGAACCACCCACCATCGAGGAATGGATTGATATTGTTTATGGGATATACATTATGGAAAAACATTTTCTCATTTTCTCTTAAAGTGTAAACAGAAAAGTTCTATCGGATCTGGACTAAATGGACGGAGTATGTAAAACCTGTCCGACTGGACTTCATATAACTGCATCTGTATTGAAGAATAACATAATCCCTTTATTTAACTCAGCCTTTAAGGTTACTTATTTCTAAAGTGCAAACCTATCCACCAAAGTGTCAATTTATCCCAGCTTTCATCTTCTTTGTGTATATCTGTTGTGTATATAATGTGTGTGTCATTAAGATAGTCTGTAAGCTCCCTAGTTCAACTTTGTTCTGTGTACTCAAAAAATGGAAAATGGGAAAAGCAAAAGAAGTAATGTTGTTGTTGTATGCAACTGTACTTGTAATGTTTTGCTTTTTCAAATAAAGAAAGAATTAAAAAAAAAGAAAAGGATAAAAACTAAGACAATGTAAACGGTAGAAGAATTTTAACAATTAAAAAATAAAAACTATCAATATCAATTTTGCAAAAGGAACGGCAGTTTGCCTTCAGGGAGGATGTTCTTCATGTTTTGTGCACAAAATGCCTGTATGTCTTTGCAATGTGATATCTTTATGACCTGACTTCCCTACAGGAATTATTACATTGCATCCTATATTAACTATTACATACTACATACAAAAGCATTTTGAATTAAAAGGATTCTTTTACAAACAAAGATAATATTATTGCCAGCAAACATTCTGTTCTGGTTTTACTGAGAGAGGCTTCTATATTGATGCTCAATTATTTTAATGAACTATTTTTTTTTTTTTTTTTTTAGGGAATATGTGTGCACATGAGTATAGCTGATCCCTCAACGCATGCCCTCACATGTTCCTGCTCACCTGCACTTTATTTAGCTGCATCAGCTCAGTTTAGGGAGTGGAAATTACCGTGTATAAATTACAATACTATGACTATATAAGTGCTAATATAAAAGGTGATAAAATGTTGAGGAGAGTTTGATTTATGACCAACATTTTAAGCTTACTGGTGTGTTTGTGTTTCTCTGGTTTTGTTTCAAGCCTCCATTTATTGTGTGACGTAGCCAACAATGTGTGTTAATTATCAGTAGACTCACTGTTAAGTTGTTAATAATCTATAAAGCTTTGAGGCAGGAAGTGATGCATGTTTGTATTCTCACTATAATAATGTAGACTGATCCCTCAACACATTATAGGCCTTTCGTAGATGTTTTCTTAATGCTTTTTTTGCAGCGCAGAACACAAGGACATATCTGCTTAAAGTCGGCTCACCTTTGCCAGCTGAGCATTGACCCAGTTGGTGAAGGTCTTCTTCTGGATCTGTTCTTGTTCCACTGTTCAAGAAGAAGAAACACACAATGTAAAGTATTATTTATGTATATCATGACATCAAAACAGTCAATCACTCAGGTAGTGCAAATTTAAATGTAGGAATTTAGGGCACAATGCTATACATTAACTATTTATATTGAGTACAACTGTAGAGCAGTCTTAATTTCCTGGATTGCTAATGTTATTAGCAACAGTGTGTGTGCTGTATATCTCACTAGCTAATACCTCTTTCACACCAATAACCAGGGTCGTACCCTTGTTCAACCCTTCTTTTGTCAATTCTAAACAGGCCAGGCCAAATTCAAATATGACCTGGGTCACTAAAAAGGGGTATTAAAGCAGGGGGATGAAATATGATTAATTGCCCCTCCCCACTAATCCATTGGGCTAGAATGCTGTCAATCTGACAATTGTGATTTTCATTGGATCAGAGTACTGTCACTTGGCTGCCTGTTCTGCCAATTTTCCCAGCCCTTGTCACATGACCAACTAATGTTTCAATGATGACTATCCAAAATTCTGATACCATGGAACCAGCACTGCATTGTTTGTTTTTCAAAGTGGCAGACTGAGCTTATAGAAAATGTGCTGTGGAGGAAGTTCTGGCTAGTCCATACCAAGATAGGGGAAAAAACGTGCTCTGGTTTGAGGGCGCCTAGCGCCAGACAAAATAAAGATCCCTCTGCAAAAAAGTCTCAGGAAGGAACTTGTTTTGGTTAACCATAGTCCTCAGAAATCAACCGGAGATTAGAATACCAACAAAGTGGAAGGTGACGGACATCCGGCCCCGGCCGAAATGAGGGACATCCGGACAATTTGTTTAAAATTAAAACAAGTGAAATTAATAATGCATGTGATGTTTTATTTAGCAGAATTACATTGTGTTATTCTATCCTATTCAATATTTCTAAGCAGATTTTCTATGCTGTATTCAGATAAAATACCCCCAAACCAGACCTCAATCCCTGTCATTTTCAAATATGTGGTCAAACTTCCTTATTTCTCATTTAAAGGTTTGAGACACTGTCAACTTTAACCAGAAACATATTGCATTGTTCTACACATCAACGTGCATTCATGGGTCTATGTGGCAGTAAAACATGGCTCCTCTGGAGGGTAAAACAGACAGAGACGAGACAAACTGAGTTTCCAGGATAGTTATGGAAGACCGAATGGAAGCACAAATCAAAGCACACAGCATCAACCAATGTTTCTTTACTTGAGTAAGCTGAAGGCCTGAAAATAGTTCACAGTTGTTCAGTAAAAATTACATCGCCCTAACTTCTTCATTGTGCAATTCATTTCAACAGTAGGCAGTAGGTGCACACCTATTGGAAAATTAGCCAGGTGTTTACGACTATAATAACTTTGCCTTTTAAAGACAGGTTATTATTGTAGCTAACAGGGTTGGCTAATCCGTTTGGAAAACTTCTACCAACATATTGATGAGCATTTAAGTATATTGTTGATACATTTATAGGGATGGCCATTTGTACTCAATACCTTTAAGGTATTAACCAAAATAACCCAGTACCAGTTCCAGTCAAACGATACCTGCATTTGATCCTATTTGTACACAGATCTAGAAAAAAAGACTATTTGTATGGTGTTGTTTGCAGCCAATCACTGCAAGCGTTCTTCGATTCAATGAGACATGTGATTGGCCCACTAGCTCCAACCCATAGAGACACTGGTGGGGTCAAGTCGCGCCCGATGTATTTGATGGAGTTGGCAGTTCATCGAATGAAGTAGAAGAGAAAAATGTATCAAATTAAACAATACCCAGCCCTATACATTTACATATTTAAAATGTGTTTATCAAAATATGCAAAGTGGGTTCTTCTTCCGTGTTGAATGCATTCTGAAATATACTCTGTACTGTTTGTACATTTGTATAATTGTACGAATGTAAAGAGGTTTGTTACTGATGCACAAACAGTGAGGTAGTTTCAATCATTTTTATTTAAGATTGAATTTGGTTTTTACCCTTAAAGCTTTAGTGCGTAACTCTGTGTGGACGAGGGGATGGGGCGCTGCATGATCACGGAAGGCTTGTAGCATGTGGACGCGCAGACAGTTTTGTTGTCATTACTTAGAATTCCTCATGGAGGCGACAGAAACTACGCACTATAGCTTTAAGGGCAACTGTTATACAGTATATGCATGCATAAAAACTGTGCAGTTATCTTTAACAATTATCTGAACCAGGTTATAGAAAGGTTACAGCATTCAGATAATATAAATACCACTGGAAGTAAAAACAGATTTGGTGAGTTAACTGTCCACCACTCACCATTGTACAGCTCAATGAAGTCATTCAAGTCACTGACAGTATGAAGGGTCTCACAGATAAGCCAGTCCTCATTTTCCATTGTCCTCATGAAATCAATTTACTGACTCAATAAACATCTCAGTCAGAGCTTTTCAAAACTTCCACTTTTTTCTGATTTAAAACCGCATACAGTATCTTCAAAAAACAATCTATACTCCTTCCTCTTGCAATTTTAATTACATTTAGTGGCTTTAAATTAACCTGTCGCACCAGTCTGATTGTTCTAACTGTGGCTCAGTATAAAAATAGTTGTAAAACGTCAAGTAAAAACCATCACCAGTTACGAGGTACGAGCTATGAAAAGGTTTTACCATCAACAATGATATATTCCAATTCTTCCTACCACTAATCATTTCTAAATTGCCTCATCATTTTGATCTTGAAGACTAATATATAATATTAACTAAGGTCCTGTTGAACTATTATCGACCAGTTTCTCAGTTCACTTTGTTTGCTAAAAGCTAAAGGCTAGTGGTCCATTCTCTAGCTCTCCTTCCCTCTGTCTGGTCCTATGAGATGTATTAACAGACAGTTTACAGACTATTTCTGATTTAATATGTTTAACAGCAGGCCAGTCTAATCTTAATCATAGGGAGCCCCCATGATGACTCAGACATCTTAATATAATTAATCTGGTATCATTGGACAAAGATAAGGGTGAAGGGGAAGGGGGTCGGTTATCTCTGGTAACATGACTAGTGAGTTATTTAACATCTGGAGAGAAGCACTGCTGATCACTAATCTGCAAACACACAAAAAAATAATGAGCAACCTGAAGTTTCCTAAAGTTCCTGACTGGCAAGTCAATAGGATGAAGAAACTGGAGAGCTGTGACACACTTGAAAGTTAGCCAGTAGAATTATTTTAAACAAACCCTTTCGGTCACTGTAACCGCAGCGCTTTCAAGTCACCTCCACCGTGCTACCATTTTAGCAGCTGCATAAGCTCCTGAAATTAATCCCTGCTGTAAATGACCCAAATATTGTTTCTCTGGTTAAGTCATTTTCTGACGCTAATGCTTTTATTTTGAATTCCGAATCCGGAAGTAAATGTATGGCCACAAAACGAGAAGGAAAAAGCGGTCGAACGAAGGCATACAGTAATATTGTTTAGCACCTGGCTGTTAGAGGCACAAGGTATGTTAGTTTTACATTTCATTTACTTTACAACTGGTTGTAACTTGGGTTACTTTGTGGTGTGCCGTTTTATGGTTTTGCCGAGATTGGAGAGTACAAGCTAGAAAGTTAAGCTAACATTAGCATATTTGCCTGTAGTTGGCGTTGCCTGGCTATGTGCTTGTTGTGTAACGTTACATGAAACGGTGTTAATTGAGTGATACTACAGTGAAGTGGATGTAAAGGAATGTTTTATTATAACTTATATTGATGTCTGCTAATAAGTTAATAAATACTGGAAGTTAAATACATACAGCATAAAAACACTCAAGTGGAGATTGTCAATAAGGGGAAAAGGGTTAAAATGAGACACTTCATGATGTACTGTATCTAAAGTAAAGGTGTTGTGTTCTTTGTTTTTCTCAGCTCTTACGGTGGTTCAAGATATTCAAGCTGTAATAAGGAATGTTGCAAAGGGACAATAAAGCTTTCAGAATCATCAGTCAATAAAGAGCCAGACCATTTTTCAGCTGGGGATGCTACACCTGCTAACAGAATTCATAAGAAACACAAATAATGGCAATTTATAGAAGTAGCAACTCCCATCTCAACAGAGATGAAACGTCATGTTCTGGATGTAAAATTATAATTCATGGTACATACTAACCGTACATGTTACACTTAATATAAATAAAATATTTAGATTATGGAATTCTGTTATTTGTTTATTTTTAAGAAACAATTTAATTCTAAATTCATGGCAGAATACAACACAATCCACAGCTTAGTTGGTACAAACCTGTGTGAGTAGCAGACAGAACAGTGCAAAAAAATACAAATCTATCAATCAAACGCACTAATTACAAAAGAGGAAAATTAAATTCATTCGAAACAGGTGACTAAAACCAATTGAAAGAGCGGGGAAAGGGACTCGGTGACAATCACAATGTTCATTGTATCAGTAGTTCAAAGACGTCAAAGACTTACAGAGTCTAGTACCTGTGACATTGCTTTCTGTTCATCAAATGTATCTTTTTGCACTACATCCATTTATAATCACATCATCACAGTTCATCTCATTGGTGGTTTTCTTGGTTTAAGAAGACTTTCAGAAATGTCAAGCAAGACCGGAACATTTCAGGACCGTGATCATTGAAAAAGTGGACAGTAAACAACTCTGCCCGATGGCTTTCAGCTGATGTTGTGTATAGTGTAATATAGTGTGGCAGAGGCGCAGGAAGTAGGGGTGCTGGAGGTGCTGCAGCACCCCCTATTGGTGCTGCAGCACCCCTGGTTGGCAAACTGCGATGACAATAAAATGATCTCTTATAAATATCTTTGGTTGTTGTTTCTGTTCCACGACATTTTGTATGTCATGTTTGGGGTGTGGGATGAAGAGAGGGAGTGCCTATGTTTACCAGTGTCTACTGCTGGCTCCGAAATGGTCTTTCTCAGCTCTTCGCCGCCTGAAAACCTGGCTCCGTAGCACTATCACTCAGAGTAGACTTTCACATATCACACAAATAGTCTGTAACTTTTTATAATTTGTCACATACTTCGCTGTTCGTTGTTCTGAGTTCGCTGTGCAGTACACACCGTCAGCTCAGCTGTACTTCATGGAGGGGAGGGGAGAGACAGAGGTAGAGTGGTCTGTGTCGGTACACGATCCGTTCTGCCTGCACGATCCGTTCTGCACATGCGCAAAATGTTCGCGCATGCGCGGTTGTACGAGGATTTACGACACTGCACGATCTGTTCCACGCTTCCGGTCGACAGCCAAGCTAACGTTAGTTTAGCTAACAGCTAATTCGGCTAACTGCTAGCTGAGACAGCATGTAATAACTTTAAAAGACCCTCAAAATAAAACTTGAAAATAAACGTTGACATATATAACAGCTGTTACGTCAGTTCTACTTTACTTGTGCTCATTTAAAATACAATCACTCAATACTTGTCTTTATTGTTATTACTGTGAAGTCTTAATTTAGCTGTAGCCTGCTTTTCCCATTACGTTTGAGTTAACGTTATTTTAGACTGAATCTAGCTGTCAGCTAGCGGTTAGCCGAATTAGCTGTTAGCTAAACTAACGTTAGCTTCCCGGTGGAGGCTAACCATAGGCTAGCGTGGAACAGATCGTGCAGGTCGTATGGATACGTAAAACAGTATTATCTTGCGCATGTGCAGAACGGATCGTGCAGGCAGAACGGATCGTGTACCGACAGTCTGCAACACACCCTCCCCCCCCACCAAAAATGACTTCCCGCGCGTCTGTAGTGTGGTGTGGTGTTATTTGTTTACATTAACTTTTACTGTTTTACTGAGGAAAAAACATTATTTAACATATTCATACAAGTCGACATACCCTGAACTAATAAGGGTGACTAAAGAAGTGATTACATGCGTGACTAATGCCGCCTTACACTAAAACGACTTTTCAAGCAATTCCACTGTCGCAGACTCTTTTCCAATATCAGAATGAAATCATAAGAGTCTTGCTGGATTTTGGGCACGCTCCCATCGTCTCAATCATTTGGTGTAAGGTGGTTATAAAACGCAGTCCGAGTCAGTCTTTTTCCCGTCTTCACGTTCCGACAAAATCAAAAGTGTTTGATATTATCGTAAGTTTTAATAGTGCATTCCATTTACAAGTCAGATTTTCATTGTTTTCATTAGGTCTAGCCAGGTTAGCCATTGTTAGCAATGCCAGTTTATAACAATGCATTACGCAGTTTTTTGTGCATACAAACAGCGTAACAACATGTCCACAGATAGAAGATGGACAGGACTGTGTTACGGCTAATTTAGTGAGACACAAATGAGACAGAAGGGCTTATAACTATATTACTACACAACTATTGCACAGAGCAGCCATGTTGCATGTAGCAAGCTTGGTTACATTTTTCAAAACTAATCTATAGGCCTGCAGCGACGCGCCACACACATATGTGGGAGACCAAAACATTGCAGGAAACAGCAACCTCCTCACAAAATTCCCAACAAAGCCCTGCAAAAAGTCCTAAAAAAACAGCTCGCCCTTAATCATCGAGGGTATGGGAATACTTAAAATATAGTCCCAAGTACTAACGTTAGCTAAATTAATTTCATGTTTGTGTAGTGTGTTGTGTAGCCTGCGCACTTAGGTGGTGCTAGCTAACTATCTTAGCTCTCCGTGCAGTTTGTTCGTGCTAGGTTAGTAGCTAACGTTAACGTTAGCTAGCTACTGGCGCCTAGGCAGCTGTGTTTAGCTAACGTTAGTTATCATCTAATGTTGGCTTGAATGGTAGCTAGCTTACAGCTGCAGAACACAGCTATCTATAGTAGCTAACGTTAGCTAACGTGAACGTTAGCTACTAACCTAGCACGAACAAACTGCACAGAGAGCTAAGATGCGTTGGTTAGCCTAGCACCACCAAAGTGCACAGCTGCATTAGCATGTAAACCTACAGAATAGCAGTTAAGAGAGTCAGTTTGATTATGCATCAGGTTTTATGTTGGGACTGTTATGTTGTGTTAAACAATCCAAGGAATGTCTGTACTGTGCACTGCACAGTGTTTTTCTTTTTTGCACTACAACTTGATTTTTTTGAACAAGAGAGTTATGTTGGTACTGTAAAAGAGTAAACAGGCTGGCCTTTCATTTTGTATAACAGTAAAATAATTATTTTATTTTGTGTAAAGCAGAAGATTTTTTGCTGTGCAAAATTGTTTAATAAAATATATTAAGAATTTTTTGGTATTTATTTGAGATACATTATGGTTTTTATTAATCGAGCAACAGAAAAATAATCGTTATATTAATCGTCCTATTAGTCGTTAGATTAGTCGACTAATCGATAAAATAATCGCCCGATTAATCGTTTAATAAATAATCATTTACCCCCAGCTCTACTAATCTAGTTGTAGTCTTGCAATGTGTGACCCTGCAAGATCCAGAAGTCTTTAACGTTAGCTGTAGATGATTGTCTTTAGTTGTGAGATGGTGTCAGACTGTAGTCTTTTCAAAGTCTGTTCAAAGTCTTTTAGTGTTTGGTAGGCATTAGTAAGACAAATATTTTCTTCCTATCAGGTCCAAACCTACCGTAAAAACAAAGTTTACTTCAAAAGAGTAAGAAGCCTGTATTTGACTTTTGAATTATTTTCTGATACAAAAAACACAGCTAAATGGACACATCATGGTTCTGAGCAGAACTTATGTTCAGGTATACAAGCGTATGATGAGCTAAAAGCTTTTCCATTCTAGATTGATATCTTATATTTGATTAAAAAAAATGCTGAGACTTTCACCACTTAGTATTTTTTTTGTATCGCTGTAGATCTACTGTTATACTGCAGAGCTCCACCTAAGGTAAACAGTTGTGCCTTTACACTAGTTCTACACATTTAGTTTTGTTCTGTACCAATAAGTCACTACCATAAAGACAACTAAAAAAACTCACCCATGATGGGATCACTCATGCTGAGTCAGCAGGGAATGTTTCCAGGTCAGCAAACTCTGGGGCATATCAATATAAAGCAAACTTCTCTATTAAATATATGCTTTACCACACTGCCTCTAAACACTGCAGATCCATGATTCCAGGAGAAGAGATGTGAAGGAAAAACACATGAAATTATTCTGAGAGTAATTCCTGTCTAACCAGCTAACAGTCTACATTTGCAGCCTGCAGGGAAGCAGGTGAGATCAGCTGGGCTCCACCTCTTTTGAATCTGACTCACAGAGGATTCAGGCCTGCTGAAACAAGACCTGCAACAAGCTAGTGCTCCTGCAGCCTCCTGGCTTATTTATGCTACATACACTGGGAAATGTGGGTCAAAATCAAATGTCAATGCGGTGAACATTTGGATATTTTACCTAACCTAACGCCTGCACATAAGTGTGTATGAATGGAAGTGTGCAATGTGTAAGTAGGACTTGGAAAATGAGCGATGCTGAATTACCAAGATGTGATGTTGAGGAGGAGTGTGTGGAAG
Source organism: Sander lucioperca (assembly GCF_008315115.2). Taxonomy (NCBI): domain Eukaryota; kingdom Metazoa; phylum Chordata; class Actinopteri; order Perciformes; family Percidae; genus Sander; species Sander lucioperca. Next base: position 2,545,859 of record NC_050190.1, on the reverse strand, counting down.
CTGTGTCAACAACTGCTGTTGATAAATTAGATTTTCTGTTTCAACTATTAGTATAGTATAGTATTAGTATATAGTATTGTGATATGTTTCTATTTTCACCTGCTGTTTAACTCCTGCTAAACTGTATTGCATTCTTATAAAGATTCATGAAACAGTACATTGCATCACACGTAGTATAAGGATGGCATTAAGATTTGTTAAATAATGATTCTCAGTGCAATCTGCTGTTTTACCTTACTCTGTGTTCTATAAAAAAACTTTAATTTTGAATAGCAATGATTAAGTTACAAACACAGATTTGCACACCCCTATGAATCTTGAGTTGGTTCTGTCTAATTATGCTCTTTGCAGGAGGAAGGCACATCAGGATATACATAATCATACATGATAAAGATTAAGGGATACCATAGTTAATACTAAAACCATTAAGATATACCAGGTAAGAAACAACAATTCATAAGACAGCACAGAGCACAGTTCAAGTTAAGGAGATAACTGTTGTAGAGCTATATAGTTATATAGTTTTGCTATCCTGGCCCTTAAACTTTAGAAAAACCTGCCTGAGGATAAACTGTGACTCTGTGTACCTTTTTTATCCACTTCTTAAAAATCACTTTATATTTTTAATCAATTACAATAATTATTTTGTTGTTGTTTTCATGTGAGCTTTGTCTCACATTTCCTCATGTTCTATTTGATGTTTTTGTGAAGCACTGTCCTAAAAAGTGATAAATGATAACAAGCTGTCAATACTTTTACAAAAAAGCTTTTTTTAAGAAGATATTTTTTAAAGATTTCTCATGTGCTTTTAAATATTTAATTTTAATGTATTCTATGTTATCTTCTGTTGTTCCAGACTCTTTTGTTTCTAAAAATTCTGACATAATTTAGCCACTGTTGTTGCCCGTTGCTCTAACATTACTTGGTTGCGTTAATGTTACTCGGCCGTGCTAACATTACTCGGCCGTGCTAACATTAAAGACATGTCACTTCAAGCATGTAGCGGAGCAACATTATGAACGCAATAACAATCCACCTACGGTCCCGCTACAGACCGTTGACAAAGATGGGAGAAAGATGGGTTCAGAGCAATGATTAAAACACTGGATTTAAAGGGTTGATAGAATGCAAACCCGATTTTACCTTGTCATAGTTGAATAACGACAGTTTGGTGGGTAAATAGGACATACATAGAACCTCAAAATCCCATTGACACCTCTTTCTTTTTTTTTTTTTATATTATAAAGAGCTTTATTAAAGTTTCACAGTTTACACAGTATAGGCTAGGCTACATTAAACATACATTATGCTAACAATCAAAAATTAATACAACAATTACAAAGTTTAAATGAGAGTGCAAATCGAGTAAAGTGACTAGTGTAAAGAATCATAAAGTGCCTCTAGAGTCTCTCATAAAGTGCATAGAGTCTTTCATAAAGTGCATACAGAGTTTCTCATAAAGTGCATAGATTCTTTCATAAAGTGCAATTAGGAATCTTTCATAAAGTGCTGTAATCAAAGTGTCAAAATGTTCCAAGGAAGGAGTTGTTTTTTGTCCAGAGTTCTTCTTCTCCTTAGCTCAGTGAGGACTTGTTTGCACACATCATCATCATTTTATATCCACATCTACTGCCCCATCCATCCATCTTCTTCCGCTTATCCGGTAACGGGTCGCGGGGGTAGCAGCTCCAACAGGGGACCCCAAACTTCCCTTTCCCGAGCCACATTAACCAGCTCTGACTGGGGGATCCCGAGGCGTTCCCAGGCCAGGTTGGAGATATAATCCCTCCACCTAGTCCTGGGTCTTCCCCGAGGCCTCCTCCCAGCTGGACGTGCCTGGAACACCTCCCTAGGGAGGCGCCCAGGGGGCATCCTTACCAGATGCCCGAACCACCTCAACTGGCTCCTTTCGACGCGAAGGAGCAGCGGCTCTACTCCGAGCTCCTCACGGATGACTGAGCTTCTCACCCTATCTCTAAGGGAGACGCCACCCACCCTCCTGAGGAAACCCATTTCGGCCGCTTGTACCCTGGATCTCGTTCTTTCGGTCATGACCCAGCCTTCATGACCATAGGTGAGGGTAGGAACGAAAACTGACCGGTAGATTGAGAGCTTTGCCTTCTGGCTCAGCTCTCTTTTCGTCACAACGGTGCGATAGATTGAGTGTAATACCGCACCCGCTGCGCCGATTCTCCGACCAATCTCCCGCTCCATTGTCCCCTCACTCGCGAACAATACCCCAAGGTACTTGAACTCCTTCACTTGGGGTAAAGACTCATTCCCTACCTGGAGAAGGCACTCCATCGGTTTCCTGCTGAGAACCATGGCCTCAGATTTAGAGGTGCTGATCCTCATCCCAGCCGCTTCACACTCAGCTGCGAACCGATCCAGTGAGTGCTGAAGGTCACAGGCCGACGATGCCATCAGGACCATATCATCCGCAAAAAGCAGCGATGAGATCCCCAGCTCACCAAACTGCAACCCCTCTCCACCCCGACTACGCCTCGATATCCTGTCCATAAATACTACAAACAGGATTGGTGACAAAGCGCAGCCCTGGCAGAGGCCAACTCTCACCTGAAACGAGTCCGACTTACTGCCGAGAACCCGGACACAGCTCTCGCTTTGGTCGTACAGAGATTGGATGGCCCTGAGAAGGGACCCCCTCACCCCATACTCCCGCAGCACCTCCCACAGTATCTCCCGGGGGACCCGGTCATACGCCTTCTCCAGATCCACAAAGCACATGTAGACCGGTTGGGCATACTCCCAGGCTCCCTCCAGGATCCTTGCGAGAGTAAAGATTTGGTCCGTTGTTCCACGACCAGGACGGAATCCGCATTGTTCCTCTTCAACCTGAGGTTCGACTATCGACCGAACCCTCCTTTCCAGCACCTTGGAGTAGACTTTACCGGGGAGGCTGAGAAGTGTGATACCCCTGTAATTGGCACACACCCTCTGGTCCCCCTTTTTGAAAAGGGGAACCACCACCCCGGTCTGCCACTCCTTAGGCACCGTCCCCGACTTCCACGCAATGTTGAAGAGGCGTGTCAACCAAGACAACCCCTCCACACCCAGAGCTTTAAGCATTTCTGGACGGATCTCATCAATCCCTGGGGCTTTGCCACTGTGGAGTTGTTTAACTACCTCAGCAACTTCCACCAGGGAAATTGACGACAATCCCCCATCATCCTCCAGCTCTGCCTCTACCATAGAGGGCGTATTAGTCGGATTTAGGAGTTCCTCAAAGTGCTCCTTCCACCGCCCTATTACCTCCTCAGTTGAGGTCAACAGCGTCCCATCCTTACTGTACACAGCTTGGATGGTTCCCCGCTTCCCCCTCCTGAGGTGGCGAACGGTTTTCCAGAAGCACATTGGTGCCGACCGAAAGTCCTTCTCCATGTCTTCTCCGAACTCCTCCCACACCCGCTGCTTTGCCTCTTTCACGGCAGAGGCTGCAGCCCTTCGGGCCCTTCGGTACCTTGCAACTGCCTCCGGAGTCCTCTGGGATAACATATCCCGGAAAGACTCCTTCTTCAGTCGGACGGCTTCCCTGACCACCGGTGTCCACCACGGTGTTCGTGGGTTACCGCCCCTTGAGGCACCTAAGACCCTAAGACCACAGCTCCCCGCCGCAGCTTCAGCAATGGAAACTTTGAACATTGTCCACTCAGGTTCAATGCCCCCAGCCTCCACAGGGATGCACGAAAAGCTCCGCCGGAGGTGTGAGTTGAAAGTCTGTCGGACAGGGGCCTCCTCCAGACGTTCCCAATTTACCCGCACTACCCGTTTGGGCTTACCAGGTCTGTCCAGAGTCTTCCCACACCCTCTGACCCAACTCACCACCAGATGGTGATCAGTTGACAGTTCTGCCCCTCTCTTCACCCGAGTGTCCAAAACATACGGCCTCAGATCAGATGAAACGATTATAAAATCGATCATTGACCTTTGGCCTAGGGTGCTCTGGTACCAAGTACACTTATGAGCATCCCTATGTTCGAACATGGTGTTCATTATAGACAATCCATGACTAGCACAGAAGTCCAACAACAAACAACCACTCTGGTTTAGATCAGGGAGACCGTTCCTCCCAATCACGCCTCTCCATGTGTCTCCATCATTTCCCACGTGCGCGTTGAAGTCCCCCAGCAGAACTATGGAGTCCCCCACTGGAGCCCCATACAGGACTCCATTCAAGGTCTCCAAGAAGGCCGAATACTCCGAGCTCTTGTTTGGTGCATACGCACAAACAACAGTCAGAGTTTTCCCCCCCACAACCCGCAGGCGTAGGGAGGCGACCCTCTCGTCCACCGGGGTAAACTCCAACGTAGCGGCGCTCAGCCGGGGGCTTGTGAGTATCCCCACACCCGCCCGGCGCCTCACACCCTGGGCAACTCCGGAGAAGAAAAGAGTCCAACCCCTATCCAGGAGTATGGTTCCAGAACCGAGACTGCGTAGAGGTAAGCCCCACCAGATCCAACTGGTAGCGCTCCACCTCCCGCACAAGTTCCGGCTCCTTCCCCCACAGAGAGGTGACGTTCCAAGTCCCCAGAGCCAGCGTCTGCTGCCCGGGTCTGGTCCGTCGAGGCCCCTGACCTTCACAGCCACCCATGTGGCAGCGCACCCGACCCCAGCGGTTCCTCCCACAGGTGGTGGGCCCATGGGTTGGAGAGAGAGGTGCCACGTAGCTTTTTCGGGCTGTGCCCGGCCGGGCTCCGTGGCAAACCCGGCCACCAGGCGCTCGCTGACGGGCCCTCCATCTGGGCCTGGCTCCAGACGGGGGCCCTGGGCTTCCTCCGGGCAGGGTCACTCCATCTCTACCTCGTTTTTTCATAGGGTTTTTGAACCATTCTTTGTCTGGCCCCTCCCCTGAGACCACTTTGCCTTGGGAGACCCTACCAGGAGCACAAAGCTCCAGACAACACAGCCCTCAGGTTCATAGGGACACACAAACCTCTCCACCACGATAAGGTGATGGTTCCAGGAGAGGTCTACTGCTCCTAACCCCCCATATTCTTTACTTTTATACATGATTTCTCTTTTTGTTACTTCTCTAGTTGTACCCCAAACTAAATTTACACACTGTTTATTTAATTTCATTATCATTTTGTGAGATGGAGGGAAGATGTTTGCTAAAAACAGAAGCTTGGATAAGATGAAAGTTTTGACAATATTCACTCTTGATTTATAATTGGTGTTTTTATTTTCCCATTTTTTAACTTCTTTAACCTCACATAGTTTAGTTTCCCAGTTTTTGTCACTACAATTTTGACTACAAATAGTCAGACCTAAGATTTTAATTTCATCCTTTACTTTAATGTTGATGTTAACGTTTCTTACTTTCAGTTCCGATCCAAACTCCCTCAGTTTTATTATGATTTAATTTAGCACCGGAAGCTAATTCATAAAGGTTCAGGTGATTGGTTAAAACATCCATTTCCAGCTGGTTTTTAATAACAACTGTGACGTCGTCTGCGTACGCCATGGCAGTTACTTTGGGAGCAAGCCCAACTTGTGTGCCAGATATAAGACTATCTGCGTTTATAGTTTTAATCAGGGGGCTGATAGCCAGGATGTATAGAGCAGCACTCAGAGGGCAGCCCTGTTTCACCCCTCTCTCTACATTAAAGGGCTCTGTTAAGACACCATTTACATTTATACACACACTAGATTTAACATACAGACATCAGATCAAATGAATAAAACTTTCTGAAAAGCCATAAGACTTCATTACAGCCCATAAATATTCTCTGGAGATATAATCAAATGCTTTTTTTCGGTCAAGCCCGATTATATAGAAGTCTTTTTTATCAGGATTATTGATCATTTCTCTCAATGTGCAGAGATTATCCCACATTAAACGGCCTTTTGGCCTTTTATGGCACACGTTTGTTCTTTTTCTATAATTTCATCTAGTATATAATTTAATCTATTCATAATTACTTTGGCTAATATTTTATAATCAGTGTTCATTATAGTCAGATGTCTGTAGTTATCAATGTCACTTTCATCTCCTTTCTTATACAACAATCACATTACACCCTGATAAAAGGATTCCCCCATACAGCCACTGTTCAGACCTTCATTATACATCTCTGTGAGAACGTTTGTTACATCATCAATATTTAACTGATAAAACTCTGTAGGCAGACCATCAGGGCCGGGGCTTTTACCAACATTAAGTTGTTTGATGGCCTGCAAAACTTCATCCCTTCTTATATTTCCCTCAAGCTCTGAAAAGTTCAGAGAGCTGTATGAGGGAAGCCTATCTAATAAAATGTTTACACAGCCTCTATCTATTTCTATTTGTTTATATGCATCTGCACATAATTCTCTGATCACTTGTCTATTCTGTTTTTCATCAGACACTACATCACCGTCCTGTTTCTTTATAGATTTGATAAATTTACTTTGAATTTGCTGTTGTCCAGCTTTAAGGGTATGTATTAAATTTCCTCTATTATCTGTATCGGTTTGTTAATAAATGTTATACAATATTTCATTATTAAAGTTATCTATTTGTGTTTTTAATTCAGACATGATTTCATCATCTGAATTTGACCTTTTCTTCATCTGTTTTAAGTTAACATATTGTTCCATTAAAGCTTTATACTTTATATTTTTAATCTTTATTTCTCTACATTTAAATCTGAAGAAATCTTTTAATCTTCATTTTAATAATTCCCACAATTGAATATTAGATTTAGTTAAACATTTTAATTGTAAGATTTTATGAATTTCTTGTTTTAATTCTTGTTTTCACTATTAGATGATCAGAGAAGTCATTAATTACTGTACCATAATGCAATATTTTAAAATGTTTAGAAACGTAAATTCGGTCAATACGGGTCTTTGTCTTGTGGTCAAAGGGGGTGAATTGGACCCCGACAGGATAAATATAGCGACACACATCTATTAATTTAGCTTCATCACATATTTCTTTTAGAAGCTTACCTTCAGTCCCTAATTTAAAAACATTGGGACTAAAATCACCACACAGAATAAGTTTGTAGCCAACTGTCAAAAGCTCTCCAAGTCTTTTAAATAGTTGAGTTTTTCTAACTCTATCAGGAGCAGTGTACACATTTATGACACGATATTTTTCACCCCTATAATAACAATCAATCATAAGTAATCTACCTGGGATTATATCTCTTCTTCGTATTACTACGACATCATTCGTTTTAAAGAATATACCAACACCATCAGCTTTACTTTCCCCAATAGATATTACACTCAGTCCTTTGTTCCACATATTACACACATCAGTGACATCATTATACGTGCTCAGTCTGAGCTCCTGAGTACACAGGATATCAAAGTCTGTGTCTAAAAGATATTTCAATTTCTTAACTCTAAAAGCACTCGACTGGATGCCGCGAGCGTTCCAGGTGGATATTTTAAGACAGGACATGGTGATTTGGGGAGAAAGCTAAGCCTATGGCATCGGTTTATCGTCCAGACGTTTATTATCTTTTTTATAGGTTATAGTACGAGATCTTTTCTTTTTAACTTCCTCGAAGGGAAGTTCAAGCTGAGACTCTGGAACGGGGAAATCTGGCGTCGGGGAGAATGAGCCAGTTACTGTCGCAAGAAGCACTGTCAACGTTATCATGGGAGGGCCGCGGAGTGCTGACTCGCTGACCGACTGTCAGTCCAGTCGAGCTGAAGTCAGAACTGGGACTCTCACTAGCACTTTCATAGCTCTGCTCATTACCTTCATTATCGTTGCTATCACTATCACTCATGCTTACAATGCCACTGATCTTCAAACCATTCTCCTCACCTGATGAACAGCAGACCTCAGGAAGGGCGTTCCCGGTCCCGGACACCTCTTTCCTCTGCAAATCTCACAATTTGAAACTGCCTCTGAAAGCGGGCAAATCTCAACGAACAACTCGGTGGGCTTTGCTTGGCAGTTGTCCCCCCATGACCCAACCTCCCCCTAATTCTAGGGGAGGCTTTAACATGTAAATGAAAATGCTGTGAGCTATACAAATGCAAATCAGGGTAGCAGCAGGGGGAGTTTTACCCCAGGTGACATTTTTCTAAAAGGTATTAACTTAATTTTAAGAAAATCTCTGGTATAAATAGATCAGGCTCAGTATAGCCTAATTGTAGATTGCCTTAAATTTTAGCTTGAATTGATTTATTTAATGAAAGTATGCTAGATTAATTACTGTGTATGTCATTAGCAATGGCCAATGTTATGTAAAAAAGATACATAAAACAATTTATTTCAACAATTAGTTTTTATCAGGCTTTGCCATAAAGGTAAATGTGCATTCCATGCAAACAACATCACAGTCTCCTACATCCACTGTGCATAGTGGCATGACTACAGTGACCTTTATTTGGTCTTGCTCATCCAAGATTGTCTGGTGGAATGGAGAGAGAGGCACCACTGTACAGTTTTCTAAGAAGTCTTTCTGCTGACACCAAAACACTGTGCTTCACATAAAGCATATCAGCTTTGTCATTGCATGACAAAGTCCCAACCATTTGTCTTCTTAAAATACCAGTCCCTACAGGATTTCGTGGCCTTTTTTTGAGATTGTTGCGGCCCAAAATGCCTGATTTCACAGGAGCTTTTGTAAATAATTGCGATAAAAGTTGCGATGTCTTTTGTATGTTTGTTGCAATAAAGTTGCGTGAGACAGTGAAAGATGCAAAAAAGTTGCGATTTTTTTTTGTATAGTTCTTTAAAAATAAAAAGGAAACTTGTTTCGGGGAGAATAAAACTACTCTGGGCTTCGATTTCCTAGTAACCTTACCAAAAAGGCTCAGGATGCTGCAAATGTTGGTATAATATGAAAATGGCTGGTGGATTTAAGACAAAAAATAATAATGTATTGAATTAATCAAATTTGAACATATGTGTTAGTGGCTTGTAGACCTTTACATGGTTAGTTAATTTCCTAACCTGGCCTGGGACACACATTCATACAGTTTGATAAAGTACTGACTTTAACTTATCATTGCACTTACAATAACGAGCGCAGCTGTCCTCAATTTAGGTCATTGTGTTGTCTCATGTCCTTTTTTTTCCTGCATCCACCGTGTGTGTTGTTTGTGTGTGTCTGTGTGTGTGTTTGTGTGTGCATGCAAGCGTCAGTCGTGGGGGGGAACGGACGGCAGCAACTTTAGAGTGAAAAATCGTTACAGCGTACATTGATGTTAAAATGTATACAGGTTGGCAGGACGGTCTGAAATGTTTTGCACGGTCTTTCGCTGTACGTTTTGTTGGTAATGTGAGATGTTCGAGTCACATACGTCTCGTCTTCATATCACAAACAAGGAAATGATCAACCAGTTCTCACTCCCGCTTGGTCATTGGCTCTCAGAGTGCACGTGGGACTGCTGGGATTGGTTGAAGTCGCGGGAAACTTCAGGTTATTTGTCAAATTTGCGGAAAAGTTGCGGTGATTGGTCAAAATTGCGAGTCGCACCAAATTCGCGGTGATTGGTTGAATTCGCGTGAATTGGCGCGATCGCGACATTGCGAAATCCTGGAGGGACTGAAATACTGGCAAATTCAGCACCATATTCACATGTCCATGGCATATGAAGCTGTTGGCTCTGCTGAAATGGCCTCATAATCTGGACTTCAATTGTCCTATTATTAAACTTCCCCAGTATTCAGTATATATTAAAACTCACTGTAATTCACCTACACACCAGTCTGTGCGCTGTTCGTGCCCTGCTGGTTAATCTGCCTTCTCTTTGTCTTTCTCTATCACTCTGCCCCTACTAGGCCTGGCAAACTCGATTCCTTTATTCGGGTTATTCTGAGTCACTTACTAAACTGATCCGGGTTGTGCGAGTCACTTGAGTCAGTATTGCATGCTACATCCAAGGTGAGCTTTTGATTTGGATAAAATGCCATGTTTTCATTTAGAATCTTTTAATTTTATTTGGAAAACATTATATCAATAAATGTAAATGGTCTGAAAGAAAACCGAATATTCATTTAAAAATGACATGAAATTATATTTTGAAACTTAAATAGGACTGACAAATAAGAAAGCCATCCAGACTCTGGATGGCTTTTGAATGACTTACAACCTCTTTAATGTTAATTCCATGCGCCCCTTTTTCATGTATGTATGTATGTATGCATTTAATGTTTTCAATGTGCATGTGTATCTGTACTGTACTGTATCTGACAAAAAACAACATGAGTTGTCGGTGAGGTGAGCTTACTGCTGTCCCTAATTGCATTTTAACATACTACATTTATACACCAAACCTACAGTAGGCCTAGCTAGGCTACGTGCAGAACATTGTATGTTATTTCAGAAGGGAAAGAATGGCTTTTGTTGTTGATTTGCTTTACCCTGAGCTCAAGGAGAGACTTCACTCGCTCGCTATGCTCGCTCATCTGACTCAGATCCACTCATAACAACGTAGCCGGCTGATTCGGCTGATTCGCGGGATTGACTGACTCCCACAAGAACTCATGAGTCATCAACAACTCATGTATCATCGAGGACTCGTGAGTTGTCGGCAACTCATGAGTTGTCTGCGAGCCGAGCCGAGGCAAGCTTGTAATGTTTCGGACTGTCTGCTCGACCTAACTGCATCTAACATACTACATTTACACCAAAACCTACAGTAGGCCTAGCTAGGCTACGTGCAGAACATTTTATGTTATTTCAGAAGTGAAAGAATGGCTTTTGTTGTGGATTTGCTTTACTCTGAGCTCAAGGAGAGACTTCACTCGCTCGTCTGAATCAGATCCACTCATATAGCCGGCTGATTTGCGCGAGAACTCATGAATCACCTGACAACTCATGAATCACCGACAAGTCATGAATCACCGACAAATCATGAATCACCCGACAACTCATGAATCCCCTACAACTCACGAGCCCTCGTTGACTCGTGAATCCCATGGTCTGCGAGCTTTCGGCTCTGAGTCTGCGGGTCGGGACTGTCTCTCTGCTCACTCAGGCACTTGAGTTGACTTGTGGAGTTGCTGTTGCCTACGAAATTGTAAGTTATAAAGCTTTTTGCAGCTAAGATGGCTAGCATAGTAGAAGCTAATGTTGCAAGAGATTTGTGTGTGGCGTTGTTATCATTTTAGATTGAATTGTAGTAGGACTCAACTGAACCGGGTTAATGATACTAGAGACTCGCGATTCGTGAGTCAATTTAAAGACTCGGGTTAAAGATCTGAGTGAATATATAATATATATATATATATTAGGGGTGGAACGGTACACAGAAGTCACGGTTCGGTTCATACCTCGGTTCAGACATCACGATTCGGTTCAATACAATGGAGGGAAAAGCATAACAAAAATGCAGAAGGCACATTTTTTTTTATTGTGCATGTCTCAGGCTGTACCACCTAGTGTCATACAGTCTATCCCCTGAGCTAGCTGCAACAGCCTTTAGTGTGTAAAGTAAGATGTAAACAGTAAATAAAGAGTACCCCACATCATCTCCAGACTCCATCTGTAACTTGTAAACAAAATAAGACAATCAGCTATAAAACTGGAAATACAGCATCTCTTATTTATGCAAATTACATACATAAACAATATTAACAACAACAACAAATATGTGGATGGGATGGCATGTTGTAACAAGGTTCGAGGACATACTAAAATTATTATATTATTAATAACATTATTACATTATTATATTATAATTAAAATAGCGCAAATACTTGAAGCCCTATTTGTATTTGTATTTAAAGGCTGGTTAAGCACTGTAGGGAGGAGAAGTTGGACAGCTTTCTTTTGTCTCGTTCCAGCGATTGTTACAGCTGGGTGATGGCGTCGGATATGCGTTAGCATGTTAGATGTATTTCCACTTACATACCCAACAACTGCTGAACAACACCGACACACAGTCCTCGTCTTATCCACCACTCTCTCGCCTGTACTACTGTAACTGACCCGAAGACCGAAGTTTTTGAGGCCGGGAAGGCACCAGGCGGGAGGGCATGACACGGGAGGCTCCAGGCTTCATCCATACAGTCTCGAAGTTTTCCCAAACTTGCAATCTTAAAGAGGCCGGCGGGTCTCTTGTGGGTCGCCACCACTCGCCATACTCGTCCTTTAGTGCTGCTATCTCTGACTCACTCACTGGACCGTCGACCTGCAAAAAACTGCATGTAGGCGGAGCTCGGCTAACTTCAGAGCTAAGGCGGGGCTACAGATTAGGTGTCCCTAGAACCCGCGTATCTAACAGTAGTTCCGCATTACATTAGTTCCGCATTACATTAATTAATTTGCACGCAAGTTTTATTTATTTTTATACCGTGTATTCTCCGTGTAAATTCATGTACCGAACCGAGACGCCCGTACCGTTTCGGTTCAATACGAATACATGTACCGTTCCACCCCTAACATATATATATATATATATATATATATATATATATATATATGATTTGTTGGCAGTGATCTGCCAACCAATCACGAGTGATTTTTCTTGTTTAAAAGTAGTGGCTTCAGCCAATACTGAGTGAGGAAATTCAAGCCAGGCCAGACATTCTCTGGACAGGCGCAGTGTCGCTGCTATTCATATGCTAATTAGGCCAGACACTCTCTGGCCAGGAGAGGTTTCCCTGGTATTCATATGCTTATTAGAGCCATTAGCACCTCCGCAGGAGCTCTCCACATATGTCATGGTTCGTTTCAGACAATATGTGGCACAGACGAACGCAACGTTCACAGCCTGTAAATTGTCGTTAACTGCCGAAAATTAGGGAGATTTACGGGCGTTTACGGGGACGAAAATCCCACTTTTCATGCAGTGCAGCTTTAGCAATTAACCAGGTCTCACTAACATAACAGACCACTTTACCAAAAGAGTTGAGAACTACATCACACTAGAGATTAAGCAGAAATCTAAACCCTCCCACAAATGTCCAACATACTGTAAACACTGAGTTTGAGAGCTAATGCCATGTATGAGATATATAAGAACAATCCAGATGCATAATACCAGCTAAGGTCAACATCAGGAAGACCCTACTGGGGGCTTTTTCTCTAGACAACACAACCTTGCAGGGTTACCAAGTTTTGCAGGTATTTGGTCATAGTCATTGTTTTGTTTATTAAATGTAAAAAAAAAATAATTGAGAAACAATGAGTGCATCAAAATTTCCCAGAGCCTCAGCTGATATCCTAAAATAGCTTGTTATGTTTGACCAACAGTCCATAACCCAAAAGGTATTCAATTTAAAATGATACAAAACAGAGAAAAGCAAAACATTTTAACATTTTTAGTGCATTAAACAATAAATCAATTATCAAACCTTTCTGTCAATCAACAGAAATTGAAAAAATGATTATGTAGTTTCAGTATTAATCTTTTAGTAACAACAGATATTAGTGGATGAATCATTTTGAAATTAAAAGTTTCATAAAACCAGAGGTCAAACGCCAAAACTTGCTTGTAACCAGCTTGTATTATTGAGAACTGATTACATAAGTCACATAGGCACTGAGAACAGGATCAAAGGACGACCGCGGCACATCACAGCTTTGCTTCAAATGTTCAAAAACACCCTGGGAGACAGCGACTTAATGAGCGAGAAGCATTCATAATATCCTCCACCCTCCTGCTCTCTCCCTGCAGATGGCTCTTTGCAATATGACTCATGTCTCTGAGAGCAGGGCTTCAGTTTTAGCACAATAAACTAAACATGACCTCAAAACAAAAGTGCATGACCTCAGACTTCTCTCGGGGTGAAAAGAGACCAGAAACACTGAGCCTTCACTCAGTTCACATTGAATGCTTGTTGAAGTTATTCACCAATCTATGAAAGCATCACTATTGTTATGATAGCCTAAAACTGAGACTGAAGCACAAAAAATAGCTGCTCTGGTCTTTAAAATACCTGCAAAAGGAATACAGTAACTAGAAAACAAACGTTAGTCAATTCACCCCAGCCACGATAAAACCCAGTCAGAAACACGCTACAGTAATCTTATTAGAAGTGGAGAGAGACTGACCCTGCAGCAGCATGTGGACATTGTCGATGTCCAGGGGGATGGACCCCCTCTCCACCAGATCATCTCTGGAGTCAAAGTCTGATGACATACCTTCTCATTCACAGCCTCCCGGCAGCATGGCAACGCTCTGAAAGAAAGAGAAAAAAAGTCAGTGTTAGTGTAGTCCAGTGTAGCTTGAAAAGTGAAGCATAATCTCTGCTGGGGTAAAGGCTCAATGACACTGTGTTGAAAGGTATGGTTCTTAAGATGACCAAATTATATCCTACCTATCAATTCAATTAGTTGACAGTCAACACAAATAAAAATGATATATTTTTAGTATTTATTTCAGAAGTATGGACGCAGTAATGGACGCAGAAAACTAGAGCTCCCTACCCACCTTCGCATTTCATTGAAAAACCAGGTCTATTCCTTTTTCTTCGACGCCAAATCGTTTCTGTTATCACAATGACTCAGTGAAATGCCTGCAGGCGCGGAAAAGCAGGTCTCGTTGTCGTCTAAACTATCTACTTGGACAGAGAAAGTTGCTAACATGGCGGCGGCTATCAGAGCAGTGGCTAACATAGCAATTGACGCTAGCGCAGTCTCGAACATGGAGGACTTTTATCGATCAGGTCTTGGAAAATCAATGAAGTGTGCTTGAATCAGTGATCTACAACGCAGTGAAGAGAGTGCTAACGGAAATGAATACCTCGCAACACATCGGGGCAGAGCCTGAGATGCAGGAAATTACGGTACGTGATCCGATGCAACCGCAACTTTCACAATCCTACGGCCTTGGGAGCTTGAAGAGACACAACACGAGCTACATGCTAAAGGCACCTCAAACTCACTTATCTACCCGGCCACCCTGAGAATGACCCACAGAGGGAGAGAGTTCACCTCCACTACAGCCACAGATGTGGGCATCTTCTATCGGGAGGTATATATGGAAGACGACGCGACACCCACATGAGCTGCTCCGCCTGTTGCCGACAACGGAACCAGAGGCTGGCGGACCCAGCAGGTGTGGACTAGCGGTATCTGGTAGGCCTGCACGATTCAGGGAAAAATATGAATCATGATTTTTTAGCTTAAAATTGATATCACGATTCTCTGCCATGATTATAGTTTATAGTTTACTTCCTGTCTTTGTTTGTTTCCCGCCTTTTTTGATTGTTCTGACCCACCCTGATTTGTGTTTCACCTGTTGTATCACCTGTCCCTTGTTAGTCCTCGTTACCTCTTGTATTTAGTCTCTGTCTTTCCCTTGTCTGTTGTCAGATCATTGTATGTTTGTTTGGAGTGTCTGTGTGTCATCTACCCTGTTGGTCTCGGTGTTCCTGATGTTTTGCCTGTTCCTGTTTTGGATTCTGCCTGTTTCTGTTTTTGTTGGATTTTTGCCTGCTGTTCCAGGACACCTTTTGTTCATTGGATTTCATTTTAATAAATCCTTGAGATTACTCTTGTTTCTGCCATCTTGCATTTGGGTCCTACATCTCCTGACACATAATGAATGCTGGCTACTCAGTTTATAGTCTATGTTTTGTTAACATTTAGCCGGGCTGAAAAGAGCATGATAAATTCTGAGGACACTATATGTAAGTTTTGGAGCCAAACTTTAAAGGGACACTTAACCAGACTGAAAGTACATGATAAATACTGGCTGGTCAGTTTACAGTCTATGTTTGTTAACATTTAGCCAGACTGAAAGAACATGATGGATGCTGTCTGTTCAGCTTATACTCGGTTTGTTACTCCAACTAGATTGGTGCGTTTTTCACATAGCTTATTTCAGAATTTGATAGCTGGTTACGACCTAGTTGTAGGGTTTTTGTAATAACGTTCATATTTAGCAGAAGAAGTTTATCAGACCTGTTTCAACGTACCTGTGACTTTAAACAGGAGGGGTAATTGTTTGCTGGAGTTTACGCGTATTGCGTTTGATGTGGCCACGTATCTTGCAGATAGGGGTTGGGGTCTGCGGTCTCAGAGGGTTAGGGGATTTATTTAATTTTTTATGTTTTTATCACACTTTACTCAGAGCTAACCGTTCACCCTTTGCTACAAATTTATCAGCGAATTCCGGTAGGGTACTCGAGACATATATGCATTTAAATTTTGAAGATGGCTGAGCTTTCAATCCTTTCAGTTAACATCAGGGGGCTAAACGGGCCAATCAAACGAGCTAAATTCCTGGACTACTTAAGAAGGAAAAACATAGATGTGGCGCTTATACAAGAGTCACATTTACAAAAAAGAGATGTAAATCGTCTACAAAATAAATACTTCAAGGTTGCTGCCTCATCTAGTGACGAAACCAAAACCAAGGGCTCCATTGTGTTGCTGTCGCGGAAATGCGCACTCACCATAGACAAAAGTAGTAAAGACCTATCAGGCAGGATATCTTATATATGTACCACGATAACGAGTAGGAAAATAGCCTTTGTTTCTGTATATGCACCGTCTACATATGATGAAAGTTTTTTTTCCCGCGCCTAACCAATGAGTTGCTTTCTCTCAATGAATATTCACTAATTATAGGGGGAGACATGAATGCAGTACTAGATTTAAATCAGGATAGATCAGGGGTCAATCACACAAAAGCCCAAAAACATATATCAGACATGATTAAAGCAGTTGTGGAATCCCACCATTTTACAGATATATGGAGGATGCATAACCCTACTAGCAAGGATTACACCTTCTTTTCCACACGTCACGTCACCCACTCAATTGATTATATGTTGTGCTCCAGTGAGCTTAAGACAATGTTCCACACGATAGCAATAGAACCAGCAATTCTGTCTGATCACAATGTGCTGATAACCACATTCCATTGTGATATGTTAGGAGAAAGATCTAGGAGGTGGCAATTTAATAATTCCCTTCTCCAGAACACAGCTTTTGATGCAGAATTTAGAGCCAAACTGGCTGAGTTTATATCAATTAATACCGACTCAGTTTCTGACCCTGCATTTACCTGGCAGGCAACTACAGGATTTATTACAGATTTAATCCTCCTTCACGGTCAACTTGAAGAGGAAAAGAGAGGCAAGGATTGCGGAGTTGGAAGAACGCTGTAAATCTTTAGAGCAGTCTCTTAAGACTTGTTTTTCTAAATCTACACATACTCTTCTAGTCACAAGTCGAACAGAGCTAAATGATCTCCTAAGAAGGAGAGCTGAGTTCATAATGCACAGAGTGAGGCAAAATTACTATTTTAATAGCTGTAAACCCAGCAAATTGCTTGCTCTGAAATTAAAACAAAGCGAATCCAGAGCTACTATCAACAGCATCCGCACAGACCGAGGTATCGCAACAAATCCTAAAGATATCAGCGCCACTTTTCAATCCTTCTATTCAAAGTTGTATGAGTCCTCCTGCAACCCAGATCCGACACAGTGCCATAAGTTTCTAAAAGAACTAAACCTGCCTCTTCTTGACCCAGAAGAGGCAGAAGAACTGGGTCAACCTATAACGTTAGAGGAACTTAAATCAGCATTAGAAACAGTTAAAAAAGGGAAAATATCAGGGTTGGATGGAATTCCATCAGAACTTCTTCTACAGTATTTTGACATATTAGGACCTACCATTTTACAAGCTTTAACTTCAGCCATAGAGAAGGGTACTTTTCACCAACAAACCAACACTGCACTAATTTAAAAAATAAGTTATACCCAAAAAGGGCAAAGATCTTACAGAGTGCTCAAATTACAGACCCATCAGCCTCATTGGGACTGATATTAAGCTTTATTCCAAAGTCTTGGCACTCCGCTTAGAACGCTTTATTGAGAAGCTAGTCCACCCCTACCAATCAGGTTTTATACCAAAGCGTTACGCTGCAGACAATGTACGCAGACTATTTCATGTAATAGAAGAAGCCAAAAACCTTCCAACAACGGCAGCAGTTTTATCAGTGGACACGGAAAAGGCTTTTGACCGCCTAGAGTGGAACTACTTGTGGCATGTAATGGAGAGGCTTGGTTTGTGGGCCAAATTCATTGAAATGGTGCGTACTTTATATGCAAATCCCACAGCCATAGTCTCAACCAATGGCTTGCATTCTCTGCCATTTCCCATCGAGCGGGGCTCGCGGCAGGGATGCCCTCATGCTGTTTGCAATCTCTCTTGAACCGTTAGCCCAAGCCATAAGGCAAAATAAAATCTGTAATGTCCAGATTAAATCCAATAGTAGCTCAATATCATTATTTGCAGATGATATTTTGTTGTACATTGCTGATCTTGAGGACTCTACGGTCCCTGACAAAAGTCTTGTCGCTTGTATATAAATTGACCTGAAATATATTTCTAATCAAGATGTTTTTACAAGAAATGGCTCATTTTAATCCCAACAGCTTTTGTAATAATGTTTCAGTGCAAAGGAAACTGTCAAAAAGTATTTTAATATTCACAGCTTGGTAAAGCCCATTGAGTCAATTTTTGCAAAGACATAAGTGTTGTCGCCTTGTCATATGAGCTTCACCTGTGACTAATAATGGATCAATTAGGTCTCAGGTGTGTATAAAAACAACCCCAGTACACTAGACCTTCACATCAACTGCAACTAGACCTCTGCAAACATGCCTAAGATTCACCCTGAGACTAAAGTTTTGATTATCAAGAGGCTGAAAATCAGATCCACTGCTGATGTGGCAGACACCTTCAATGTGTCTCAGCGTCAAGTACAGAGGATAAAAAAAACATTTGAAGACACTGGAGACGTTTTTGACAAGATCAGGTCAGGCAGATCCCGCAAGACAACTGCTTGAGAGGACTGTTTGTTGGCTCGAAAATCCAAGGCCAGTCCATTTTCCACTGCAGCAGAGCTCCACGAGACCTGGTCACCTGAAGTCCCTGTGTCAACCAGAACAGTTTGTCAGATTCTGTCTCGAAATGGCCTCCATGGTCGAATCAGTGCCCAGAAGCCAGCACTAAACAAAAGACAATTGAAAAACCGTGTGGCAGCCTGCTAAAAAGATGGACGCTGGAAAAGTGGAAGAAGGTGGATTTTTCAGATGAATCTTCTGTTGAATTACACCACAGTCGCCGCAAATATTGCAGGAGACCTACTGGAGCCATGGATCCGAGATTCACCCAGAAAACAGTGAAGTTTGGTGGCGGAAAAATCATGGTCTGGGGTTACATTCAGTATGGGGGTGTGCGAGAGATCTGCAGGGTGGAAGGCAACATCAATAGTCTAAAATACCAATAAATCTTAGCTACCTCTTATATTCCCAACCATAAAAGAGGCCAAATTCTGCAGCAGGATGGTGCTCCATCGCATACTTCCATCTCCACATCAAAGTTCCTCAAGGCGAAGAAGATCAAGATGCTCCAGGATTGGCCAGCCCAGTCACCAGACATGAACATCATTGAGCATATGTGGGGTAGGATGAAAGAGGAAGCATGGAAGACGAAACCAAAGAATATTGATGAACTCTGGGAGGCATGCAAGACTGCTTTCTTTGCTATTCCTGATGACTTCATCAATAAATTGTATGAATCCTTGCCAAACCGCATGGATGCAGTCCTTCAAGCTCATGGAAGTCATACAAGATATTAAATTTGGATCTCACAGCACCACTACTTAATTTGCTGACATATTTTTGTATTTGCAGTAAATTTGTTCAATTTCTGTATAGGCAACAAAACTTTTGTCTTGCCAAAATTTGACCTTTCTGTCTTGATTAAATGATAAATCTTTTTTCAGTGAAACTAATTTATTTCAGTGCATTAAACATCATTTGGGAGGGTTTTAGCTTTTCATATGAGCTATTTCTAACACCAATTGATTAATTAAAAGTCAGGTTAATAGCAGGTGTTTCTATAAAATAGATAAGCGACAAGACTTTTGTCAGGGACTGTATTCCAAAAATTCTTAAGATCTTCTACGAATTTAGCTCAATCTCCGTCTATAAAATTAACTGGAATAAATCTAATCTTCTTTTATTGAACAACAGGCATGTGGCATCAGCCATTAGTGTTACAATACCAACTCAAAGCAAAATTACATATTTGGGCATTACCATACACGCATCGCTATAGTGAGTTGTCTAGGACAACGATGAAACTATATTAAGTAGTGTTCAAAGGGATCTGGCCAATTGGTCTGCGCTGCCAGCATCACTACGGTCCAAGATTGCTGTTGTTAAAATGAACATAGTTCCTTGTGTGAATTTCTTAAGTACAATGATCCCCTCCCCCTAACAATACATTTCTGTAAGAAACTTGATACCTTAATTCGGCAGTATATTTGGAACAATAAACAACCTAGGCTAAAATACTCTACCCTGCAACCTCCGGCCCTCCCCAACCTTAAAGTGTATCACAGAGCCTCTTAGCTACCGGCCCTCAGAGTATGGATGGACCCCTCATCTACAGTTCCATGGAGAGAAATAGAGAGAAAACCTCACTGGAAGTCTAAGACTGCAAGACCTTGCCTTTGCAGGTGTATGTCCAAAAAAGTGTATGCTAGCCTATGGCCCTATTATCACCAACACATTGACCAACTTTAAACAGGTGGAGGAGCAACTACGCTACACCAATAAGTGGCATTTGAATACCCCAATATGGCACAATGCACACTTAATGTCTGGTAACAAACCCTTTGTTTGTAAGCAGTGGAGTGACAGAGGTATTTATACTTTAGACCAGCTATTCAATGAGAAAGGTATATTGAGTTTTGAAGACCTGAGAGCTAGTTTTGAGGTTCCCAGGACATCTTTCTACCTTTATCTTCGCTGTTGTTATGGAGTGCCATGGGGAAACAGTCATTAAATGGTTTGTTGATTTCCCTGTGAGATGATTAGTGTCCAAGATTTATGTTAAACTGATGCAAATATCCATAGGAGAACTCCCAATAGTAAAGAAATGGGAGTGAGAGCTGAGCCCTGAGGGAAACGCAATTAATTGGGAGACAGTTTGGGACATTTTCCACTGTTCCAAGAACCCAAACCACCAGTATATCCACTTCAACATTATGTCATAGGACATATTGGACTCCCCAGAAGAGATACGTCTCTAAAGTCATTCCAACTCCCTATTGCACGTTCTGTCAACCTGAACAAACTGGAACTTTTCTGCATATGGTCTGGGAGTGTGAACAGGTGCATGAGTTCTGGAATAAAACATCATCAATAATATCTGATGTAATAGGATGTCGAATTCCTACTGACCCAATTGTTTTGTTACTTAATGACGGCTCTAAATTACACCTGCTTGGGAGACAGAGGAAAATTTGGCTAGCCGACTCAACTGCAACCAAGAAAATGATAGCTCAACATTGGTTCTAGACATAGTTATGCCTGACCTCTCTACAGCAAGGATTAACAAAGTTAAATCATCAACTATCAACCTATGGAAAAGCGCAGCAGCACAAATATCAGACCTAATGAGCTCAGCGCCACAAGAACTAGAGGAGAGTGACTAGGCAAGGTGTGATTTCTGTTTGTTTGGTCGTTTTATTTTCCTCGAGACCGCAGAGGGTGGGGCTTTTTGTTCTTGTTCAGTTTGTATTTCTCTGCATATAAAAAAACAATAAAAAGTTGATCTTAAAAAAAAAGAAACATGACTATATAGATACACCACCATGATAATAACTTAACACTTTCAGACCAATTCAGATTAAAAGTATCACGCAAAATCATATTTGATGTATAGTAATGACCTCTGCACTATTTGACGTATTGAATTAAAAAGCATGCGTGGAACGAGTAAACGGTAAAAGTGTCACCCTCCATGATCAGTATGAATTTGAAAAATGTTGCAATGGACCAAAGAAAGACATAATCATCCCAGATTATTGTGCATATTTTACAAACAATTATTAACACAGCCATGTAACTGTAGTGTCTGCCTCAGATCAATCAATGCTATTTTAAAAACACAGAGCAATGACAACTATAATTTCATTAACCTTCTTCAAAATCAGTCAGATCTCAAATATTATGAGTGACTGATTGATGAACATGCTAGACTGATCTCGATCTGTGTTCCCTGGGCAGAGCTCATCATCACGGCTATCAAGGAAAATCTCCTGGCATAGCAGCTTTTAATCTTCTGTACCTACACTGTCGAAATCAGGCCAAACAAAATGCAGCACACATGCAGGTGCAAGAGGTATGTATACTGCTTTTGTTGAGAAAGCTTTGTCTAAAAGTGCTTAACAAAGAAAGAAAAGAGTCAAGACCATAACCACAGTTACCAAAATTACACAGAGGAAAGGAAAAACAGACCTTGGGTGTAACCTTTTCAACAAACGAGCAGAAAACACTTCTAAAATACAGTTTGAGGGTGTTTATCATCTTTTATGGAGAAATGACACACTGCTCTGTCAGTTTACATTAAGTGCTGGTTGAAGGGTGCTGGGTGTTGGGCTGTGTTTTGTCTTATTCTGTCTTGCCCTGGGGTATGAATAAGTGAACTGAGAAAAGTGAGTGACATTTCCAAATTCGCCTGCCAAAACAAATCACACTGTGAAAGAATTAAGGCGCCTTTGATTTGACCAGAACATCTTTTCCTGCTGATCACAAATCTGACTGACAGTTAAGAGAACAGACAGGTGAGTGAGGCTAAAATAAAACAGTGTGAAATAGCACTAGGCTTCACCAATGTGTCAGAGCAAATGTCAGACCAGGTAAGGTAGTAGCTGTTCGTTTTGGTAACAACTTCGTAATGCCTTACACTCTGTAGCATTGAACAAGAACAAAGATGTATATTACTAGTACAGTTCTCTTTCTAGAGGCTGACAGATATGAGACCATTAAAGGCCAAAGCCATTTATATTCTCATCAGGCTAAACCCCTTTAGCCTTCAACATTCAGACACCAATGTGTTTTACAAGTAAATAACAATGTAACAAAAACAACACGAGATTTGTCTAAATTTGGTATACTGTAATTCTAATCATGCATTGATCTGCATCTGGATTCAGATGTGCATTGAAATACAGATGTGACAGACAGTGATTGAATGTGGAAGATTATTCAATACACTGCAGAAGTAAAAATGTTGAAAAATGTTCTGTGTGCCAATTAGGGCTGAGCGATATGGATAAAATCATTATCATTTACAGTATATTTATCTTGATATTTTCTGATATAGTTGCGATATAATCAAACCTTCAAACTAACTTCACTGAAGTCTGTGAACAAGTATCAGGAGATCCTGCTAATCATAACCTTCTTAACAGAATTAATGACAGAACAACACACACACTAGAACAACATCAATGGTGCAGCCTGTCTGCACAATTTACAGGACCCATTAGGGCTGTCCTCATTTAAAGAAATTCTTAGTCAACTAACACTCATACGATTTGGTCGACTAATCGATTAGTTGATTAGATCTGAGTTTCAAAGTATCATGCAAGCAGACCTTTAAGTCTCGTGTTTAACAGATGTGCATATGTCAAGAAATCTAAGTTGACTAAGACGCAAACCGATTAATAAGTCAACTAATCGACTAAGAGGGGGCACCCCGAGATTCCATATTGTGACAAGTGAGATTTCCATGTCTTTTTCTATTATAAAACAGGTGGAGGTTCTGTATAAATACTGTAAAAGTATCAAAGCACTCAATCCACAGAGAAATACACACAGCCCGTATTCAGAAACTGTGCCTTTGGACAAGCCGTCAGGACTTCTGTACGGTTGTGATGTCAAAACTATACTACCATATATAGGTAGAAGAGAGGGCAGATGCAGAAGACCTGGAAACACTGACCAATCAGAGCAGACTGGGCTTTTTCAGGAGGGGGGCTTAAAGAGACAGGCGCTAAAACAGAGCGTTTCAGACAGATATACAGGTATATTCAGACAGACGGTATAAAAAAAATGTGTTCTTAGCATTAAAGCATGTAAACATGTTCTAGTAGAAACCCAAAATACAACTTTGAACCAGAAAATAAGCATGATATGGGACCTTTAAGGTTTAAGACAATGCACGTGCAATTTCAATTTCAGACTTAGTCCACATTGCTGACACGCTGTGTAAAGAGAAGCTGCTGCAGAACCCGGGGCCACATAGGCAAAAGCTCAGTCACTCTTAGTCTTCAGCATTGACTGAAGAACTTTACAGTAAGTAACACACTATTGTGCCAAGGGTTCATAAGTATAAGTTTGATCTTTATTGTGGAGAACCTGATCAGCAAGACCTTGAATTTGATTTGAAGTAGTAAAGGTTTTTGCTAACCTACGTACAAGAAACAAGACCCTACAAGCTCACCAAACAGGCTGTTGCAACACCTACAGCTAATTATTCTAGCTGATTTACCTATAACTGACTGTCTAAAGAATTAGAAATAAAATGTCATTATATATATATATATATATATATATATTAAAACACAACCATGTAGTAGAGTATTTCCAAACACTGTTTGTCTGAGGTTAGCCCTTTGCTGCAGGTCAACCTCTACACAAGTGTGCTGCAGCAAATAACACATGCAAGAAGTGGACCACAGCCCTCTCACATTAATGTGTGCACATGGACACACAATGATATAAAGCCACACTGAGAAGTGTGTGTATGTGGGGGTTAAACCACTATAGTACAGCATTTGAGCTATCCAAAGGCTTTGTGTCCGCTGCAAACGGAGTGACCGGGGGGAGGTGAGATGAGAGGGGACAGGAGTTAGAGAAAGAGAGGGGGAGGTAGGGAGAGAGAGGAAGTAAGTCCAAGTGAGACTCTTAGAGAGTAACTAATGACAAAAACACAGTAAAAACAAACTGTATAGGTTGTTATACACTCCTGGATGAGTCATGTCACAATTGGTAAGGAACAGGCAGTCAACTTGAGTTGTTGCCATCAGGTCAAAAGGTATGTGGTAAAGAGGTACCACCTTTTTGGACTACCTATAACCGAACATATTTTATACCTAGCAGTTTAGCTCTGTTAAACAAATCAATGTGATATGGGACTTCCAGTTATGGCGGCGTAGTGAGCAGACGTGGTTCCTCATGCTGTGTTGCTCATCCTAAAATAAATACTACTTAGAGTACAATTAGAGTAAAAGCATCACAACTTGAAACAATAGTTGTAATACAGGTGAATATACCGAAGAAAGTAACCAAGGACCAATATAAAACCACTGGAGGACTTGCTATTGAAGAAAACGAGCCGGTGGGACCGGATTCCGACGAAGATAGAGGTGTAGGCCTACTCATTACAGAGTCAGGTACCGTCAGCATTGAAATCTTGGGCAACCTCTCCACAATGGACATTGTGACAGCTATACAGTCATTCAAATAAGATTTTTATTCTTAAATGGATGGTGTACTGAGAGAAATTAAAAATGTTTAAACCGACATTAAAGAATGCAGCGGCCACATTGCTGAGCCTGAATAAAACATATCCACAACAGAAGACGAGATTAAGGTGATATGATTGTTCATATGAGTGTGTGAGAGATTGTATTTGTTTGATTGTTAGTGTTATCATTCCATAAGCCTTTTGCAGTTTATTTTCATTTTTTGTAATGTTTTGTTGTTGTCTGATAAAAAAAACTAGAAGAGAGTTAAGGAAGGAGAAATGCAGCGGAATAGAGGGGAAGACAATAAAGTGTGCCACGGAGAGATGAAGCTAAAGGGGAAAAGATAAGATAATAGTAAGAAATAGACAGAGAGAGAGTACCAAAAAGATTATGAGAAAGACAGGAGAGAATAAATACAGAAGGGCAGGAGACAGAAACAGAGATCAAGCCCGTGACAGAGTTTCCCTGAGCCAAAGTCACAAATCTCTCCGGTCAGCTCTAATTGTAGCAACAAGGCAAAGGGCAGTGAAACACATAGCATACTGTTGTGGAAAAAGCACAGGGAGGGGGGACATCATAAGGCTGCAACACCAGTATTAAATGTGTTTTAAATAAATGTATGCATGTATATATCCAGTTGAGGTGCACACATTATCATTATTATATACAGCACTAGCCTGTAAGGAGGTTCAGTGTTTCCCACACATAGACTAATGTGTGGCGCTGCGCCTCACTATCAACACCGGCCACCGCACGTTATTCATTTTTTATTTTTTAAACGCTATTTAAAACACGTTCCGCTGGATTTCCTCTCCCTGCTCTCCTCAGTCTCTCTGTCACTTGTGTCTCGCTCACATACACACACACACAGCTCCTCCCACCGTGCACACAGCGTCTGTCTCCATAAGGAGAGAAGACGGCTGGCGAAATTCCCAACCCGACTCTTAGCAAACAAGCGATTGCGCCTGCTTTAGAAAGTTAACTAGTCGCAAGTTTGCGGTAAAATGCAGTTGGGTTGTCGAGGTCAAAACACTATATGTAGCAGCTGTGAATCAAATAAACGTATTATAAATAATGTTATGTAATTTTTTACTCTTACACTGAATGTTTGCTGCTTCAATCCAGATGAGTATTGAAAAGTATTTTTCGCGACTGAAAAAGGCACGTGTTGAGGATGAGGACCAGCCTGAACCGGAGGTATCAGTCTGAAACAGAGCTGAACAGTCCAACCAGTGTAATTAGTTATGTTATTAATTTGTTTATAATATTTTCAGGCTTCAACCAGTGAAATACAGGGTCAGGGAGAGAAAGAGAGAGATTCATTAGGCATTGAAGTAGGAGAGGAGGACCCCCCCCACACACACACACACACACACACACACACACACACGCAGTGATACGGGGCGACAACTATATTGGAGCAATAAAGAGTAAAATAGAAGTAGACTAGACAGAATTGACTGAAATGGATTGAACAAAACTCAACAGAGTCAAAGTGAACCAACACAAGCCAGAACTGAGTTGAACTGATTTTAAAAACACTGTGACATCCACAATACAGTAGATGTAAACAAACACGCATGAAAACCACATTTCCTTGCAGCATCAGATTTAACAACAACTTTCTCTCCTGATGCTTCCCTCTCATTGTCAATGTCGTGATTCACTTTGCAACAAAAACACTCTCTCCTTAGTTCTCTCTAAATGATCTCCAGCAGGTCTTTATTCTCTTTGTCTAAGCGTAGGCAAAGAATCAATAGCGTCTATGTTGCTGAACCTGTCACACAGTGTTCACAGACACACCCTGAAAGATATGATAATAGCAAAAAGGGAGAGGCAATTTCTGCTTTCATTTCACTGAACACACCACACAGAGGCAAATTTGGGTCAAATATCCTGCAGATAGCCTTTGTGCCATTTCTCAGACCTAACTTTATAAAAATAAGAATATGAATGGTGTAAATACAGTAGGATATTTTGGAATGATGCAAAAAAATCCGCTAACTATTATTTCCAGGTCAAAAATCAGTGCAGCTGAGTGGGGAGGGGCCGTTTTAACCTACCGAGCATGCGCAGACCCTTAAGCCGATCTTACTCCGGTTGAGGTGTATGCATGCAGGAATACCCCGGTTACTACAGGGAGTTCTCTAGGTCTGTTAACCGGGTTATGAGCACTCTGATTTTAACCGGGGTACAGTGTTTACATGGCATTTGCCCTAACCCGAATATAGTCAGTTTTTTAAACTGCATGTAAATGCTGTGAAAAGGTCACTGCAACTCCTTTGTTACTTCAAGTCACTTGCAGAAAGGCAGGTGTTAGCCACAGTCCCCACCCAGCCTTTTTATAGATGTTCGGGATTCAAACCTTCTGGTCAGCAGCGTACTGCTCCAACCTCTTGGCTGTGATAGTTTCAGAGCCTATACAGATCCCCAGTATGCCGACATTCAAACCAGGTCATACTACCATGCATACAGTGATGTGCATTTCTAATCCAGTGTGCTTAGCAGAATGTTTCCCAGGTCACTACAATTATTATGTACATAGGTGGGTTGTGTCAATGTTGTTTATCTGCTTTAACAGCTGGGAAGTGTGGATTTATAAACAGGACTGTTTTAATGCACTCCCAGGCTAAAGCACAATCTCTGGATTTTCTCTTAGTGCTGGGCGGTATGACCAAAAATTTGTATCACGGTATTTTTTAAGATTCTGGCGGTTTCACGGTATATCACGGTATTTTCTTTCTTTTGCTCGACTGGGCCTTTATATAGGTTTATAATGGCTTATTCTACTGTCAGAGTACATAGAATATCACGCGTTTACTTCCCCCGCCAGGAACCAAGACACCGCTTGATTACATTAGACTCGAGCGTTTGCACGGTTACATTCGGTCTTGACATACTATTTATACACTCATACTGACCGACAATAGACCCACGCATTGGCCACAGTTACATTCGGTAGCCTGGTGCGCGGTCTCCTCGTGACAGCCTACCTACCATGTAGCAACATTCACTTCTCTAACATTTAACTTAACATAACTACCAAGATAACATGACGTGTATTTGTATGTGATGTACTTCCCCATCGATAATGTGTGAATTGCCATGAACACAATCATCTAAGATGCACCAGAAACAAGGCTTGGTTAATAACTCAAACTTGCCGAGAACCAAGACACCACTTGATTACATTAGACTCGAGCGGTTGCACGGTTACATTCGGTCTTGTTCAGTAGCCTGGTGTGTGGTCTCCTGAGGTAGCCCATTTTCTGATTGATTCTACCACCACTCCAGTGAGGTGCTAATGAGCTAGCTTACTACACACACACTAGCAGAAGAATACCAGCTACACACAACGGCACGAATGAGGTAAAAAAAACAGGAGTGAGTCGGTTCATTGACGTATGGCACTCGATTCTCCCAGTTCAGTGACACGAGTCGGGTTAATTAACCGGCTCTTCGGTCAGTTCGTCAACACTACTGTCAGCCTCCTTCAGTGTTTGAATAATGTTAGTAGGTTGGCGGACGTATTTCAGAGAGGCAAGGCATCTTAAATCCAGTGTTTCAATCATTGCTCTGAACCCGTCTTTCTCCCGTCTTTCTCAACGGTCTGTAGCGGGACCGTAGGTGGATTGCTATTTCGTTCATAATGTTGCTCCGCTGCATGCTTTAAGTGACATGTCTTTAACGTTAGCCGGCCGAGTAACGTTAGCACGGCAGAGTAACGTTAGCGCAACCAAGTAATGTTAGAGCGACGGGCAACAACAGTGGCTAAATTATGTCCAATTTTTTAGAAACAAAAAACTTTGGAACAACAGACGGCTCCTCTCTTGAGCATATGTTATTCTGGTGTATCTCCAGTCTTTCTTCATCCTTCAAACTTTCTTCTCTGTTCTTGAATGTGCAGTAGCGACAGCTTAACAGACTGTTATGCTACCTGGCTAGCTAGCAGATATAATGTTACCCAGCATGCCGTCCGGTGGTGTAAATTTGTAAATGTAAAATTATTAGTGTTAGAAATTGTTTAAGTCACAAATTGTTGTGTGCTATGGTGTTTTATCCTGTTAAAGAGAGTTAGTTGTCGTGGGTTATTAATTGTTGTGTTATAAATGTTACTACCATGAGTGAGAAGGGTACGCAGTTTACAGGGCTCCCGTTCTCAAATCACTCACAGATTACTTTGGCCGTAGCGCTCTCTGCGGCAATGCACCGGTATTACGGTACATGAAAAATTTATATCATATGGAAAATTAATACCAGTATACCGCCCAGCACTATTTTCTCTGTTTGTTCACAGAGCTGAAGACGCATGAAGAAGTGCCCACTGACTACATATAACACTTATTAAGTGCCTAAACAAAGACCCTGTAAGCCTTAAAGATTATATAGAGACAATTATGGTGCATATACAGCTTTAACAAGGAAGTTTATCCATTTAAATATTCTCATCTTACATTATGACAACAGTAAGGTAACTGATATGATCTGAGATAGAGGAGCCACAGTGTGGACTAGTTAGTTACAGTAGTAGACAAATGTAGTGGTACAATGAGCCAAATGTTGCAGGGTGGCCTGATAAACTGTCAACCAGTAATGGTCAACAGTCACTTTTATAGTTTGGAATCAGTTGTGAGCTACGACATCGCTGAGAAAATAAGCCTGGAAGCCAAACACAAACACAAGTCCACAAACAAACAGTCAATATTTAAATGTGATTCTCAATTTCCCCAAAAATAACACTTTGGTGGTTTTTCCCCTTCACTACATTCCTGTCAAAGCAGTCATCATAACACAAAGTGTGTAATTGTGTGTTAAATAAGGGGTGATGCCCTCTAATTAGATTGAAAATGTAACTAAAATATATATTTTTAGTAACAAAACTTGTTATATTTTAGGAATAATAAGGAATATATTATAATATCATGCAGTTATAGAATTCCATCAAACTATTATTATTACATCAAACTAAATAATATGTATGACATTACAATGTCTTATTTCAACTAAAGTGGAATGAGTTGGGCTTTTTTACTACATTTGGCCAGTTTTTATGCTAGTGCTGTATATTATCAAGTGCTACAAAGTGCGCTCCCTTGGACTGCAGGAATGTGAGATAGTGTAGCTGTTATGAAGCTGTCGGGGCCTGAAAATAGCAGCAGGGAACACGTGTGGACGGCTGCTTTCAGATCAGTTCAGCTGAGCCGTGTAATGAGTCCTTGAGAAGGACCAGAGGAGTTTTTAATAAAGCACATAACAAGCGGTTGCCCTGCAGGTTTAACAAGACTGTAATAAGAAATCATTCTTTGAAAAACACACACGGCAGAGGAAACACAGGGGAGAAGAGCAATAACATGATGATACCTGGGATCAATTAGAGCTGGATTATGTAAACCTCCCCACCAAATAATGCAGTCAAGAGCCAATGCATCCGTTACAACTGCAAATACTACAGTATTTGTTATTCTTAAGTTTCTAGTAAATAAATAAAAACATTAAAATAGTTGCCTGTACTTACATGCAGCAAAAGAGTGCGTTTTTGGGGAAGATGAAAGAGGGTCCAGCCAATAATGATTTCCAATGTGGAAGAACAGATCTTGCTCTGTAATAGTTGGTGGAGATGAAACCTGAAGCGCTGTTTGACAGATCGGCAGTCTGCAGAGCTCCAGGCAGGGCCGGGCTGTCACCGGAGAACCCAGAGCCATACCGGGACCGCGAGCAAAAAAAAAAAACTCACTGGGAGACTAAATATAGAAACCAGTCAGGGTTCAACACACACGTCCTCCTCCAGTTTGGCACTGGTGGCTGTCACCTGAAATAAAGGCTTCAGCCCCAACAATGTCAGCTCACTCTGGACCTCCGAACTTGAGTGCAACTCTGGTTTCCTCTTGTTCATTCATGAGGATTGAAATGGAGGGGAGAATAGCAAATAACTAGCTAACGTTACTAACTAAGAGAGGACTAGCGGCTAACGTTAATTAAAAAGACTATAGTAAGGCAAGCCAAACTACAACGTTAGCTGACCTTACCCGAGTAGGAACAAACTTACTTGAATTAAATGTTACCCTCCATCTGTACCATAGCATTTTAAAACAATAGCTCATATTACACAATATGGTTAGCACAGTTTACCCGACAACAAGTAAAATTAACGTTAACGTTAATTATGTCGTTTTTATTTGTTGCTCTGTAACCCTATAACACTAGTTATGCTAACGCTAGCTATTACATTATTGAACTCAGACTGATAGCCAAACGTTAACTTACTGCAGTGGCAGTTTAGCAGCTAGCTTAACTTATAATCAAACTTTCCACACGGATAAGAAAACTGTATCAAAACTATGCTGACCTGTCCTGTTTAATAAGCCATGCCGTCTAAAAATATGTGGATGTAGCTATGCCTTGAGTAGACCATGGATGTATTAAGGTGCTGACACACAGAGCAGATTATCGGCCGTCGGACCGTCTGGCGAGGTCGGTGACTCGAGCCTGTTCGGTGTGTCCCGTGTCGTCAGTCCGAGGAGCCGGCCTTCATTTGGGCCGACCTGACATGTTCAACTTCAGTCGGAAATGAGAGGGCGCGAAAGATGGCGGCAGCAACAGTCGAGAAATTGCGTTGCTAAACTTTAAAATGTTTTTTCTCACCTTCAAAGTGGAATTTATTTGAAGCAAACAGCTTGTGACTCTCACTGACCATTTTCTGAACGTCTATGTTACATTTGCTGTAAAACCAACAACTGGGACTAGCTAACGGGAGTCTAGCTAGTTAACTCCGACAACTGACAATGAAGACGAACAAGCTAACGGGAGTCACACTAGCTAACTAACTCAGACAACTCACAACAACAAAGACAACACTACAAAGAACACTACAAAGACCTCAACAATGGGGGATAAAAGAACAAGAGACCAAGGTAAAAAAAACAAGTTGTTCACATTCTCCTCAAACAAAAACTTGACAGAGGACGTCATGGAAGTTGTGAAAGCGGGAGATAATGCACTCATATATTTACACTGACCCAGAAGTAACTCCACTCCCAGACTCAGCGCTAAGTACACCTGCTACAAAAAAAGGGAAAACGGAGCCCACTCTCTCTGAGATGCAAGATAATATTGTAAGACTTGTGGCCGAAAAAATTAAAGAAAATGCCGACTGTCTCGCAATACTGATTAAGAAGAATACTGATGCAATTGAGGATTTGAAGAAATCTTCAGAATTTCTTTTCCAAGAAGTACATGACGTGAAAAAAGACATTACAACGGTCAAACAAGTCAGTGATGACCATCAAAAGAGAATAGAGGGTTTTCATCGACGTCATGTTCTGGGCGGTAACCTGGATATGCGGCCATGTTGGAGGCACTCAGTGTAAACAACTGAATGGAGTAATGGAGTATTGTGCACTTTGGATGCTTTAATACTTTATATCTAAACAACAGAAAAGCTCATCAAAACGCGTCCAAGATGCAAAGGCATGGAAGGACTTGGACCACAAAAAAAGGCGCGATATTTTGAGAAATTACAGTTTACTGGCGGTGCAGATCCCTACAAGTTGGCTCCCTCTTCTTGGACCCATGGCGGCCGGTGATTCTTCCTTCAGTTGCATATACCGATATAGTCAACTACCTGGTTTTCTCGCTGAGCCCATACACAGCGGAAGACCTTAAATCCTGCAAAAGTTTGGAGGCTTATAACCAGATGGTGTGTAGATGGGTGAGGGAGACGCAGTACCAAGTCATTAATGACCAGTGTGGTGTGAAGCCAAAGTAAGTAATGCAATAACGTCTTTAATCAACCTAACCTTAACTGTATGATATCATTGCGATACTCAAGGTGTAGCCAAGTGACTCTCAATAGTTGTTTTTTTTTTCATTTCAAAGACCGAACAAGACAGATTTTTCCATCGTAGATCCTGGTTGAGCTTTGCCAACCACAAGCGCCTCCTTTCCTCTGATAACTTCTGGCATTCCTCTCCCTGGTTTTTAATAACTTTTGGAAGTCGATAATATTCCAAATGTTTTTCTCGGTCTGACCTATTGGTACAACCTAAAACATGGCAATAATCAACCATTTTCCTTGACGCCGTTCGGGATCTACTTCAATGCCTGTGCTTTGTTGTGATGCGGAGTACCTCCAACATGGCGACTTCGGGTCTGATGACGCGTCTGATGACGCGTCGTGAAAACCCTCTATAACAGTAATGGAAGATAAGATGAACGAGATGGAACGTTACGGCCTACCAGAGCAAGAGGGGGAGGATGTGAAGCAGCGTGTCGTGGACATCTGTAGCACAATCATACCAAACGCCAGAGAAGATCTACACTTCCACATTGACGTGAGCCACAGAATTGGAAGGAGAGACAGTGGTAAAACTAGGCCAGTGATAACAAGATTTACATCCCGGTCGACGAAAGAAATGTTGTGGAAATGTGCAAAGGAGTCGGAGTTCCTCAAGATAAAGAAGCTGAAATTTGGAGAAGATTTGACCACAAAAGACAAGACATCAAGAAATCAGAGTGTAATAGTTGATGGAAAGTAAACTCCACACAACTGGTTTGGAAACAGATATAAAAAGTTTACATTTATGCTTTGTTGAAAGCTTAGTTCTAAAGCTTAGATCTAATCTAAAAATAAGACTAAAAGATTGAAATATTGAGATTCCACTTTTAAGGCACTTTCATCCCAAAAAATATTTTCTCAATGTTAGAAAAGCACAGTCTCAGAGGTCAGATGTATATAATCTTATGCCTGTTTGTTGCAATTTATTAATATTCAGAAAGTGAAGAAAAGCATTTTGCACACGGTTCATTTAACACTAGTTTTTCTAGATACTTTTTTGTTTTATTGTTCAACCTGTCTTTGTCACTTTGTTCATTTAATGTAAGGGGTATACGAGAACAGGTAAAGAGGAAGGCTATTTTTTTATTTTTTAAGAGTTTCAAGGCAGATTTTTATTTTCTTCAAGAAACGCATGCCTTAGTTTCAGATTTCAATTTTTGGAAAAGTCAATGGGGAGATAACATATGGATGGCTTATAGTAATAATAACTCCGCTGGTGTAGCTATTCTGAAAGGATCCTTTCAGGGAAAAGTACTTAAAACAGTTGCTCATGATTCTGGAAGGTGGATTATTTTAGTTTCTGAATTTATGGATGATATTTTCATTCTGGATAACATATATGGATTATATATGGATGGTTAACCGAATTACAATCTGAGTTGGAAAATGTGTATCAATATTTAGCACGGAGGGCTTTTATCAGGTCTAGACGGCGATGGATGGAACATTATGAAAGAAACACTAAATATTTTCATAGATTAGACAAAACAAATGCCAGTTAATAATATACATAAACTTAAGATTAAAGAGCAGATATCAGAATATCCCCCTGACATTTCGAATTTTGTGGAAGACTTGCAAAATGGCAGTTTTAACACATCTGATTTTTTCATCTCTATAACAAACGAGGCACGAGGTATTGACCAAACTCAAAAAGATATCTGTGATCAAGCGTTGTCACTCTATGAATTAAAAAAGAATATTAGTAAACTGAAAGATAATAAAGCCCCTGGTAATGATGGCCTTACTGGTGAATTTTACAAGGTATTCCAAGATCATATTTCTGAATTTTTACTTCACGTCTTCAGAGAAGCTATAGACGTTGGCAAACTTCCACCAACTATGTGTCAGGGTATAATTACCTTGATACCTAAACCTAATAAAGACAAACTTGTGCTTGATAACTGGAGACCCATAACCCTAATTAATAATGATACAAAATTATTCATATAGAATTACTCACATTTTTGCACAAAGACTCAAGGCATGTCTAGACACAATTATAGATGACTGCCGTCTGTATTTATGCAAGGAAGGCACATCAGTAACAATATTCGTATGATTTTAGATTTGATTGACTATAAGGATTACATAATGGACAACAGCTACATTTTATTCATAGACACATATAAAGCCTTTGATACTGTAAAGCATAGTATTTTGTTTGATGTGTTAGATTTTTTTGGTTTTGGTCAATATATCAAGAGAGCAATACAAACTTTGTATAGTTCAGTTAAACTTCCGTGGAGAACAACTCATAGATTCAACATATCCCGTGGTATAAAACAAGGAGATCCTGCGGCCCCATTTTGCCCTACATCTGTACAATGACAATTTTCAAGGCATTAACGTTGTAGGGAAAGAAATAAAATTTTGCCAGCTAGCTGATGATACAGCCATTTTCTTAAAAGATGAATTTCAGGTTAAAAAAGTTATTGATTGTCTTAATGTGTTCTCTAAAATTTCAGGATTAGCGTTAAATATTAAAAAATGTACCCTTTTTCCACTCAAAGAGAGCAATATACAACAGAATTTGAGGGTATTCTTGTTAAAGAGGAAGTAACATACTTAAGAATTAATATATGTAAAAATCAGACAGACAGGATGAATTCCAATTTTCAACCTCTCATTCCAAAAGTCAAAAATAAATTTGATAGATGGCTCATGAGAGATTTATCACTCAAAGGTCGGGTACTTTTATCCAAAACTGAAGAATTATCCAGATTAGTTTATCCGGCCAAAGTCTTAGATGTTCCAAAACCTTTTATTAAGAAAATTGATTCTACATTATTCAATTTCATATGGAAAAATAAGCCTCACTATTTAAATAAAAATACTTTATGTAATCCATACAATCAAGGAGGTTTGAATGTTCTAATATAATATAATATAATAATAATATAATATAATATTATAATATAAATCTAATATAATTTTCAAGGTGAACTGGATTAAACATTATATAATAAATAAAGATAAAATGTGGTATTTTATTCCAAACTTTATTTTTCAAAAAGTTGGTGGTATTGAATTTTTACTAAAGTGCAATTTTGATATTGATAAAATCCCTATTCAGCTATCTAACCTATCATGCCTAGCAAGCTCTTTTATGCTGGCTTCTTATTTATAAACACAATTTTTCACCCCACAAACATGTGATATGGAATAATAAAGATGTAAAGTATAAGAACAAGTCAATATTTTATCCCAATTGGGTCCAAAACAACATTTTATTGATTTCCCAGCTGATTAATGACAATGGTCACTTACTTACATATTCAGAATTCTTAATGAAGTTTAATATTCCAATAATTGCACGAGAATATAGCATAGTGTTTGATGCTATACCCCGGGTTATATAAGACTGCTGCAGAGTAGTAATGTGTCAAATGATCAGTCAACATTTAGAACGGATGTCTTATTAAATGGCAGTGACATAAAGGATAAAAAGTGCAATAATAGATATTTTAGACATTTGACACATTGCCCCACAGTTGCTCGATGCAAAAATTATTGGAATAACCACTTTGGGAATATCAAGTGGAATTTGATTTGGACCTATTATAATAAATATGTTGTTAGTAATAAAGTTAAGGAAGTATATTTCAAAATTGTCCA
This sequence comes from Sander lucioperca, assembly GCF_008315115.2. NCBI lineage: Eukaryota > Metazoa > Chordata > Actinopteri > Perciformes > Percidae > Sander > Sander lucioperca. The sequence continues at coordinate 2,509,201 of NC_050190.1, read as the reverse complement.
TTGCATCTACCCAACAAATCAAATCTTAAAGAAATATAAATCTGATCTTTCTGAATCCTGCACATTTTGTGGGGTTTTCACAGAGATGATTGCACATTTGTTTTGTGAATGTTTTATGTCAGATTGTTCTGGATTGATGTATTTTATGTATTGTGTGGCTCTAAGATAAAAATTACAAAGTAGAGACTATGAAGGAAATTATTTGGATAAATGCCATATTTTCATTTTGAATCTTTTAATTTTATTTAAACTAACCTTTGTCGATCTGAAATGAAGACAGATTCAGCAACTGTATGGCCTATTTCTCACTTAAAATGTTTTCAGAAACACGTTTTGGTGAACTATTTTAGTACAATATGAGATCGTATTCTGGACATAGACAGTATATAAGAATGGACCAACAGATCCCGTTGCTGTGGAGGACAGACAGTGAAGGATATTAGAAGCACTTTTCCGGTGAGCGCTGAGCGTTACTGCGCAGCCTCCAACTGAGAGAGACGACGTAAATGTGACGTGAGCAACCTGTCTGAAAGTTGTAAGTCTGGTAGCTGTGCCAAGAGAAATCTCAATCATTCCCAATCTTGCAGAGACGGAGAGCGTAGGTATATGTAAGGAAATAACATGGACACAGGCTAATTACTGCTAACTAAAATGCTAGTTAACATTAGTAATTAAACTTAAACAGCTAATGTAAGTATAAACTGTCTGCGAGCTTCTCCTGTACTATACGGTAATTCCTCTACCATGCAACAGTAAGTTGCGTGGTTATGACACAATCGTTAGCCTATTTTTACAAAAACATCTGCTACAGAGCCATAACGTGAGGTACAAGGTAATGGAGCCTTTTATACATTGTCATGTTTCTATAGAAATAAACAATGGACAAATAAAGTCTTTAAACGCTTCAGATGTAAAGTTATTCGCCGTCAAAGTGACGTCAAAATGAATGGCAGTCAATGGAATGCTAACGGGAGGTGATCGCTTTGTAGCATCAAAATGGCGCCATAGGAGGTTCAAGCTCTGAAGCAAAGCTTACCCCCTTGATTCTGAACAAGCCGCCATGACAGTCTGGCTGTGAATTTCCAGAGAAAAAAGAATTTGACAACACATGTGCAGCATTCAGCAAACGCACTGCAAATGCACACAACACAACCAAATACATAAACGCACTCCAAATACACACAACACAACCAAATAGATAAACACACTGCAAATATGAAACGATGCACACAAACCCAGAAAACAAATGCAACAAAAAAACGCTGCATCCAGATTACACAACGGAAGTTCTCCAGGCCTCTAGAGGGAGCAGCTAGTGGAACAGCTGGATTTTCGACCTCACGGGGAGAGAGGGAGGGAGAGAGAGAGAGAGAGAGAGAGAGAGAGAGAGAGAGAGAGAGAAACTGCATAGACTGTAAATATTAAATCTATGTTTGAGATATGTTTTCTCTCGTTTGGTGGGTGTGTCTCGGCTCAGGTCACAGGTGATACTCAATCAGCAGAGATGTCTGTAAACTCGTGGTGATAAAACATTTAAAACTGCATCAGTGTTTAACGTTGACGTTTGTTTAAGCCATATTACATGAGAGGGTTTAATTTCGAGGTCCGAAATTACTGAAGTGTAGGCCTCCTCAAGTGTAATATTGTGATTATACAACAACAGTTACCAACAAAATAAGTGATCAATCTGTATTCATATTGTGGAGCAATTCGCTCTTGAAATACAAAAAACAGACAGGATTTATAGTCTCTCCCTGTTTAGTAAACCAGCCAATTTACCGTGGGATTTATCAAACTGAATAAATCCCGCTCGCACATATAAACACAAAACTGCTTTGCTAATTCCAACGTGTTGTAACTAAGACATCTGCTGAAAAAGTTATTGTATTCATTAGCATGATTGCCGTTCTGTTTAGTTCACAAACACCCAACACACCAAATACAAACACATAGCGGACCAGACGCAAGCTTTTATTTTGAAAAGCCGAAGCTCGGGGACAGCACCAGCCGGGAGGGCATGAGACGGGAGCATAGACTGTATATTAATAATATATTATGTTATTAATAATAATAATAATAATATGAATTTAATATCGGTTAATAACGGTCGAAAATCCAGCTGTTCCACTAGCTGCTCCCTCTAGAGGTCTGGAGAACTTCCGTTGTGTAATCTGGATGCAGCGTTTTTTTTTGTTGCATTTGTTTTCTGGGTTTGTGTGCTTTTCTTTTTGCATCGTTTTTTATTTGCAGTGCGTTTATGTATTTGGTTGTGTTGTGGTATTTTCAGTGCGTTTGCTGAATGCTGCACATGTGTTGTCAAATTAATGAAGTTGTTTTCTTAATTTGCTTGTGTTTTGTCTATTTGCGTGTGTTTTCTTAAGTTGCAGGGAGTTTGCCCCTGTCGGCCACCGTACTTTTTGGACCTCGGGGACCCGACTGATCAGTCCGACTGCCTTTTCTGCCGACGGTTGGCCGTCTGGTTGGTGTGTAACTACCTTTAAGAGAACGGAGTAGACCCATGGAGGTATTAAAAGAACAGTAGACCACTAGGCGTCACTGTTGCCAATTAAGCGTCACACACAGGGAGAGTTCAACAATTCCCGCTTATGTCCCGGGGGCGAGTTTTTGTTTTTTGCAGGATGGTAGGGGAAGAGAAATTCTTTGACCATACAGTCTGGGGAAGACTCATGAACTCATTAGGGAACTCATCCCTGATTGGCTAACCCTGACATTCTTACGCTAACATAACCAATCCCACTCCTCTTGCCTAAACATAACCAATCCCACCAGAGCAGGCAAAGAGTACTAGCTATTCAAAGGGAGAGTAGGGCGGGTTCTTCCCCTACCATCCTGCAAAAAGTAAAGTATAGCACCTTGACTTTTAGGCCTACTTCCTGTTGCCACTAGGGGGCGCTATGACTAAGTAAATATCGGCCTTTATTTGTCCTCAGAGTTGGACTCTTATGAATCCTGAAAAGTTTCGAGCCAATTGGACAATGTACACTCAAGTTACACCCACTTCCTTTTTTGATGGCGAAATACACAAAATGGCCACCACGGCCACGCCCTATGACGAAAAGTTTTTCTTTTAACAACTTTTCATCTTTAATGTCTTAAGATGGCACAGACCAAATTTGAAGTTGATCGGATGAAATCTCTAGGAGGAGTTCGTTAAAGTACGACATGTGGAAATGGCCAAAATTGCACTAATTCCGAATTTTGAAATCAAAATAGCGGACTTCCTGTTGGGTTTAGGGTATGGCTCCAATGACGTTTTTTGTACATCTTGACATGATACATATGTGTACCAACTTTCGTGAGTCTACGTTAAACGCACTGCAGGGGCTCAATTTTTTTAACTTTGTAGGGGGCACTAGCGAGCCATTTTTGTGCGTCTATTCCCGAAACCCTTAAAATACATACATTTTCACCAGACTTGATGCGACCGCAACTCACGTTGTAAGTCTTGCTGAGCAGGTTGCTCACGTCACATTTACGTCGTCTCTCTCAGTTGGAGGCTGCGCAGTAACGCTCAGCGCTCACTGGAAAAGTGCTTCTAATATCCTTCACTGGTCTCCGTCTAGAGCAATGGGATAGTTAGATAGATAGATAGATAGATAGATAGATAGATAGATAGATTTTTATTGATCCCAAAAAAATGGGAAATAACGGTGTTGCAGCAGCAAAAATATCAGACACACAGCACACATACAGAGTAAACATTAAATAATAGGAAAACAATATACATGAAATAATAATAGAATACTACACAAACAATATTTAAAATATATACAGTTTGGAAATAAAATGTACTACTGTTTCAAGATATAGATAAACTAGATATAGATAAACTTAATGTGCAAGTTGGGGAGTAAAAAATAAACAACTGTATGACATTCAGTGCATCTGGATCTGTTGGTCCATTTTATATAATGTCTATGATTTTGCTAACAGAGTTTCCCAGTTGGTGAGGCGTTGTTGACAACTGACGTTTGATGTAGGTGACTTTGGTTCACTGAAAATATTTCAATGACAATAAACTGTTTATTGTGGACAAACACCTTATCCGTGTCCTTTCCTGTTCGTTGTCCTGCAGATAACACAAACACCTGTCGATGTGCTGTTTGTATGCTTGCATAAGAAAACAGCAGCAAATCTTTTGTTATTTTGGCCTCCATGTTTTCACACACCTGATGCTCTACTACGTACGTAGCCTACTACGCCCAACAGTTGGTGGCAGTCATGCAACAAGTTGTTATGCCAAACGCCAATATAACAGAAGAAGAAGAATACGCATCCAGACCATGTGAACGCTGGCAGTCGGAAAAATAACGTAATCACGGGGGCGGTCCCTGATATTCCCAGGTGGCATGAACGCACAATAAGCCTTGTTGCAGGCTCCGGTTAAAAGTTTCTTTTTAGTCCTGGAAATGTGATAAACTAGTGTAACAACCCCTCTACTAAACAGCTATTCAACGTAGTGTCAAAATTAAGTGACAAAAGTAAGCTATTACAACATTCTGGGGGTTTCTCTTCGTTTTGTGGAATCAAGTCCGACCATAACTACAACTTGGCTGCTCTCCACGAGGCATGTGACGATTTTGACATTGAGGAAGAAATGGAAGCGGAGCAACACTCATCCAAAGAAGGCAAAATTAACAAAGAACACACTCCAATTAAACAGCCGAATCCAAAGAAACCGAGACACCAAAGGGAAAGTGAGGACGCGAATACTGAATACTGGCTCTGACCAGAAAAATGGACGAGCAGACGGAACTTCTGAAAAGTTTCGACAGAAGTATTGAAGCTAACACAACTGCAGCGAAAGAAAACCAAGAAGAAATCTGTGTGCTTCAGAAAAAAATAGGAGGCCTTCAGAAAGAAAACAGCCTGTTAAAACAAGCACGTGCAGAGCAAACCCGGTACAAAAGAAGGTGGAATCTGAGGAAGATTGGTCTCACTGAAAAGGATGGAGAGGACACGAGAGAAGTTGTCATCGGGATACTGACAAGAGTTGTTCCAATGTCTGTGGAGCGGCTGCGTGACACCGTAGACACATACGGTGATAACACACCGAGAGCAATCATCATTCAGTTCGGGATGAGAACGGTACGGGATGATGTTTGGAAGAAGTCGAAGGATGCGAGAGTGTGTAAAGACATGCACATACGTTTCAAAGAAGACTTCTCGAAAGAAGACTGGGAGGTGCGTGCAAAGCTGTGGCCAGAAGCCAGAAAGACAGGTAAAACGAGCATTCTTGAAAGAAGGATACGCTCTGATCGATAACCGGATAGTGGACCCAAACTGAACACTTGTTTTGTTATCATTTGAATGGCTGTCAGAAATCCAGCCTACAATCACTTTTGTCAGTGAAACTTTAATCTTTTGTTTGTTTGACTTAAACGCTCCGATATGCAAGTATTAACACTACCCGCACTTTGTTTGTTAATGCATCACTGAACATCTGAGGTTAGACCCAATGTTATGATTGGAGCATGGTTAATGTTACGTTGATGACTCCAAATATTTTTGCACGCCAGCATATAGCAGATACTGAATGTTTACCTGTTCATATATGGTATTGCAACTGGTCACCCCTTGATATCTCTTGTTATGCCAAAATTAAGAATATTATAACAAAGTAGGCAAAGTTGATTTCATATTTAAATAGACCTCTGCTACAATAGCTGTTCGGTTTGTAGGTTTCCTTTTTTCTCCCTCTATAGTGTTTAGAGGGCTAGTTACACAAAACATGTAGATTTAGGATTAACTACTCATTCCTGCGCATCGTTACACTCTTTTGTGCATTGTTTATAGGTTATCTACTTATCACCTAAATGTTGTCCTTTATTTCTTTAAATACTAGGGGGTTGAAAGATAATGTAAAACGTAAGGCTATTTTTCTTTTCTGTAAGGAACAAACGGCTAATTGTGTTTTTTTGCAAGAAACCCACTCGGCTGAGGCTGACACAAAATTTTTGAAAATGCAATGGGGAGACTCCGAGACACCAAAGGGAAAGTGAGGACGCGAATACTGAATACTGGCTCTGACCAGAAAAATGGACGAGCAGACGGAACTTCTGAAAAGTTTCGACAGAAGTATTGAAGCTAACACAACCGCAGCGAAAGAAAACCGAGAAGAAATACTGCGGTCAAGCCAGCCTCCACCTCGAAATAAGCGGTCAAACTAGCCGCCCCTATATTTCGCGGTGCGCGTATACACTTGCTATTACGGTGAGACCGTCAGAACTAAAAACAGGGGATTTTCCGACGAAGGCAATTTCCCATTCATTTATTCTGTCTGCCTGTCTATCTGTCTGCCTTCCTGTCAGAAAGAAAGAAAGAAAGAAAGATTTTAGCACACCTCACAACCTTTCACTGCATGATATGTTGAATTCCAAAATAAGAGCCCCCCCAAAAATCATATATAAGCTGTTTGTCTACACATTCAGAAAATCATAAAAATAAAAGTCCTAGCTTCCACAGACCAATTTCACCTCAGATGGAGAGGACTCCATCTCAAGGTGTCAACTACAATGTTTCAGGACATTCTGATGTTGTTTTCCAAAATAAGAGCCCCCCAAAAATCATATATAAGCTGTTTGTCTACACATTCAGAAAATCATAAAAATAAAAGTCCTAGCTTCCACAGATCAATTTCACCTCAGATGGAGAGGACTCCATCTCAAGGTGTCAACTACAATGTTTCAGGACATTCTGATGTTGTTTTCCAAAATAAGAGCCCCCCAAAAATCATATATTAGCTGTTTGTCTACACATTCAGAAAATCATAAAAATAAAAGTCCTAGCTTCCACAGATCAATTTCACCTCAGATGGAGAGGACTCCATCTCAAGGTGTCAACTACAATGTTTCAGGACATTCTGATGTTGTTTTCCAAAATAAGAGCCCCCCAAAAATCATATATTAGCTGTTTGTCTACACATTCATTCCCATGGGCCCACCACCTGTGGGAGGAACCGCTGGGGTCGGGTGCGCTGCCACATGGGTTGCAGTGAAGGTCAGGGGCCTCGACGGACCAGACCCGGGCAGCAGACGCTGGCTCTGGGGACGTGGAATGTCACCTCTCTGTGGGGGAAGGAGCCGGAACTGGTGCGGGAGGTGGAGCGCTACCGGTTAGATCTGGTGGGGCTTACCTCTACGCACAGTCTCGGTTCTGGAACCATACTCCTGGATAGGGGTTGGACTCTTTTCTTCTCCGGAGTTGCCCAGGGTGTGAGGCGCCGGGCGGGTGTGGGGATACTCACAAGCCCCCGGCTGAGCGCCGCTACGTTGGAGTTTACCCCGGTGGACGAGAGGGTCGCCTCCCTACGCCTGCGGGTTGTGGGGGGGAAAAGACTGTTGTTTGTGCATATGCACCAAACAAGAGTTCGGAGTATTCGGCCTTCTTGGAGACCTTGAGTGGAGTCCTATATGGGGCTCCAGTGGGGGACTCCATAGTTCTGCTGGGGGACTTCAACGCGCACGTGGGCAATGATGGAGACACATGGAGAGGCGTGATTGGGAGGAACGGCCTCCCTGATCTAAACCAGAGTGGTTGTTTGTTGTTGGACTTCTGTGCTAGTCATGGATTGTCTATAACGAACACCATGTTCGAACATAGGGATGCTCATAAGTGTACTTGGTACCAGAGCACCCTAGGCCAAAGGTCAATGATCGATTTTATAATCGTTTCATCTGATCTGAGGCCGTATGTTTTGGACACTCGGGTGAAGAGAGGGGCAGAGCTGTCAACCGATCACCATCTGGTGGTGAGTTGGGTCAGAGGGTGGGGGAAGACTCTGGACAGACCTGGTAAGCCCAAACGGGTAGTGCGGGTAAATTGGGAACGTCTGGAGGAGGCCCCTGTCCGACAGACTTTCAACTCACACCTCCGGTGGAGCTTTTCGTGCATCCCTGTGGAGGCTGGGGGCATTGAACCCGAGTGGACAATGTTCAAAGTTTCCATTGCTGAAGCTGCGGCGAGGAGCTGTGGTCTTAGGGTCTTAGGTGCCTCAAGGGGCGGTAACCCACGAACACCGTGGTGGACACCGGTGGTCAGGGAAGCCGTCCGACTGAAGAAGGAGTCTTTCCGGGATATGTTATCCCAGAGGACTCCGGAGGCAGTGGCAAGGTACCGAAGGGCCCGAAGGGCTGCAGCCTCTGCCGTGAAAGAGGCAAAGCAGCGGGTGTGGGAGGAGTTCGGAGAAGACATGGAGAAGGACTTTCGGTCGGCACCAAGGTGCTTCTGGAAAACCGTTCGCCACCTCAGGAGGGGGAAGCGGGGAACCATCCAAGCTGTGTACAGTAAGGATGGGACGCTGTTGACCTCAACTGAGGAGGTAATAGGGCGGTGGAAGGAGCACTTTGAGGAACTCCTAAATCCGACTAATACGCCCTCTATGGTAGAGGCAGAGCTGGAGGATGATGGGGGATTGTCGTCAATTTCCCTGGTGGAAGTTGCTGAGGTAGTTAAACAACTCCACAGTGGCAAAGCCCCAGGGATTGATGAGATCCGTCCAGAAATGCTTAAAGCTCTGGGTGTGGAGGGGTTGTCTTGGTTGACACGCCTCTTCAACATTGCGTGGAAGTCTGGGTGTCTGCCTAAGGAGTGGCAGACCGGGGTGGTGGTTCCCCTTTTCAAAAAGGGGGACCAGAGGGTGTATGCTAATTATAGGGGTATCACACTTCTCAGCCTCCCTGGTAAAGTCTTCTCCAAGGTGCTGGAAAGGAGGGTTCGGTCGATAGTCGAACCTCAGGTTGAAGAGGAACAATGCGGATTCCGTCCTGGTCGTGGAACAACGGACCAGATCTTTACTCTCGCAAGGATCCTGGAGGGAGCCTGGGAGTATGCCCAACCGGTCTACATGTGCTTTGTGGATCTGGAGAAGGCCTATGACCGGGTCCCCCGGGAGATACTGTGGGAGGTGCTGCGGGAGTATGGGGTGAGGGGGTCCCTTCTCAGGGCCATCCAATCTCTGTACAACCAAAGCGAGAGCTGTGTCCGGGTTCTCGGCAGTAAGTCGGACTCGTTTCAGGTGAGAGTTGGCCTCCGCCAGGGCTGCGCTTTGTCACCAATCCTGTTTGTAGTATTTATGGACAGGATATCGAGGTGTAGTCGGGGTGGAGAGGGGTTGCAGTTCGGTGGGCTGGGGATCTCATCGCTGCTTTTTGCAGATGATGTGGTCCTGATGGCATCATCGGCCTGTGACCTTCAGCACTCACTGGATCGGTTCGCAGCCGAGTGTGAGGCGGCTGGGATGAGGATCAGCACCTCTAAATCGGAGGCCATGGTTCTCAGCAGGAAACCGATGGAGTGCCTTCTCCAGGTAGGGAATGAGTCCTTACCCCAAGTGAAGGAGTTCAAGTACCTTGGAGTCTTGTTCGCGAGTGAGGGAACAATGGAGCGGGAGATTGGTCGGAGAATCGGCGCAGCGGGTGCGGTATTACATTCAATTTATCGCACCGTTGTGACGAAAAGAGAGCTGAGCCAGAAGGCAAAGCTCTCGATCTACCGGTCAGTTTTCGTTCCTACCCTCACCTATGAAGGTTGGGTCATGACCGAAAGAACGAGATCCTGGGTACAAGCGGCCGAAATGGGTTTCCTCAGGAGGGTGGCCGGTGTCTCCCTTAGAGATAGGGTGAGAAGCTCAGTCATCTGTGAGGAGCTCGGAGTAGAGCCGCTGCTCCTTCGCGTCGAAAGGAGCCAGTTGAGGTGGTTCGGGCATCTGGTAAGGATGCCCCCTGGGCGCCTCCCTAGGGAGGTGTTCCAGGCACGTCCAGCTGGGAGGAGGCCTCGGGGAAGACCCAGGACTAGGTGGAGGGATTATATCTCTAACCTGGCCTGGGAACGCCTTGGGATCCCCCAGTCGGAGCTGGTTAATGTGGCTCGGGAAAGGGAAGTTTGGGGTCCCCTGCTGGAGCTGCTACCCCCGCGACCTGAGACCGGATAAGCGGACGACGATGGATGGATGGATGGATGGTCTACACATTCAGAAAATCATAAAAATAAATGTCCTAGCTTCCACAGACCAATTTCACCTCAGATGGATCTGAGGTGAAATTGATCTGTGGAAGCTAGGACTTTTATTTTTATGATTTTCTGAATGTGTAGACAAAACAGCTAATATATGATTTTTGGGGGGCTCTTATTTTGGAAAACAACATCGGAATGTCCTGAAACATTGTAGTTGACACCTTGAGATGGAGTCCTCTCCATCTGAGGTGAAATTGGTCTGTGGAAGCTAGGACATTTATTTTTATGATTTTCTGAATGTGTAGACAAACAGCTTATATATGATTTTTGGGGGGCTCTTAATTTGGAAAACAACATCAGAATGTCCTGAAACATTGTAGTTGACACCTTGAGATGGAGTCCTCTCCATCTGAGGTGAAATTGGTCTGTGGAAGCTAGGACATTTATTTTTATGATTTTCTGAATGTGTAGACAAACAGCTTATATATGATTTTTGGGGGGCTCTTAATTTGGAAAACAACATCGGAATGTCCTGAAACACTGTAGTTGACACCTTGAGATGGAGTCCTCTCCATCTGAGGTGAAATTGATCTGTGGAAGCTAGGACTTTTATTTTTATGATTTTCTGAATGTGTAGACAAAACAGCTAATATATGATTTTTGGGGGGCTCTTATTTTGGAAAACAACATCGGAATGTCCTGAAACATTGTAGTTGACACCTTGAGATGGAGTCCTCTCCATCTGAGGTGAAATTGGTCTGTGGAAGCTAGGACATTTATTTTTATGATTTTCTGAATGTGTAGACAAACAGCTTATATATGATTTTTGGGGGGCTCTTAATTTGGAAAACAACATCAGAATGTCCTGAAACATTGTAGTTGACACCTTGAGATGGAGTCCTCTCCATCTGAGGAGAAATTGGTCTGTGGAAGCTAGGACATTTATTTTTATGATTTTCTGAATGTGTAGACAAACAGCTTATATATGATTTTTGGGGGGCTCTTAATTTGGAAAACAACATCGGAATGTCCTGAAACATTGTAGTTGACACCTTGAGATGGAGTCCTCTCCATCTGAGGTGAAATTGATCTGTGGAAGCTAGGACTTTTATTTTTATGATTTTCTGAATGTGTAGACAAAACAGCTAATATATGATTTTTGGGGGGCTCTTATTTTGGAAAACAACATCGGAATGTCCTGAAACATTGTAGTTGACACCTTGAGATGGAGTCCTCTCCATCTGAGGTGAAATTGGTCTGTGGAAGCTAGGACATTTATTTTTATGATTTTCTGAATGTGTAGACAAACAGCTTATATATGATTTTTGGGGGGCTCTTAATTTGGAAAACAACATCAGAATGTCCTGAAACATTGTAGTTGACACCTTGAGATGGAGTCCTCTCCATCTGAGGTGAAATTGGTCTGTGGAAGCTAGGACATTTATTTTTATGATTTTCTGAATGTGTAGACAAACAGCTTATATATGATTTTTGGGGGGCTCTTAATTTGGAAAACAACATCAGAATGTCCTGAAACATTGTAGTTGACACCTTGAGATGGAGTCCTCTCCATCTGAGGTGAAATTGATCTGTGGAAGCTAGGACTTTTATTTTTATGATTTTCTGAATGTGTAGACAAAACAGCTAATATATGATTTTTGGGGGGCTCTTATTTTGGAAAACAACATCGGAATGTCCTGAAACATTGTAGTTGACACCTTGAGATGGAGTCCTCTCCATCTGAGGTGAAATTGGTCTGTGGAAGCTAGGACATATATTTTTATGATTTTCTGAATGTGTAGACAAACAGCTAATATATGATTTTTGGGGGGCTCTTATTTTGGAATTCAACATATCATGCAGTGAAAGGTTGTGAGGTGTGCTAAAATCTTTCTTTCTTTCTTTCTTTCTGACAGGAAGGCAGACAGATAGACAGGCAGACAGAATAAATGAATGGGAAATTGCCTTCGTCGGAAAATTCCCTGTTTTTAGTTCTGACGGTCTCACCGTAATAGCAAGTGTATACGCGCACCGCGAAATATAGGGGCGGCTAGTTTGACCGCTTATTTCGAGGTGGAGGCTGGCTTGACCGCAGTGAAGAAATCTGCGTGCATCGTTACACTCTTTTGTGCATTGTTTATAGGTTATCTACTTATCACCTAAATGTTGTCCTTTATTTCTTTAAATACTAGGGGGTTGAAAGATAATGTAAAACGTAAGGCTATTTTTCTTTTCTGTAAGGAGCAAAGGGCTAATTGTGTTTTTTTGCAAGAAACCCACTCGACACAAAATTTTGGAAATTGCAATGGGGAGACTCTATCTTTTTCAGTCATGGAACCACACTCAGCAGGAGTTATGATTTTATTAAATAGAATTCCTGGGGAAATTATTGACCATAAAAGTGACTCTACTACTGGCTATTGGTTAATAGTCGCGACAGAAATAAATGGTATAAACTACATTTTATTATGTGTGTATGGTTATAACAAAAGAGCACAGAACAAAAATCTCTTCTCATCCTTAAGTAAGTACTTAGAGGAATGGAAAATGCTTTTTTCAATGGATAGCTTAATAATTGGGGGAAATTTTAACCTGGCCCCTGATCTTTGGTTAGACCGCTTACCATCAAAGAGACACTGCCACAGATTTGATGAAACAATAGTTGAATTGATCACAAAGGCCAATCTAATAGATTATTGGAGAATGAAAAACCCAACCAGAAAACAATTTACCTGGTTCAACTCATCTAATAATGGCCAGTGCTCTAGATTGGATTATTGGTTACTCTCAGACAACCTAATTAATGAGGTTAATAGATGTGATATATCAGCATTACCCCTGACTGATCATTGTGTAATATCCTTGACACTTTCTCCGGGTGGAAGAGAGAATAACATAAACGCCATATGGAAATTTAACAATACCCTTTTGGAAGATACTGAGTTTTGTAATGTAGTTAAACAACTGGTTAAAGAAGTAGGTGAATTGGAAATGTCTTTTCTGAGTAAATGGGAATGGTTTAAATTCAAAGTTAAACAGATAGCTATTAGAACAAGTAAGCAATCATTAACACTTAAAAAGATAATGACAAAGGGACATCATTAGTCGCATTAATACGCTATGCTGTAAAGATGATTTGACACTGGAAGAGCAGACTGAATCAAACAATTTACAGTCCCATCTTGATAATATATCTGGAAAAGGCCAAGGGAGCATTTATTCGTTCAAGGGCTCATCGGATTGAAGAAGGGGAAAAAAACTCTTACTTTTTTAGTCTGCAAAAGCAAAGACAGACGAAGAAAAATATTCGGAAGTTAATTATCAATGATATTACTATTGAAAACCAGGAAGAAGTAAACAAAAACATCAAAGCTTTTTATAGTAATTTGTATAAATCCCTTTTTTCTTTTTCTTTTGTTGTTTTTTCTTAGATAAGATTCAGGGGTTTAAAAAGACAATTGATGATAACTTTAAACAACTTATGGAAGATGAGCTAAGAATTGAGGAGCTAGACTTAGCAGTTCATCAGATGTCTAAGGGGAAATCACCTGGAATAGATGGGCTAACCGTGGAGTTTTTATCTTTCTTTTGGAGTGATATCAGGGAAATGCTCTATAATGCCTATTTAGATTGTATCTCAAAAGGTAATCTTTCTCCTACTATAAAACATGGTCTCATCACTCTAATTCCCAAACCTAACAAAGATAATCTTTTATTGGATAATTGGAGACCAATTACCTTGTAATGTAACGATTATAAATTGCTGGCACTTGTCTATGCTAATTGTCTGAATGAGGGATTGTCACATATTATTGACGAGTGTAATCAGAGCCTGTCTGTCATGGAATATTGCGCAAAAATCAGTGCGAATACCATAGGACACATGTATATATACCCAAGCCATATACAACACAAAAGTCCAACATTACAAACTGGGGCAAACAAATCTGGAGCAGTAGTAAAGCCATTTCGAACCCCGTTTTTACGCTTCCAGCTCACTTCTACCCAGTTTGAGCATTACCTGCTGAGTAAAGTTGAAAGTGTTTTTCATGCACATGGGGTAGTCCAGGTGCAGGGCGTAGATCAACCCGAAACGGCTGTGGGTGTGAAACGAAAAGGACACAAAAGGCCTGAGGCAGGTTGGCCAGTTCATCCATTACCACAGACCCTTCCAAGATGATCCCTACACTGAATGGGTTGAGCTGGGTATTTTCTCAACCCAGGCAGAGAATTCCCACTGGAGTTTAACTGTACGAGTCCTTGTCAGTTACATCCTAATGTGAAAGAAACGTAGTGACAAGGAGAAAACATAAACATGCCAGTTAGACAATGGTGTTTTGTACACCAAAAAGATAATAATGAAAAGCGTTGTACAATATAAACTGCACTGATAGTATACTAAAGGATGATACCAGTTTAGATTTTTTTTTTTTTTTTTAATCAAATGCCATATTTGGATCTGTACAGTATATTGCAACACTTTGTCCCAAATATGGAGTTTACCCACTTCCAGTCACAGTCGTGCTGAAAAGATGTAGAAAACTGCTCCCAGAAACTTTGTTGCTATGCAACAATTTTGTAAATCATATGACTCAGTACATTTCACCTTAATTGCTTTTTGTAAACTTTACTGTCACCGGTTGAAACTAACATTAAGTTAGTTGATTAATTGAGCAACCAGAATCTAACATGTGCGCTCAGAACTCCCATTTCAGTTAAAGACCCGAGAACATTTTCACAACTTCCAAATGGTGACAGTAAAGTAAAAAAATAAAGTGGGCAATGTAAAAGGATTCATACAACTTTAGTTATGGTGAGCAATTTTCTAAATCTTTTCAATAGAACTGGGACTGAAAGTGGGTAAGCTATCTTTGTTTGGCAATAGAGACTTAACGGAGGCCCTTAAGGAGACACTGATTGCTGATCAAATCATTCTGAAAATTAGTAGCACTGTTCATTAATGGCTTAAAATGAGACAAATGAGCATGCACCTGCAACATTTACCAAAAAATGATTAACTTACAGAGCATGTCTTGAAGAAGGCAGAAGAATCATCCGCCAAGATGACAGGCAGTCCCCGAAGACATAGGCACCTGATGTGTGTTGGCTCAGTGGTCTGGAAGATAATGGACACAAGAGTAAACACATCTTGCTAAGGATAATCACATGTATTTATCAAATAAATTCCAGAAATTCCCCACAATGTTTATGTACAAGAGGACAAAAGGGGAGGAAAATGGAGAGGACAGAAAAGAAGGGAGGGGAGATTTGATGGGAAGAAAAGGACAGAGCAGAGAAGAAACAAAAGACATAAAAAGAAAAGTGATGAACAGAGAGAGGAAAGAGAGGAAGTAGACTAATGTAGCTTGTCAAACCCACCTTTGTCTGACGTAAAGCTCAGCCAAAAGCTCGCTGGGCAGGCCTTTCTTTTTTCCTAAAGGAGGTCCATCAGCCTTGGAGAGAAACGGTCAAGTTCAAAGAAATTCTCTTGCAGACTTTTCCCCACCACTCAGGCGAACTCGTAACAAACCTGAAACAAAATATAACAAAAACGAGCCTTTGAGAGGAAATGTCTTTTCTGAGTAAATGGGAATGGTTTAAATTCAAAGTTAAACAAATGGCTATTAGAACAAGTAAGCAATCATCAACCCTTAAAAAGATAAGACAAGGGGACATCATTAGTCGCATCAATACATTATGCAGTAAAAATGATTTGACTCGGCAAGAACAGACTGAATTAAACAATTTACAATCCCATCTTGATAATATATATTTGGAAAAGGCCAAAGGAGCATTTATTCGTTCAAGGGCTCGTTGGATTGAAGAAGGGGAGAAAAACTCCTCTTACTTTTTTAGTCTGGAAAAACAAAGACAGACGAAGAAAAAAATTCGGAAGTTAAAGGTCAATGGCATTATTGTTGAAAATCAGGAAGAAGTAAACGAAAACATCAAATCTTTTTATAGTAACTTGTATAAATCCCTTTTTTCTAAAGAAGATTGTTGTTTTTTCTTAGATAAGATCCAGGGGTTTAAAAAGACAATAAATGATAACTTTAAACAACTTATGGAAGATGAGTTAAGAATTGAGGAGCTAGACTTAGCAGTTCAACAGATGTCTAAGGGGAAGTCACCTGGAATAGATGGGTTAACCGTGGAGTTTTTGTCTTTCTTTTGGAGTGATGTCAGGGAAATGCTCTATAATGCCTATCTAGATTGTATCTCAAAAGGTAATCTTTCTCCCACTATGAAACATGGTCTCATCACCCTAATTCCCAAACCTAACAAAGATAATCTTTTATTGGATAATTGGAGACCAATTACCTTGTTATGTAACGATTATAAATTGCTGGCACTTGTCTATGCTAATCGTCTGAATAAGGGATTATCACATATTATTGACGAGTGTCAATCAGCTTTCATAAAGGGTAGAAATATACATAACCATACCAGGCTGCTACTAGACATGCTTGATTATCGAGACTTCATTAACACTGATGCTTTTATTTTATTTCTTGATTTTTATAAGGCATTTGACACTGTTGAACATACCTTTTTATTTGAAATCTTAGATTTTTTAGGTTTTGGGAGTAACTTTTGTAAAATAATTAAGATGTTTTATACTGACATATATAGTTCTGTGTCCCTGAATCCTAATATAACTCCTAGGTTTGAAGTGCTCCGCGGTATTAGGCAGGGATGCCCAATTTCTCCAAAACTGTTTATTCTAGCCACACAATCACTTATAATGCTCATTAATCACAACCCTGACTTGCATGGGATCACAATATTTGACAAGGAATTTAAAATTAGTCAATTTGCAGACGACACAGCAATCCTTTTAAGGAATAAATTCATGGTTGATGTTGCCCTTGATTCAGTCTCGATTTTCTCTAAAGCTTCAGGATTAACCCTCAATATTAAAAAATGTGAGCTACTTCCCATTCACTCATCAACGGATTCCATCATCTCTTCAATTGAGGTTAAAGCTGAAGTGAAATATCTAGGAATAGTTTTATCTAAAAATGCTATTAGAAGGGAAGACGTTAATTTTTCTAACCGTTTAATAGATATGAAGAAATCCTTAAGTCGCTGGCTTATCAGAGATCTCACCATCTTTGGTAGAGTCACTCTATCTAAATCAGAAGGTATTTCCAAAGTAATCTATCCATGTCACTCCCTGTATGTTTCTTCCGATAATGTTAAGAAAGCCAATTCAATTGTTTTCCAATTCCTGTGGAAAAACAAAACCCATTATATTAAGAAATCACAGCTGGTTAAAGACTATGATATGGGTGGTATCAAAGCATTGGACTTCGAATCAATGTTTGGGACCTTTAAGATCAACTGGTTGAAAACGTATCTATCACAACCAGATTCTATGTGGTTTCACATACCTAGACATTTATTTAAAAAAATAGGAGGGCTTGATTTTCTTCTGCAATGTGATTTTGAGGTGACCAAAATTCCTGTTAAGTTGTCAAACTTCCACAAACAAGTTCTCCAATATTGGAAAATGATATTTACCCATAACTTTTCTCCACATGGATCCACCTTATGGAACAATAGGGTCATTATAATCAATAGGAAATCATTGTTCAGGTATGATTGGTATGAAAAGGGCATTGTTTTTGTGAATGATATTATAGATGACAATGGTCACCTTTTGGAATATAAAGCCTTTTCAGAAAAATATAATTTAAACTGTACTTATAGAGAATACAATACGATCTGTAAAGCAATACCTGTACCATTATTACAGTTAATTCATAACACATTGTTATATGCAAGAACAAGACCCTTACCAACTTTACCAAATCTTGTTATCAATGATTGTACTTTAATTGACAATAAATGTAATAATAAATATATTAGTGATGCTTTGAAATCTAAATTATGTCTTGGTTATGAAAGAGGATTGTGTGTACAGGTTCCGAACATGGATGCATTGTCCATAGGAAAAACACATTTTAAATTCATTAAATGGCCCATTTCCCCAAAAGTCAAAGAGACTCACTTTAAAATAATTTATAAGATATATCCAGTCGCTGACTTTCTTAGAAGAAGATTCAAATTTGATGTAGACCCTTGTGTTTTTTGTGAGATAGCTGATGAGACACTGGGACACATGTTCTTTTTTTGCCCTGTGTCCAACAGCTTCTGGTCTGAGATACAAAATTGGCTGTCACTTAAGATGGATAATATCCTTACTCTCACCTTGCCACACATCCTCTTTTATATGGATAATATAGATTCATCAATATCAGATCTAGTCAATATGATTATTCTAATGGGTAAATATCATATTCATTGCAGTAAGTGGAGATGTTCTAAACCTTCCTTTGTTTGGTTTATAAATGACTTTAAATTATTTTTTTCCTCACTGAAAAAGATCAAATCTACTAAGATTGCAAGGAAAATGTGTAATGACATATCTAGGAAACTACTGTTTTGATTAGTCTCTCCTTGTGTACCGCTCCAAATGTTAATTTTACTTTTTCTAGCCTTTTTGCTTTTGACTTGTATATTTTAAGCAGCTCCCCCTTTTTGTTCTATTCTTTGTTTCTTTTGACCAGGTAATTCTTTCTTGTACATTGACAACATTTATATTGTATATACGCATGTATATCCTTTTCCCCAACAAGAGTTTTGTATGTTGGTACTTTTTGTCAATAAAATTTATAAAAAAAAAAAAAAAAAAAAAAAAAAAAAAAGAAATTCTTTGGTGACAGCTTCTCAGCCAAAAGCGGATTGCGGCAAAGTAACGACTTTCACGTTCCCATCGTGCATTGCATTAAACAGTGGAGCGTTGTCACAGTGGCTCATGAGTAGGCCTACAGTTAGTAGCATAGACTGTGGTTAGTAGCTAGTAGTTGGTGTTTTTAGACATACGGAAACAACAAAAAAATGTGATTTCTTTTTTGATTTTTTATCCACAAACCTGTGCGTTTGTGTTAAATAAAAAATAACTTACTACCTAGCCTAATATCGCTGTTGTTACGTAAAACTCTAATGGGAAAAATAGCCTACTTTCAGATCTTGCGGCTTCATAGCAACTTATGTAGCCTAGGTAAAGAGATGGTCAGAATTGCCACTCTAAGTATGTCGAATTTAATACACTTCTATACAAAAATAAACTTCTATACAATTTAAAATACATTAACAACAAAGTACACTTTCAAAAAGTACATTTAAAAAATAATTTGATTACTGCTAAATTAGTATACTTACTTTTTGGACTCTGAAGTTGAACTTAATTACATCTATTTTGAAGTATACTTTTAAAAAGTACATATTAAATACTCTTTAAATAAAGCACAACAAGTAGAAGCATACTTGTTTTATACTTCATGTACTTTATTCATATTTCTAATACACTAAAGTATACTACTTTTTTACCTGGGTTGTGTACGCATGTATATCTTTTTCCCCAACGAGAGTTTTGTATGTTGGTGTTTTTTGTCAATAAAAAAAAATAAAAAAGCACCATAAGCCTTGTTGGTCTCCCCTCTTGGTGCACATGACATACGTCTCGACCAAACGTTAGGGATTGGTTATTGCAGATCCAGAGTGGCTCTGGGCAGATCCAATAGTTTTAAACTTCAACAGAAGTTCAAGGAAGTTAACACTTGTCAATGGAGAGTGGCCAGACTCTCTGTACAAATGAAATGTACGAGAGTCTGGTAGGACCAGGCTATTAAAGGACACCATAGGTTTCCAATTTGGCCCGTGTAGGGTTCTGTACATTTTCTACATCGTTGCAGGTAGGTCAAACTTTATTTTGGACTAACGTTACTCCATAAGGATAAGCAGTTTAATTGACAGGCCACTAAACTCTAAACCGTCTCTGATCATAGAGCCTATTCATTACTTTCAGTAATGTATAGGTCTACATAAAAATATGTCTATAGTTATAGTTGTTCACCAACAAATAAGCTATCCACATTAGGTGTTTCCCAGGTGTTCACACTATCTGTACAATAAAAACCTAA
The DNA here is from genome assembly GCF_008315115.2 of Sander lucioperca. Classification (NCBI taxonomy): domain Eukaryota; kingdom Metazoa; phylum Chordata; class Actinopteri; order Perciformes; family Percidae; genus Sander; species Sander lucioperca. Next base: position 2,489,237 of record NC_050190.1, on the reverse strand, counting down.
AACAAACATAACATTTGGTTGACGACAAGAGAAATGTTCCATTAAAATTACAAAAGCAGTAATAGCAAAAATAGAAAAGGCATGAAAGCAAGAAATTATTAAACTGCTGTAACATGAAATGCCTCTCAGGTCTTTGGTGAGTATCAATACTACAAGTGAGCACCAGAGGTCAGCAAAGCATCATGTTACTGCTGGGCTGGTGGCTTGACGTCTGCAGGGAAACCAACACAATTTCTCACTCTTTATTTAGGAGGAAAGTTGACACAACAATTATGATCTCTTGTTTGTTAACATTCAGTTTCATTATGAGCTGTTTAGTTTATCCACCATCTTCCACTGCAGGCTAGTGAGAACCTCTATTGGGGCAGTTAGGGGTGAAGTGCCTTGTCCAAGGGTACCTCAGTGGCAGTGATTTTTCATGTATTTTTCCTAAGTAAACATGGATGAGTCCTAAGCCCTAAAAGTGTAAACGTTTGAACATTTACAGTTCCATGACAACTAAGCAAACTCCATCTACAGATGTAGATAGTGTGACATGGTCAAAAGCTCCAGAACAAGCTAGTAAGTGGACCTTGAGAGGAGAGAGTTTTTTGTCCACTGCTGCCTCCATGGTCAAGAATTAATTCTAGCACGTCATTGAAGCTGTTATTGTGCTTCTGATGGACCAACATCTTACTATGACACGTGTTGTTTTTTATCCTTTAAAATCAACAAGCTCCAGGGGTCACAGTTTGGCTTTGGTGGAGTTTTACATGCACTCAGTATTTTATTTTTTTTGGGGCATTTTCGGCCTTTATTTAGACAAGACAGCTGAAGACATGAAAGGGGAGAGAGGGGGGAATGACATGCAGCAAAGGGCCACAGGTCGGAGTCGAACCCAGGCCCGCTGCTTCGAGGAGTAAACCTCTATATATGGGCACCCGCTCTACGAACTGAGCTATTCGGGCACCCAGCATGCGCTCTGTATTTTAACAGGATCTTCTCACAATAAAATAAATGCATGTTGACTGAAGTATTAGGAATCCTGTCTATTCCCTTAAGCAGGCACTGGCCTCAGAACTGGAGCTGGTTCTTTTAAAATAGCCAGGATGGGTTAAATTAAGCATTAGAATTTCCCCAATAAAAGTGAATGAAGTATGACAAACAAAAATAACTTAAAAAGAATCTTTCATTTGAAAGTTGTGAATAATTGCACAAAGCAGGATTGTTGAAATCCAGGCTCACTGGATTACAATTAACCTCATTATATCCAATTACATGCATTCTGTTATTCCACATCCTGCACATTGTCTAATAATAGCCTCCAGATGGGTAATTCTTCCTGATAGTGAGTGTCTGAAAAGAGTGTGAACCTGTCCCTGGCTCATCCTCCTCAATATTTTCTCTAATGTAACTTTAATTGCTTGGCCTCTACTTTAAACTTTACTTTTAAAGATTAATTTCCTGAACTACTTGAGAGCAGTTCTTCTGCTCGGCTGGCTCCACACGCTGCCTGCAGGGCCTCTGACGATGTAATTTCTTCATGAAGTGCTTACTCACCCAAATCAAATCTTCCCCTTTCTTCACGTCTCCTTTCTCCACCTCCATTGTCTCCTGCGAGGGTTGACGCATCCTCCGGCATGCATCCTTTCTGCCTTAAGTGAAGCTTTACCATGCCTGCAAGGCACGACATGAGTAACAGCCAGCTTTCTCTCTGTGTGTGAAGCAATTTCACTGGCAACAACGAAAAAGACATAATGAAAAGTGTGAGACAAAGTGGCAGAATAAGGCAAACAGCAGTGATGGAGCTCAGCGGTGAAGTCATTTCAGTCGGCATGTGAGAACAGGAGCAGGCTCTATCTCTGGAGCCAGCTAATTAAGCTCGGATGACTAAGAGTAGACACAGATAGGCACTGTGTTTGAGTGTGTTGTTACCCGTCTTCCGTGTGGATGACTATGAACAAAAGGGCAGACTCTTTTCCCTAATCAAGCTAATGGAGTGGGTGAGCTAGATAGGCAGCGACAGGTAGAAGGGCCTCCAGGGGATTTAGGGAGTCAGGGGAAGAGAGAGACTGAGGTGAGGATTTCAGCCTTTGATTGGCAGGACACAGGATGATAAAAAAGCCCTGCTTGTGGTGTCAGAGCCATTAGCAGGTGGTTCAGATCTGAGGAGCATACAGTGACAAGTACTGCGGTTCATGTTAGCCGGTCAAAGATTCACTTCAGAGCTGATACTACAGGCCTGCGTGCTACAGCTGTGAGAACAGCAGCAACAACCTGCGTAAACTTTAGTGTCTCATTGTATTTTAGCACATAACCAATAGTCAACACATTTGTGAGGCACGGCCAAGATGCAACAGAAGAAATCAAATTGGTGAGTGAATTCAGCTTTACTGCTATATATGGAGTCCTGTTCATCCCCTGTTCTTCCCCTGTTCTTCATCAGCAGAGGGAGTTTGCCTGGTTGAAGTGGGATTTTACTGTGATGTATTTCTGAGAAATGTGATGGGATCAAAAGCTCCAGAACAGCCACTAAATTGACCTTTTGGTGAGATTGTTTTCCCAACTGCTGTTAAGAATGGACCTTACATCTTAACTTTTTTCAAAGTTTTTAGAAAAAAATGGAAAGTTGAACATTTATTGGGCAAACTCCATCTAGATCCATATGTTGACAGGACCAAAAGCGCCAGAATGGCCATTGTGATGAGATTTCAGTTTACATTTGAAAACATGTTGAAGAGTCTCATGTAGACCTGTCTCGCTGATAGATAGTGGCAGCCTAACACTGCAGACTTCTTTTGACTGCAGTGATTACCAGCAGATCTCATAAGCCTTCGCTGCCGACATTGTGCGATATGGGCCAGTGGTGGAGCCCACCCAAACACTTCTGTCGGTATGGAGGGCAATGTAACAACCACTACTCATGCAATTACTTCTGTCCAAAGTGGTGTCAATACTAGCCATTTGTGGAAGCCTGTCAATCTCTGTGTGGTCTTATAAAGACTGGGCTGTCGTAAAACATAAAACATGCAGCTGTAAAAGTATTATTAACGTCCACTGACTTTTTAATGTTCAGCAGTGGTGGAATGTAACTAAGTACATTTACTCAAGTACTGTACTAATTTGAGGTACTTGTACTTTACTTGAGTCTTTTCTTTTCATGCCGCTTTCTACTTCTACTTTGCTACATTTCAGAGAGTATTATTGTAATATTGCTTTTTACTGCACTACATTAATGTGACAGCTTTAGTTACTTTACAAATTAAGATGTTTGCACACAAAACACATGTAGTTTTTAAAATCTGATGTTTTATAATAAATTAAACTAGCCAACAATATAACAGCCTACAAGTCCAGCTGAAATGGTTAGACTATTAAACACACAACTGTTTGGATCCTTTCCAGTTTCTAAAATGTGAGGATTTTTCTGCATTGAGTACTTTTACTTTTAATACTTTAAGTACATTGATGCAAGTATCATCAGTAAGTATCTGATGATACTTACATACTTTTACTTAAGTAAAAGTTAATGCATGACTTTTGCTTGTAACAGACTACTTTTACAGTGTGGTATTAGTACTTTTACTTATGTAAAGGATCTGAATACTTCTTCCACCACTGATGTACAGTAACGTACAGCCATTGAGGAAAGATAAGCCCAGAAGGGAATGAATTCAACCTCAATGAGCTTATTTTACTCAAACTAACACTGACATCAGTTTAGTGGAAATTAATTTCCCAAATGTTTTATTTAGTATGATTTGGTTTTAAATACACAATCTGTCACGCCAAGAATTATTATTAAAAAAGCAATACACTTTTAATTATATTTTAATAAAAGTTAAACTGGATGATTGAAATTGAATTACGTTTTTACTAATTCCATGACTATTCCTGGGCCTGGAAAATATGATTTTGAAATTCCATGATTTTTCCAAAACTTTCAAGGATTTTACCAATTCTATTACTTTTCCAGGCCTGGAAATTTAGATTTTGAAATTCCATGACTTCCCAGGTTTTCCATGACCATGGGAACCATGTGTAATAAAGCATTTATAAGGATTTTGTTAGAAGTATATGACAATTGACAGCCACAAGAAAAACTAGTTCAGTAGGACTTTCTGTGCATCTTGAATAAGACTCCTTCGGGACATAACGGACCTCAGAATGCATTAGAACATTTGAACTATGTGGTTATGAAAGCCATAAAATATGAAATATTACTGATTTTTGCAAGAAAAAAAAGGCTACTCCTTTTCTTTTTAGTCCCATTCCTTAAGCTGGTTGGGATTCAGTCGCTGCCCTGCTTTAGTGTCCTTGAGCAAGTCATTGACACTTTTCCAGCGTCTTCTACATCGGTTATTTTTACCTGAAGCATCTCATATGAAGACACAATGTTGTGTTGCATCTCTTCTTCTCCCCCTCAGTGGGCCTGGCCTGGCCCTGTGCTGCTTTCTGCTCTGGATCTCTCTGCAGCCAGACTCCCTCCACCGGGTGTCAGCCGTCAACCTGCGGCGCTTTATTGGTTGTGCCGTGCGGGAGTTCACCTTCCTGGCCAGGAAGCCCGGCTGCGGGGGCCTGCACATTACCACTGACGCCTGCTGGGGACGCTGTGAGACCTGGGAGGTGAGCAGCTGCGAGGCAGCTACTGTCCTGTATACACAGAGAGGAGACTAGTGTAAATATGATTACATCGAGAGGTGACGTAAGCAATGCTGACAACTTTACACAAAGGACATTAGTCGGCTGTTTCCATCAGTAGCATATAAAGAAAGAAAGAAAGAAAAGAAGATGGATTAGATGCAGATTCAGCCAGTCACACAGACAACTACACAGAGACAGACAAACAGCAAGACAAGTAGATACAGAGACAAAGAGATGAGTGATCTCCATGGAAAACACTTGTTTTCGCACAGGGAGGTTAGTGCAAGGTTGGCTGTGAGTGCCGGCAGGGAGTCAGCTGCGAGACAGTAGATGGACAAATATAAGAACAGATAGATACAGTAGAGAGAGTATGTCTGAGAAAAATATATTCTGTGTTTCCAATCACTGACTAAGATCTTATTTTTGTCACACATGAGCAGTGGTGGACATTTACAAGTACTGTACTCAAGTACAAATTTAATGTAGTTGTACTTTACTTGAGTCTTTTTCTTTTAATGCCACTTTCTACTAGTTACTTTACACATTAACATGTTTGCACACAAAACACATGTAGTTTATTTTTTTATTTTATTTATAGATTTTTTTAACAGACAAATGCACAAACAATACACAAACAAACAGCAGCGCTACAAGACTGGTTCGTATATTAAACAGAAATGTGTCAATTGTCCATCATATTATCTATCCATTCAAATCCAGATTATCCATTCCCAAAGGTTCCAGTGTCCTCTTCCACTTATGCAGAAAAATATGAGTCCTTTTCTGATGTAATGTCCAAGTTTTTCCAAAGTCACAACCTCTGAAATAAGAGGTTTCCACATGGAAACAGTAGGGTCATCACCGACCCACCTGATCATTATGGCTTTCCTGGCTAGCATTAGAAGTGACTGAATCACATCTCCATCTTTTTTAAGAAAGACAGGAACCTTCCCAAGGAAGCAAAGAAGTGGTTCTACTGATACTTGCTGACCTATTGCTGTACTGACATCTGTGCATAGCGCCTTCCAAAACATTTGTATTTCGTTGCATTCCCACAAACAATGCAGCCTAGTACCTACACGAGATTTACATTTGGGACAATTTTGTGAGGCTCCAGTTTTATACTTACTATAGATACACAGTATGGTGATATGTAGACCTGATGCAAAATATTATATTGCAACTCTTTATATTTGTTGCAAATCAAATATGTTATAATATATATATATAAATATATCTCAACTCACTCATCATTATCTATTACACAGTTCAGCAAAGTACACCATGATGTTCTTAAACATGTAAGTTTACCTATGTTAAAGCTTAACATCTCAGAATAGAACTTAAATAGAAAATGCTTAACTTAACTATAAGCATATAGTTAAGGAGAAATCTGTCTACTGGATGCGAATCATGTGGGGTTTCCAGCGAGTTGTTCTTCTTATACACAGTGTCTGACCTGTAAATATTTGTAGAAATCTTTGTTTGATATATGGTACTGAGCTTTCAGTGATACAAATGTTTTGAATCTTCCATTCTCAAAGAGGTCAAAGATTCTAACAGCACCTGCTTTTTTCCAAGGTGTAAGATTTGGACCCATTCCATGTGGCGAAAGCTCAGGATTATCCTTCAGTGTCGTGATAAGATTGAAAGGCTGAGTATTATGGAATATTTTCGTAAGTTTTCTCCAAGCCCACAATACGTTTGCTATCAAAAGGTCGTTTTTAGCACTGTGTGGCAGTTCTTTCTGGCTTTTACCAAGCAGGTTCACAGGAGAGAAGGGTTTACAAATAACTGCCTCTATATCAAGCCAAGGGGAGTCTGAGCACTCATTCACCCATGAAGAGCTAATCCTGGGTTGTATGGATAGTATATAGTATTCTATATATGGTAAGCCCCATCCACCTTGCTCTTTTGGAAGCTGTAATACCACTAATTTGATTTTAGGCTTCCTGCCATTCCAAATAAAGTCTTACATTTATAGTTTTAATGTCATTTGTAGTTACATTCATAAACAGCATGGATGTGGGATATAGTATTTTTGGGAGGACTGTCATCTTGATAAGGTTGATTCTGCCAAGAAATGATACAGGGAGACTCTTCCATCTTATTAGCATTTCTTTGAGACTTTTAACCAAGGGATTCATTTTTTCTGCATATAGTTGGTTAATTTGGGGAGTGACCTTAATTCCTAAATACTTAAACCCAGACAGAGCCCAACGGAAGGGCTGAATGTAGTCTGGTTCGATATTTATGTCATTGTCCAAGATCAATATTTCTGACTTATCGAAATTTACATTATACCCAGATATTGGGCCAAATTCTATAATACATTTAGTCAAGGTTGCTAATGATTTAGAAGGGTTTGTTAATGTCATAAGGATATCATATACAACAGAATTTATTGTTGTTTCGAACCAAACATTACACCCTGAATATCTGGGTTTTGCCTGATAGCCAACGCCAGTGGGCAGAGATCAAAGAGAACAGGAGACAGCGGGCTTCCTTGAGCCGTGCCCCTTGTCACTTTAAAGGAAGTAGACAGCAGACCATTAGTCGAACTGAAGCTTTAGGTTCCTTATATAACAGTCTGATCCAGCCCAGAAAGCCTGAGCCAAAACCAAATCTTTTCATTACACCAAACATATATTCCCATTCAATTCTATCAAACGCCTTTTCAGCGTCCATAGAAACAATAGCACCTGGTGTCCTGGTGTTATTAAGATAATGAATAATATGGAATAGACGTCTTGTGTTGTGGTAGAGTTTCGACCCTCAATAAATCCAGTCTGGTCTGCATCCACAATTAAGGTTACAACCTTCTCTAACCTGAGAGAAAGAAAGTATTTTGTTGTCCACTTGAGGTGGTGAGGAGGTTTCTATTTTTCTTTGCTATTAATGTTCTATTGGCTCTATACTGGTATTTGGTAACGGTATTTGGGCCACTGTACCGAGTTTGACTGGAGGACATGGTACGTACTTTATATGCGAGTCCCACGGCCATAGTCTCAACCAATTCATGCATTCACAGCTATTCCCCATCGCACGGGGCAGGGATGCCCGCTATCTCCCATGCTATTTGCAATCTGTCTTGAACTGTAAGCCCAAGCCATAAAGCAAAATAAAATGTGTAATGTCCAGATTAAATCCAATAACAACTCAATATCATTATTTGCAGATGATATTTTGCTGTACATCTCTGACCTTGAGGACTCTGTCCCAAAAATTCTTAAGATTATACGAATTTTGCTCAATCTCCGGCTATAAAATCAATTGGAATAAATCTAATCTTCCGTTGAACAACGGACAGGTGACATCAGCTATTCATCAATACGAACCCAAAGCAAAATTACATATTTGGGCATCACCATTCACGCATCGCTACAGCGAGTTGTCCAAGACAACTATAAAACTATACTAAGTAGTGTTAAAAGAGATCTGGCCAATTGGTCTGCGCTGCCGGCATCGCTATGGTCCAGGATTGCTGTTGTTAAAATGAACATAGTTCCTTGTGTGAATTTCTAAAGTACAATGATCCCCTTACCCCCACCAATAAATTTCTGGAAGAAACTTGATACCGTAATTCGGCAGTATATTTGGAATAATAAACAACCTAGGCTAAAATACTCTATCCTGCAACGTACCACAAACACGGGAGGTATTTATACATTAGACCAGCTATTCAATGATGAAGGTATGTGAAGTTTTGAAGACCTGAGAGCTAACTTTGAGGTCCCTAGACATCCTTCTTCCTTTATCTTCGCTTAAGATCAGCGTTATGGAGTGCCATGGGGGGACAGTCTTGAGACACACCCAATCATTAAATGGCTTGTTGATTCTTCTGTGAGAGGATTAGTGTCCAAGATTTATGCTAAACTGATGCAAGTATCCGTAGGAGAACTCCCAATAGTAAAGAAATGGGAGTGACTAGGCAAGGTGTGATTAGGGCCCGAGCTCCAACAGCGGCAAAGGCCCTATTGAAACTGAAGGAATTATTAAGGGTGATTGGGCTCGGGCGTTGCCAGGGGGGCTCCATAGCGCCCCCTAACGTGCGCATTAAATTGGACAAAAGTAATAAGTTAATATACCAAATTTGGAGGGAACATAGGTCTCATCTTGAAGTCCATGGAGCTATTTTTAGAAAAAATTACAAAATTCTAAAATTTCCGAAATTTTTCCGAAGGTTTTCGTGCGAAAATCTTCATTTTACGAACACTTGTTTGAGGACTTTAGGATGCACGAAAACTCTCAAACTTTTGCAGCCATGTGCAGAATAGTAAACTCTTTCATCTGATCACATTTTTGACGGCCTCAATATATACGAAAACTCACAAAAATTGGCGCCCACATAAACACCTGGGAGCTTTGCAAGACTGTACAGCGATTTGAGCCATACCTGTAAGCGGGCTCCATAGTGCCCACTGGAAGGCCTTAACTTGGACATAGTTGCACCGATCTTCACCAGATTTAATACACATATTGCTCTAATCATTGCAGACATATTTCCCATTTACCTTCATTAGCTCCGCCCAACCGGAAGGTGGCCATTTTTAATTATTCCTTTTCACGTATTTCACATTCTTTCGAACTAGTACTAGGCCGTGATTTCAATCTTCTGAATCTTTGCAGGTAGTATCTGTTGACCCTCATGACGAAAAGTTATCCAAAGAATTTTGGAAAAATGCGCAAGTTACAGCAACTTCCTGTCTAAACAGGAAGTTGCGTTATCTTGGCAACAATTATTCCGATTACCCCGAAACTTGACCATGTTGTTCCTCATGGCCGGACGGCCAAACTTGGTGACAATCGGCCATTAGATGGGGCTGTTTTAATTTTCTTTCAATAATTGGCAAAATATTGATATATATAGGAAACCTACTTTGTCTAACTGCTCCTTGGGCGTGAGTCCGATCGACACGAAAACTTGCATATAGACTCGGAGGACCCTCATGACAAAAATGTATCAAAAGAATTTTGATAGCTAAAACAATGCGCAAGTTATGGAGGACCAACTTCCTGTAGGTGGGTGTTGAAACAGGAACGGTTGTATCTTGGCAAAAGTTATTCCGATTTACATGAAACTTAGAATGTGTGGGTCTACATGTGATATTGCCAGTACCCCCTGGGCAAGGAACGAGGGCCCGTCATCGCTGCTTGCAGCTTTAATTATTCTTCCTTCTTCCGCGCAATGAATCGCCTTTTTGGGGACCTTATCATACTCAAAAACTCACCAAACTTTGCACACGCATCAGGTCTGGTGAAAAATTTCATATTTTAAGGGTTTCGGGAATAGGTGCACAAAAAAACAAATTGAGCCCTGCAGTATGTAGTCTTGTGTGAGGTATGAACACAGCAGGGAGTTCCCTTTTCATTGGTGACGATTTGCAGTGTCTGAGTATGCAAATGCACGGTCACAAGGAGCACTGTCTGCCAGTAATGTAACATAGTGCCCCCTAGTGGCAACAGGAAGTAGACCTAAAAGCAAGGTGCTATACTTAACAAACTCCTCCTAGAGATTTCATCCGATGGATTCAAATTTGGTCTGTACCATCTCAAACCTTAAAGATTAAGTTATTAAAGGCATACTATGTAACTTTTCCCTCTTAGGTCCCCCTACAGGTTGTCTCATTGGAACTACAACTCGCGCGGCTGTAGTTCCAATGAGACAACCTGTAGGGGGACCAAAGAGGGAAAAGTTACATAGTATGCCTTTAAAAGAAAAACTTTTCATGCGTGGCATGTTGGCCATTTTGAGCATTATCGATGAACGAAGAAGTTGTAACTTTAGTGTCATTGTCATATCTGCCCAAAATTTCTCAGGTTTGACAAGAGTCCAGGCTTGACGACATCTACAGGCCAAAATTGACTTTTTGTCATAGCGCCCCCCTGCTGGCAACAGGAAATCCGCCTTATATGACAAACATCATCTGATTTACATGAAACTTATAATGTGTGGTCTACATGTGATACCCCTATACTTTAACCATGCCCATGTTCTTTAGGCCACCTCTTATGGCTTTTGAACCGTTTAAGGTAGAGTCTTATGTGAGGTATCAATGAACGCAGCAGAGAGTTCCGTTCTCATTGGTGACGATTTGCAGTGTCTGAGTGCAAATGCAAGGATCGGCGTCTGCCAGCGAGGGCCCGTTCATCGCTGCTTGCAGTTTTAATTCAATTTGTGTTTCTGTTCTGTATGTTAAAAAAAGAAAAAAAACAAATGTAAAAAAAGTCTCATTAAAAAAAACTAAAAAAACATCAAAGACAATTTTAACTCTAACTTGAATTTGACTGAATTGGCATTATTAGCTAGATACTTTGCAAACATGCAAATAGAGACAAGTTTGTGGTAAAATTTAACCACCAAAAACTCTAACATTGTCTAGATGAATTACCTATCATATATAGGTCTACGATCAGAGCCAATAAGCTGACATTACAAAACAAACTGAAGCAATGAAATACCAATCTGGGTCAAAATTAGCTGAGAGAAAGTTGAAAGTCAATATGGCCACCAAGGAGTTTGACACCACCTGAAATTTCTCTGTAGAGATTCACAAGAACGAAACGGTCACAGCCAACCTCCAAAGTAAACATCAAATGTTTTCATATTACCCTGGTGGCGCAGCATCGGAAGCAATTCCCACAGACACCTCGACATGGGACTGCAGCAAGGGTTGAACCCCCGACCTTCTGATTGGACCGGACCATCTGAGCCACAGCCGCCCTCACCCGACCCTTTATCTGTTTATATTTCCAGAAGCCGGTCATGGACCCTCCCTTCATTGAGTCCTACCAGCGCGTTTGTACCTACAACGAGACCCGTCTAGTCTCTGTGAAACTGCCCAACTGCTTGCCAACCGTCGACTCCACCTACACCTACCCCGTGGCCCTGAGATGTGACTGTGGTGTCTGCCTGACCAGCACCACTGAATGTATAACATCTGTCTAGCTAAAACTATATACTTGTTAAAACTATACACTGTAAATAAGCATTTTTGTCGGGTAAAATTGGAAAAAAAAGGCCAAAAAAAATCTGGTTTTCCTGCTAAATATTAAGTTAAAAAAATGTACTGGTCATGTATTGGACTTTTGTTTTATGATGCTATGTTTAAGTAGAAAATAAGCCATTTACCTGTAACTGTGTAAACGAGATCATGAGAAGCTCGTTGGAGGTGAATTCACATGATTCTTTCACTGAAAAATGATTGAATCAGCTCCTGGTAAAAAATGACTGCAAAGTTGTTTTAATGTTCACAACAAGGTTTACACATCACAAGAAGCTCTAAGAAGGCGAAAAACGCATGTTTCCTGCATACAGACAAGTAATAGTAGCTTCTGGCAAGAAATGACTTATAGTTAGTTTAATGCTCAAAAAGGTTTTTCAGACCAACAGGCTTGTTGAGGTCAATTCACAAGATTATTTCATTGAAAAATGATTTAAAGAGCATCTGGTAAGATATTACTTTAAAATTGTTTTAGTGAATGAACAAAACGTATCCACATCACAAGAAGCGCTTAGAAACGCCAAAACGCATGTTTCTTGGATAAGGACATGGTAATACTATCTTCTGGTAAGAAATGGCTGAATAGTTAGTTTATGCTCAAAAAAAGTAATAGAAGAGCTTCTGGTAAGAAATTACTGTAAAGTTGTTTTAGTGATTGGGCATAACGTTTTAGTGCTCATAACATTTTCATCTCAAAAGAAGCTCTTAGAAACGTCAAAACGCATGTTTCTTGGGTAAGGACAATGTAATAGTAGCTTCTGGTAAGAAATGACGGAATAGTTAGTTTAATGCTCAAAAAGGTTTTTCATACCATATTAGAAGCTTGTTGAGGTCAATTCACAAGATTCTTTCACTGAAAAATGATTTAAAGAGCATCTGGTAAGATATTACTGTAAAATTTAGTGATTGCTCATAACGTATCCACATCACAAGAAGCGCTTAGAAACGACAAAACGCATGTTTCTTGGATACAGACCATGTAAAATAGTAGCTTCTGCTAAAAAAATGACTGTGATAGTCTAATGCTCAAAACAAGGAATTTTACATGCTTGGAGGTCAATTAACGTGATTCTTTCACTGAAAAATGATTGAAGCAGCTCCTGGTAAGAAAGTACTGCAAAATTGTTTTAATGTTCATAACAACGTTTCCACATCACAAGAAGCTCTAAGAAGGCCAACACGCATGTTTCCTGCATACATACAATTAATAGTAGCTTCTGGTTAAAAATGACTTCATAGTTAGTTTAATGCTCAAAAAGGTTTTTCATACCATATTAAAGCTTGTTGAGGTCAATTCACAAGATTCTTTCATTGAAAAATGATTTAAAGAGCATCTGGTAAGCTATTACTGTAAAGTTGTTTCAGTGATTGGGCATAACGTTTTAGTGCGTATAACGTTTTCATCTCAATAGAAGCTCTTAGAAACGTCAAAACGCATGTTTCTTGGATAAGGACAATGTAATAGTATCTCCGGTAAGAAATGACTGAATAGTTAGTTTATGCTCAAAAAGGGTTTTCATACATAACAAGCTTCTTTGAGGTAGATTTACATGATTATTTCAATTAAAAAGTATTAGAAGAGCTTCTGGTAAGAAATTACTGTAAATTTGTTTTATTTTGATTATAACAACGTTTTCACCTCACAGAGCTCTTAGAAACGTCAAAACGCATATTTATAGGATACAGACAATGTAAAATAGTAGCTTCTGCTAAGAAATGACTGTGCAGTTAGTCTAATGCTCAAAACAAGGAATTTTACATGCTTGGAGGTCAATTAACGTGATTCTTTCACTGAAAAATGATTGAAGCAGCTCCTGGTAAGAAAGTACTGCAAAATTGTTTTAATGTTCATAACAACGTTTCCACATCACAAGAAGATCTAAGAAGGCCAAAACGCATGTTTCCTGCATACATACAATTAATAGTAGCTTCTGGTTAAAAATGACTTCATAGTTAGTTTAATGCTCAAAAAGGTTTTTCATACCATATTAAAGCTTGTTGAGGTCAATTCACAAGATTCTTTCATTGAAAAATTATTTAAAGAGCATCTGGTAAGATATTACTGTAAAATTTCGTGATTGCTCATAACGTATCCACATCACAAGAAGCGCTTACAAACGTCAAAACGCATGTTTCTTGGGTAAGGACATGGTAATAGTATCTCCGGTAAGAAATGACTGAATAGTTAGTTTATGCTCAAAAAGGGTTTTCATACATAACAAGCTTCTTTGAGGTAGATTTACATGATTATTTCAATTAAAAAGTATTAGAAGAGCTTCTGGTAAGAAATTACTGTAAATTTGTTTTATTTTGATTATAACAACGTTTTCACCTCACAGAGCTCTTAGAAACGTCAAAACGCATATTTATAGGATAGAGACAAGGTAAAATAGTAGCTTCTGCTAAGAAATGACTGTGCAGTTAGTCTAATGCTCAAAACAAGGAATTTTACATGCTTGGAGGTCAATTAACGTGATTCTTTCACTGAAAAATGATTGAAGCAGCTCCTGGTAAGAAAGTACTGCAAAATTGTTTTAATGTTCATAACAACGTTTCCACATCACAAGAAGATCTAAGAAGGCCAAAACGCATGTTTCCTGCATACATACAATTAATAGTAGCTTCTGGTTAAAAATGACTTCATAGTTAGTTTAATGCTCAAAAAGGCTTTTCATATCATATTAGAAGCTTGTGGAGGTCAATTCACAAGATTCTTTCATTGAAAAATGATTTAAAGAGCATCTGGTAAGCTAAAATGACTGTGCAGTTAGTCTAATGATCAAAACAAGGAATTTTACATGCTTGGAGGTCTATTAACGTGATTCTATCACTGAAAAATGAGTTAAAGAGCATCTGGTAAGATATTACTGTAAAGTTGTTTTAGTGATTGGGCATAATGTTTTAGTGCGTATAACGTTTTCATCTCAATAGAAGCTTTTAAAAACGTCAAAACGCATGTTTCTTGGATAAGGACAATGTAATAGTAGTTTCTGGTAAGAAATGACGGAATAGTTAGTTTAATGCTCAAAAAGGCTTTTCATATCATATTAGAAGCTTGTGGAGGTCAATTCACAAGATTCTTTCATTGAAAAATGATTTAAAGAGCATCTGGTAAGATATTACTGTAGAATTTCGTGATTGCTCATAACGTATCCACATCACAAGAAGCGCTTACAAACGCCAAAACGCATGTTTCTTGGGTAAGGACATGGTAATAGTATCTCCGGTAAGAAATGACTGAATAGTTGTTTTATTTTGATTATAACAACGTTTTCACCTCACAGAAGCTCTTAGAAACGTCAAAACATATATTTATAGGATAGAGACAAGGTAAAATAGGAGCTTCTGCTAAGAAATGACTGTGCAGTTAGTCTAATGATCAAAACAAGGAATTTGACATGCTTGGAGGTCAATTAACGTGATTCTATCACTGAAAAACGAGTTAAAGAGCATCTGGTAAGATATTACTGTAAAGTTGTTTTAGTGATTGGGCATAATGTTTTAGTGCGTATAACGTTTTCATCTCAATAGAAGCTTTTAGAAACGTCAAAACGCATGTTTCTTGGATAAGGACAATGTAATAGTAGTTTCTGGTAAGAAATGACGGAATAGTTAGTTTAATGCTCAAAAAGGCTTTTCATATCATATTAGAAGCTTGTGGAGGTCAATTCACAAGATTCTTTCATTGAAAAATGATTTAAAGAGCATCTGGTAAGATATTACTGTAGAATTTCGTGATTGCTCATAACGTATCCACATCACAAGAAGCGCTTACAAACGCCAAAACGCATGTTTCTTGGGTAAGGACATGGTAATAGTATCTCCGGTAAGAAATGACTGAATAGTTGTTTTATTTTGATTATAACAACGTTTTCACCTCACAGAAGCTCTTAGAAACGTCAAAACATATATTTATAGGATAGAGACAAGGTAAAATAGGAGCTTCTGCTAAGAAATGACTGTGCAGTTAGTCTAATGATCAAAACAAGGAATTTGACATGCTTGGAGGTCAATTAACGTGATTCTATCACTGAAAAACGAGTTAAAGAGCATCTGGTAAGATATTACTGTAAAGTTGTTTTAGTGATTGGGCATAATGTTTTAGTGCGTATAACGTTTTCATCTCAATAGAAGCTCTTAGAAACGTCAAAACGCATGTTTCTTGGATAAGGACAATGTAATAGTAGCTTCTGGTAAGAAATTACTGTAAATTTGTTTTATTTTGATTATAACGTTTTCACCTCACAGAAGCTCTTAGAAAAGTCAAAACGCATATTTATAAGATAGAGACGAGGTAAAATAGTACCTTCTGCTAAGAAATGACTGTGCAGTTAGTCTAATGATCAAAACAAGGAATTTTACATGCTTGGAGGTCAATTAACGTGATTCTATCACTGAAAAATGAGTTAAAGAGCATCTGGTAAGATATTACTGTAAAGTTGTTTTAGTGATTGGGCATATAACGTTTTCATCTCAATAGAAGCTTTTAGAAACGTCAAACGCATGTTTCTTGGATAAGACAATGTAATAGTAGCTTCTGGTAAGAAATGACTGTGCAGTTAGTCTAATGCTCAAAACAGAATTTTACATGCTTGGAGGTCAATTAACGTGATTCTTTCACTGAAAAATGATTGAAGCAGCTCCTGGTAAGAAAGTACTGCAAAATTGTTTTAATGTTCATAACAACGTTTCCACATCACAAGAAGCTCTAAGAAGGCCAACACGCATGTTTCCTGCATACATACAATTAATAGTAGCTTCTGGTTAAAAATGACTTCATAGTTAGTTTAATGCTCAAAAAGGTTTTTCATACCATATTAAAGCTTGTTGAGGTCAATTCACAAGATTCTTTCATTGAAAAATGATTTAAAGAGCATCTGGTAAGCTATTACTGTAAAGTTGTTTCAGTGATTGGGCATAACGTTTTAGTGCGTATAACGTTTTCATCTCAATAGAAGCTCTTAGAAACGTCAAAACGCATGTTTCTTGGATAAGGACAATGTAATAGTAGCTTCTGGTAAGAAATTACTGTAAATTTGTTTTATTTTGATTATAACGTTTTCACCTCACAGAAGCTCTTAGAAAAGTCAAAACGCATATTTATAGGATAGAGACAAGGTAAAATAGTACCTTCTGCTAAGAAATGACTGTGCAGTTAGTCTAATGATCAAAACAAGGAATTTTACATGCTTGGAGGTCAATTAACGTGATTCTATCACTGAAAAATGAGTTAAAGAGCATCTGGTAAGATATTACTGTAAAGTTGTTTTAGTGATTGGGCATAATGTTTTAGTGCGTATAACGTTTTCATCTCAATAGAAGCTTTTAGAAACGTCAAAACGCATGTTTCTTGGATAAGGACAATGTAATAGTAGCTTCTGGTAAGAAATTACTGTAAATGTGTTTTATTTTGATTATAACAACGTTTTCACCTCAAAGAGCTCTTAGAAACGTCAAAACGCATATTTATAGGATAGAGACGAGGTAAAATAGTAGCTTCTGCTAAGAAATGACTGTGCAGTTAGTCTAATGCTCAAAACAAGGAATTTTACATGCTTGGAGGTCTATTAACGTGATTCTATCACTGAAAATGAGTTAAAGAGCATCTGGTAAGATATTACTGTAAAGTTGTTTTAGTGATTGGGCATAATGTTTTAGTGCGTATAACGTTTCATCTCACATAGAAGCTTTTAGAAACGTCAAAACGCATGTTTCTTGGATAAGACAATGTAATAGTAGCTTCTGGTAAGAAATGACGGAATAGTTAGTTTAATGCTCAAAAGGCTTTTCATATCATATTAGAAGCTTGTGGAGGTCAATTCACAAGATTCTTTCATTGAAAAATGATTTAAAGAGCATCTGGTAAGATATTACTGTAAAGTTTTCGTGATGTGCTATAACGTTATCACATCACAAGAAGCTTTACAAACGCCAAAACGCATGTTTCTTGGGTAAGGACATGGTAATAGTATCTCCGGTAAGAAATGACTGAATAGTTGTTTTATTTTGATTATAACAACGTTTTCACCTCACAGAGCTCTTAGAAACGTCAAAACGCATATTTATAGGATAGAGACAAGGTAAAATAGTAGCTTCTGCTAAGA